>NC_136016.1:13724675-14044675 GCF_048128805.1 Centroberyx gerrardi | reverse complement strand
GTGACTGGAGGGAGAATGAAGGGAGATGACTCGCTAACTGTGGGTTTTAGGAGAGATATGTGGGGGAACCCGCAGTTAACATGTTCATCATTCATCCCTTATTAAATCTGAACAAGAAAATCTCCCACAGCATATGGTAACCTTTAATTAAAACAAGTATTTATTCTGTGTATAACAAATAGCAAAAGAATGGCAACAAACATGTCATGAAAGGAGGGCATGGCATATAATACGATAACATAGAATACCATAAAGGTTTAGCTTGTTTTCTAATGAAGACCTGGACATTTCAATTAATTCTGCAGAGAGTAAATGCAGTCAGTCTCAAAAATGAGTCTCATGATGTTATTTCATAATACTGAGTAGCATAGCAACAGGAAAGCATGGTGATTTTGAGTGTTACTCATTTTCATGATGTTGCTCTGTGGGATTTGGAAGAGCAATTTAATGTGATGACATCACCTAGGCATTATTCTTTTCTCCATAGATATACTGTTATTCAAGTTAGACTCAATGTATAAGTTATTAGTCAAGTTTACATTAAGTATTTTCCTCCATTTTCCTCTTCTTTCACTTCTGGATTTCTCTTTTATCAAGCAGGATGAGGCAGGCTAGAAACTCCTAGAGCATTAGCATGTTTTTACTAATCTGAGGCCAAATTCACAATGCCTAAAATCTGGGAGGGATGGAGAGGAGTTCAAGCAGAGGAAAGGAAAAGGAAAATAATTTATTTTCAAAAGTTGCTCTGAGCAGTTTTATGAATAGCTTTTTAGAGGGAACTCTTAGCTGAAACCTTTAGAGGTAAAATCAAATCAAATGAGAGCGAGAATGGATAAACCAACAAGGATGCTGAATTATTGCTCTATGCGGATGACCTGCCGTTTCTGTCACCCGCATAACAAGAACTAGAGCAGCAGCAGCGGAAACAACGCACCACACACAGCACACACTGTTCTGTGATTACCTGGAGCTAAATGTCTCAGGTCACTTTAGTCTGGCAGTGAAAACAGTGAAAGAAAAAGACTTTGGTGTCAAATCTTCAAAGTAATTCAACCAGTTGCCTTATATGGAAGTGAAATATGATCATAACCTTTAAAAAAACAGAATATTAACAGCTTTGGCTCCATCTCAAGTCGAGACGCACTGAAATTTCAGCTACTGCAAATGAAAGAGGTGAATCCCAACCAATCAAATAACACCTTTGATGGATTGACCTCAGACCAGATTTGCTTCACAATCACAAACCAGTCAAATAAATTAAACAAACAAAAACTGCCCACCTGGAACACTGAAAAGTCAAACCCAAACACAAAGCAAAGTGAATTTTTATCAGACCCGAAACCTTGAATAAAAATTGACAGAGAATCTCTTCACTCTCAGAGATACAAAGCAGAGACTGAGTGACCACAGTCTGTCTGGCCACAGAGAAAGGACAACACAAGAAGTCCTGGCTGCCAAAAGAAGAAAGACTATGTGGTCACGCTACTATAAGAAATTTTGATTTATTAATCCCTAACTTCCCAGTAAAGAAATCCTATTAGAAGGACAAGCAGCGAAAACAATAACATTGATATTACATCTTATCTTCATGTTTATCGAATACTGTACAGTTTAGTGTACTGTATAGTATGTATGCCATGTATTTTTGTTTATCCTGCATGCATCTTGCAACCCCTGTAGCTCATTACTAAGGTCCTGCAAAACACACACACACACACACACACACACATACATACACGTAAAGCAGGTGTTTACTGATTTGATTTTGTTTTTGATAAATTCCAATTGTATTTAGAAACTCAACCAAGACTGTTTATGTAACATTCATGCCAATAAAGCACAGTGAATTGCATTAAATTGAATTGAGCTGAGAGAGAGATTGATAGATAGATACATAGAGAGAGAGAGAGAGAGAGAGAGAGAGAGGGAAAGAGAAAGAGAGAGAGAAAGAGAGAGAGAGGGAAAGAGAAAGAGAGACAGAAAGAGAGAGAGAGAGAGAGAGAGGGAGGGAGGGGAAGAGAAATAGAGAGCACCAGAGGCAGATGAGCGGCAGTGGGTTTTTTTCCTCCTGCATCAGGCCGATGTGCTTAATCTGCCTGTCAGTATGACTTTTGGGGACATTGATTCCCTCTTCCACACAAATCTGAAATTGATCTCATTAATCTCCTACGCACTTATTCACAAAACACAGCAGGGCGAGACGTTTAATTTACTGCACTTTGCACTGAACAAACTGGAACTGCGTCATCTGTGAGAATTTATAAACCATCAAGAATAAGCTTTAGACGGGACTGTCCCTTTCAAGTTGACCACGTTGTTTACTTCCATAAGGTTTGTGAATCACAGAAGCTTCATCCCAGGGATTTTACAGGATGGACTAAAGCTGTGGTGACAGTTTTTGTTTCAACCAATCATGCCAGGTTGCATTAAACGTAAATTCCAATACACATATGATTAATGTCAAGGAACTGAGAGGATGAGTGAAAAATGTAAGATTTAAAACTAAGTACTGCCACAGGAGTCTCATGACAGATGTTATTGGGTATGGATTTGTAGAAATATGATCTCATCACATGAAATCTTTATGGTCAAATGTCAAAAATCATAGCAGATTGAGTAGATTGCCAAGGATACAAAATAACTTTACATACAGGGAAATAAAGACACACAGTGAAACAGTTTACTACATAACAGGGCAGGAATGGCAGTCGTATCACCTTAGATTTTCCTCTGCTTTATTGCTCTGCTATAAATGCAATACCACAAATTAAACTGAACCCTCTCTACTCTGTATTCACTCTCTTTCTCAGTGGAGGAAGATAGCTTCTTCATGGATGATGGGAGTGTAGGTCACAGTCGCCAACCTTCTCATATTGAGCAGGGATAAAAGATTATGAGCCAGAGAAATTACAGCACCTTGGAAAAAAAAACAAAAAAAAAAACTGGGGGAGAAGCTTAATCTCTATTATTTCCAGGATTAGTTTTTGGGTGACTCAACATCACAGCAATCACAGAGGGAGAGAAATGGCTTCTTTTGATGAAGAGGAAAAAAGGGGATGAGAAGGCTTTCATAGTGGGGAATCAGAGCGACGGCTTCAGAGCGAAGGGCTGTTTTGGCTCTTTTCATGGCTGATGCTTTCCCCAGGATCATCCGTCTGAGCCAGCCTCTCTGTCTTCACTCAAAACCAACATGGTGGTGTAAAGGCACGCTCTCACTTCTGATGCCAACAACCAGCATCTCTTGATGATCTTTCTCTGCATGCTGCTGATGCTTTGTGACATTAACAACTGAATCATTTCTTAATTTCAGATGTTTGGTCTCTGCGTTTTATCTGAAAAGCACCCAAAGTGTTTTCTTATATTGCCAGAAAAACAAAGAATTATGCACCACCGGAGACCAAATGGCACCAGATTCAGTCAGACAGTGACACACATCGCCAGAGCCAATATATGCAGAATCTATAGCATGACAAATAGCAAATGGGAAACTGGAGGAAAATGCAGATTAATATGCTCCTATGAGAATAGTTTTCACATGAATTCACAATACTGCAGCTCATATATGTCCTGCCTGTGTGAAACGTGTCATGCCCACTGTGTGTTTTATATGATGTCTGACATCAAGGCCTACATGATTATAGCATATCATTATTACATTATTGTATTATATTTCCACAATCTGTTACTCTCGTTGAGGTTAGCAATGATTAACGACCTTGTAACAAAACATTGGCATGTTACAACTCACCCTTGCTCTCATTTTATTTTCCTGAGATGGACTAAAATATTTACAGTAAATCTCATTTCAATCACACAGTTTGCTATTAAGAAGCACACATTGTACAATTAAAGGAACTGCCTCACTTTTGAACTTGAGAATTAGTCTTTAAATGCAACTAAAAGATTTTCTTTATAGTGATAACAATCATCTCTGTTATGAATTGTAGCCACAATGAGCTGCTTTCAATTGGCATAATTAATTATTCCCCCTCCCAGCTGCTTTTGATGCGTAACCTACCAGTCTTCCCTTACAGTCTATTCCTGTATGACCGACAATGCAATATTTTATCATCATAAGTCATTGCAGCACAGTTTTCCTATATGGCGCGGTTTCGAAAATCCCACACACTCTATCTTTAACTAACAGTAATCTTTCTATTTGCAGCAGTGCTCAATCATAACCAACGGTTTAATCAAATAGGCAGGATTATGCACTGCAGAAGTGCAAAACTGTGAGTTGCTAAAAAGCAGCACCTCTTCTGACAGGGTTTTGCTGCTAATCCTGCAAAACACATTGTCAAATAATGAAAACTGAATGGTATGTTTTCCACTCCATCGTAGCATGGAGGATAAGGCTTTTCTGAGTCATAAAACAGAAGTGGTTAGCGCACTGTGCTTTTGCAGTAATGATGATGCCATTCACTGCTTACACAACAGGGAGAGAACTGGGCATTTGTGATGAGCTCTGGAGGAGGTGTTAGCATCCATTAAAACTGCCGCTGACAGCTCCACTAAGGTTTCTGCACTGGAAACAAAAGGGTGGAGAGTGAAGGCCTAATTTCCATGATGGCTTAAAATGCTGCCCCTGCCTTGCACTGTGTGGTCTTTAAATAAATCATCTTTATTGTGACTAAGTCCATTTAGGCCACGACTGGCAGCCGACAGGCAAATTCTCCCTCTGGCTGTCACTGTCTATTTAAACTCATATAACTGCAGCTGGCAGAGCCACAGGCTTGGTGAGAATTTCTACCTGTGCAGCATCCAGCCCAGATCAGGCTCCCCGCGGTAATCTGTCCTAGTTTCAACTAGAGCACGGTGGGCCCATTTTCACCCCAGGGCCCTTAAACTTCTATTGAATTTGTTGAAGGTGAAATCCAGCACTGGTGTCCTCTGGTCAAAGAAAAAGCATGGCAGACCTTCATTACTTGGCTCCTATATCCTTAGAAGGGACACAAGCTACAGTAGCTTTTATTATCCACACAGGGGAATGAAATCGAAAACAATGAAGAGTCTCAAAATTCATCAGGTTTCCCCGCACATCAACAACCAAACTGCTGGCACTAAACACACACACTCACACACTCACACACTCACACACACACACACACACGCTAAGAGCTACTTAAAAATGAATTAAAACTTCTTAGATTACATAGAGCTGCTTACAGTGGTAGCAGTAATTATTATAACCATATAGTTATTCTTAGAAATTCATCTGCCTACTAGCTATCTACGACCACATACATTCCAGAAATGTAATGTGCTGCTGTGTAAATGTGTTTGAACTGTCACATGTTTCTGTACGCTAAAGCGGAGCAGAGCTGCCTCAGGCCTAATGGGAGCGATAAGCAGAATTTGATTTTGGTCCCCCGCACCCATTATCATTTCGAGGCTGTGAACCCACCATTTGCAAACCAGATTTACCACTGTAATGTCACTACATATGTCATTTCAATGTTCTTTAAAATATATAAGTAACAACAAGGTTGTGTTTTTTTTTAAAAGTCACTACTGAAGTAAAACAATGTACTGCAGATTTATTGCATTTTCAAATGACTGAAAGCAAAGTTTGAAGTGATAATCTGCAAACTGCTCTTTTTTTTTTGGTGACATCTTTGGTGCTAAGGGGGAAGAAGGCGGGACTAGCAATACACTTATAATATACTAACGTTCTCTGACATAATAATGACTAACGACAACACTAACAACACTGATAGCGGGCTAATGAAAACTTTTTTATAGCCTTAAATGCTCCTGTTTATATTGTATCACTACATTCATGATGTTGCTTTGTCCTTGAGCAGGTAAACAAGGTGTAGCAGGTGTAGTGAATCTCTCTATTTTACCCATGTTTGCTGCATCTATCAACAACACAACACCAAAAAATATTAGGCAGGAACTTTACAGGAGGCTGCTGGCTTGTCAGATACATTCCACCCAGAGATTTTAATATATCTGGAAGTGTAATGTTAATAGTGGTACCGAATTACTGTCACTAACTGCCCTATCTGGTACCCAACTAACTTAATGTGTGGTTCGTTCTGGTAAAGCGTCAGTCAAGAGTTACTGTACACACACTGGACTCTCACCGCAATCTTCCAACTATGTATCTCGTCTATGCAGACAAGGCTGTGTGTCTCATGAAAAGCATGTTAACACCCAATCAAAATCCGTGCACATGATGTACTTGGCTATAAAAATTAATTTTGATTCTGATGAGTGTTAGTACAGTGGGAAAAAAAAACACACTAGATGAAATAAACAGATCTGCAGGGAAATGAGCTGTAGAATTCAGGATCAGTGTTGCTCGGCCGGTGCGGCGGGGTTTCTTTTCACTGAGCCCCTGCCCTTGCATAGGTCTCTGCACGTCTGTATCAAGCTCATTTAAAATAAACTGCCACCATCTGCCTGCATTGAGATAAGCCCGAGCCCAATCAGACCCGCTGAATGGCGGTTGGCAGATGTGCTGTACACACATTTTGATATTTGAAGTCTGTGTGCAGCTTTATCCGCCCCGTGTACTTAGTAATTAGCAGCTTTCTGTCTCGGTGCTCCTCTCTGAGCTGCAGCGAGGCTGGCTGACTGGCGGATGGAGTGAGCTTGAAGGGTCGTCCATCAGCGGCTTAAGAGATGAGGAACTGGTATGTCTCAAAAGCTGTTTATTAGGGAGATATTAGTGAAGACAAGCTAACATCAGCGTCTTCATTATTGCGAATAAAAATGGCAAGAATAGTTTAAAAACTATTGAAAACTACAAATATGAAAAAGGATTTGAACTAGGCTGTGCCATTGCACCGGTGACCTTGTAAAATCTGAAATGTCCTGCTGTTTGATCAGTGCGTACCTGGCTTATGGAAACTTCAGTACAGTTTGCATTGAGAATTGCTGGAGCCATTGTAATATTTTCTCTCTGGTCTAAGGGTGGCGCACTGAAGCCTCTGCTTACTGCTCCCTAGAGTCCAATTTGTGACTGTTCTTCCAGAGACTGCTACTTTTTTTCTGTGATTGAACTAGTGCAAATGACAAAGACCAGATACAGAGCCGGCCCTAGAGTTTTAGTGGCCCTAATCAAGATTGTGTTTGTGGCCCCAAAACACTGCAATCAAATTACTCCCACCATTAATAAACATAATACTTCCATTATGTGGCCCTTCTTAGCGGTTGTGGCCCTAAACGACGACAGAGAAAGTTTATGCCACACGCCGGCTCTGACCAACTAAGTCTCTGAAACTTCAATTTATCAATTTTCTGAAGAAACAATGCTTTGTCCTCTCTAAAGTCAGAATGGCAGAGATTTCTTCTCCGATCATTCTTGACATACTTGCCAGAATTCACTGGTCTCTGGAAGTTCTTCAGAATCTGATTGATCAATGTAATTCAAACCGCTCAAACAGACAAGCTAAAAGTAAGAGCAAAAAAAAAAAAAAGGCAAACTAACCAGTGTATTCAAATTAACCAATCTATTCAATACATTATAATGTATTCAGTGAATGTATTCAGTTCATGATTTAAGATAGCACTTAACTCTTCAGTTGTGATTAATGGCAAACTAAAATCTGGTAAAGAGGATTTGACTTGACCTTCATTATTCATTACTTCGATTACTGTAGAAAATCCTTCTTTTTCAACTGATGCAGCAATGACACATTGTAGGCACAAAAATAAATTCATTTCAATGGGCAACATATTTCAACAGCTGACAAATTCTTTACTGTGTGAAGTGATTCCTGGATCGTCATTTCCTATTGAGACCTCAGGCGATGTGACCCCTCTGTTGACTCCTCAAAAAGTAACCAATTTGATCCACCTATCAAAATCACATTGGCTCAAACATTGATCTATAGGAAGAAGCCAAAGGCTTTGTGGTTGAGGGAAACGTCATCCCTCAAAGCTTAACTTCAAAATGCAAGATATTATGAGCAGCTTTACTATGCAGTTCACTGCTGCTAACATTATCATACGCACATCTTGACAGTGTATTACATGAATCCTAATGGAGAGAGCTGAAATTTGCCGTCAACACTTTTTGGGCAATGTCATGTCTCCTGATAGCTGCATATTTCAGCAGGTTTTGCATTTTCTGCTTGATTGTCAAGGCACGTCGCTGGATATGGTGGCACAATATTTTCATACAAGTCAGCACTTCAGCAAATACCAAAATGTGAATGCATATTGCTGACAGACAGTGTAATTTGTGAGTGTCTGTGTGTGTGTGGCTGTGTGTGTCTATGTGTAAAGCAAATTGAAGCTTGTGCTATTTGAGCCATTTAGGAGAGTTTCGGTGACAATTGACCTCAATAGTTCCACTTTAAAAAGAGATGAATTCTCAAAAAAAAAACTGAAAGCATTCTCATGCCCTCAGTCAGAATAGCTGGTCGTGTAGCCAGCAGGAGGTAGAAATACCTCAAAGCCAACTTCATACATCCCTAAACTTAGAAATAGACCTAACTGTTCCACATTCAAGGAGCAGTTCCTGATTAACTATTGCACCTTTCCTCCCAGCTTAACGTGCAGAGTAGTTTTGAGAGCGAGGCAGAGCCACTGGCTAACACCTAGCGTTTGGAGGGCAGAGAAATTGTATCAGTGCCAGTGCCCTCAAGAGTCCTTCCCCCAATGGTAGTGACACAGAAAAAAAGCTGCTTCAACAGAACAAATCATCTCTACCACAGAGTGCTACATCCCATTTAGACAGATTGTTTGATTTTGTTGTCAAAACTAGACATTTTCACTTCTCAAAATATGAAACAGTCTCTGAATGGTAGAGGTACAGACAGAGGTGGAGAGTAACTAAGTACATTAACAATTCAAGTACTGTACTTACTGCAACTACAATTTTGAGGTACTTGCACTTTACTTGAGTATTTCCATTTTGTGAGACTTTATACTTTTACTCCACTACATTTCAGAGGGAAATATTGTACTTTTTGTACGGCTGTAGTTACTAGTTACTTTGCAGAAAAAGGTGTTACATCCATATCATACGAAGCTCATAAAATATGTTGCATTGTTAGAGTTTACACCCCCAACAGTATATGGAGTAGTTCAACATATAACATACAAAATACTTCTTACAGGTTAATGCATCAGCAGATTAGAAACCTTTAATGATTTTGTGACCCTCCTCAAATTCCCACTGCCTAATGCCTTTAAGGGTGCTTTAAGTTCATATGCAACACTTAGTGTGGCAATTATTTTGTAACATTTTGTTATGTATTTGTTTTGTATACATCAGTGGTTGTTAATCTTTGGCTCCACCCCCTGTGGAGAGGCAGACTCCAAGCTCCCAGCTCCACGAAAAGAAATGGACCAGCCAGGAACATCAGATGATGATAGAGGCAGAGGGATATTTCAAGCTGGTCAAGGGCCTGGACTCTTCTGTCCAGAACCAGGAAAAGACCCAGGCCCAGAAGAAATGGAGCAGCAAGGAATGTCAGACGATGAGGACATTGGACTCTTCTGGCAAGGCCAAGAACCAGACCCAGTTCCTGAACCTGGGTCTGTGCGAAGAACAGGCCCAGGAAAAGTCCCAGGGACAGGTCCAGCAACAGGCCCAGGAAAAGGCCCAGGAAAAAGCCAAGGAACAGGCACCGGAACAGGCCCAGAAACAGGCCCAGGAACAGACCAAGGAACAGGCCAAGGAACAGGCCCAGAAACAGGCCCAGGAAAATGCCCAGAAAAAGGCCCAGGAAAAGGCCCAGAAACAGGCCCAGGAACAGGCCAAGGAACAGGCCCAGAAAGGGCTTCCAGAGTTCCTATTGCAGCTGCAGAAACTCCAGCATGATGTGGACCAGCAGGCCATCCAGCCTGGTGGCCAGCGGATCCAGGCTGCCAAGGCTTTGGAAGATAACATTGTAAAGCTCAGTCTGCAGGTGCAGGAGGAGCAGATGAAACTCCTAAAGAAGGCCATCAAACTGAATTCTGCTGAGAAGGAGAAGAATGCCCTCTGCCAGCAGACTCAGTCTGCCACGGCTGCAGAGGAAATCCTTCAACTTCATGTTCGGATGCAGAAGGTCCAGATGACGGTTCTGCAGCAAGCCATCCAGCACAATGCCTCTGTTCCTGAGAAGAAGACCTTCCCCAACAGGACTTGGTATGCGCAGACTGCTAAGAACAATAACTCTCCAACTCCTGAGCTCCAGATTGAGCTGCAAAAAGCTCAAAATTATGCCAAGCAGCAGGCCCTCATAATCCAGGCTTTTGAAGTGGAGAATAAAGTCATCTCCCAGCAGACTCAGGCTAAAGAGAGAGATATTTCAGAACTCCGGCTCCAGCTACAGAAAGACCAGCAAGATGCAGAGCAGCGGGCCATGAAGATAGAGGCCTTTCAGGAGGAGAAGGTGGCTCTTCAGGCTAAAATAGAGGAGCTAAAAGCGGAGCTCCACAGAGAAAAGAAGCTCAGCACTGAGCAGAAGGAGCAAAGAGATGAAGAAACCAACATCACGACCGCCCTGAAGCAGGATGAGCAGCAATACCTCCTCCAGTGGCAGGAGGAGAGCCCCAGTCTCCTCGGGGCCAAAAACGACATCCAGCAGGCCCTGGAGGAGAAGGAGCAAGAGGGGGTCATGGATAAAAGCTTCATGGACAAGATTGTTCATCTGGAGAGGGACATCACTGAGATTTTGGAGGAGAAAAAGAAGAAGAAAAAGAAGAAGCGTAGCTGGCTTCGAAGAATCATTAATGCCCTGACTCCGACCCACAAGGAGAGGAAGAAGAATTAGCAACTTGCATTTTTCTTCAATAAAAGATATCTAAAATGATATCTAAAATAATGTGCTGCCTGTATAGATTAATTTTTGTAGAGAATTGTCAGTTCCACTACAATCAACAGTGTATGCGTAACTAGACTGTCAATTGTTTGTGTGGTTTTGCTATTTAAATGATGTTAAAAACAGGGCCTTCCCGTTTCTCTCTCCTAAACGATCAAACTCAGAAATGGAAATGGAGCTTCCATGTTACTCTACAATTATCTCATCCTGGAGAATTTTAAGGTTCCAGTTGACATTTTAGTCCAAAATAATTTACTCATATAATGCAGTTCTAAAAGAAGTCTTAACGTTCTTCAGAATGAGTACTTTTTTTTTTAATATTTCAGTACATTTTACTGCTAATGCTTTTATACTGTTTTATACTTTTACTTTTAACTTTTGAATGCAGAACTTTTACTTTTGATTAAGTATTTTTCCACTATGGTACTGCTACTTTTACTTAAGTAAAGGATTTGAGTACTTTTTCCACCACTGGGTACGGACGAGTATAAATTAAAACCAAACAGAAATGCAATAGCATTCCTCAGATGTCCAGAAACTGTGCACACTCTTCACTGTTCATGTCATATTTAAATAGTAAGTACCTGCTGTACATTTTTGCGTGCTTTGTAAAGACACTGACACACACTTCTGACGTCTGAATGTGGGGAAACTGTCCAAACGAATCCTTTATCATGAGACAAGATGCCTCAGGCCTGTTGTGACATTTCTGACAACATTGGCTGAACACGGCTACTGACTTCAAGACATGTTATTACACAAAGCAACACCAAAACAAGGCGGGGGGAGGCTGAGGTCAGGATGGCTGGCAATAACTGGTTCAAAGAATCAAGAGCCCCTCATATTTTATCATGATGTATCTGTAGAACTTATAAGGCAAAAAAGAATGAATACAGAATATGTATGTAATACAAATATAACAAAAATACATATATATAAAAGGCATACAGTATATGCAGTAGGAAATAAATGAAAAATATTAAAATGCCATTGTATAATATATAAATACTGATGCAATGTAAATCCTATGAGAAGGACATGAGAATATAAGGAAAACAAATGTGAATTCACAGCATATATACAGGATGTGCAAATATGTGCATCGTATTCACATTAGCAGGCCTACAGAAGTGCCTACATATGTACATAGAATCTAGATGTATAAATGTGCATTATAAAAAACTGTATGCCTTGTATTTGGATATGTGCATTGCTACTTGTTACGTTATGAAAAACTCCAGGCACTAGAGGTATTACATGTACAGAAAAACGATGTGCATGTGCATTGTTGTCTGTTCTCAGTATCACTGTCATTATCAGAACATGTTCATGGATGGAGATAGGATACGTACAGAAAATGTGCCCCGAGATACAGCATGTGCCAACGCATATGCAGAGAATGTAAAAAATATGTACAGAACAGAAGCTGTGCAAAGAAATGTCACAAAGATTAATGCAGAGCATAGGGATGCAAAAATCAATGCAGGGTGGTTTGCATACACATACGCATACAATCAGCCAGCCTAAGAACAGCCAAACTGGGGAATGGGGGAGCCGGCCTGGGGTCCCCGAGTCAAACCAGTTGAAAAACAGGTTTAATTCATTTGTCCTGGTTCCCTTCCATCATTTGGCCCGGCTGCTTATAGCCAGCGATCTTTCTCATCCCACTCCACAGCTCCATCACACTGCTCTCATGCAGTTTGTTGTTAAATCTCTCCTAGTAGGTGTTCTTTCCATCCATTATCTTCTTATTCAGCTCCTTCATTTCCTCCCTGTCCCCGGCCCTGAAAGCCCTCTTTTTCTGCTGAGGAGGGATTTACTGTCCTTTGTAATCCAGAGTTTGTTATTTGGGGGAAAAAAAAAGCTGTTTACGGGGGAATTATAGTGCCCACACAGAAGTTGATGTAATCAGTAATGCAATGGGAGAGCCTTTTAGTGTCCTCACTGTGCACCCCACAGAGCAGCTTCCAGTCTTGGAGCTGAAAACAGTCCAGCAGAGCCTCTTTAGACTCGTGAGATCACACTCTCACAGTCTCGGTGGCAACGGGCTGCTGCTGAGCAATGGGGGCACACTGGGTTACCAGATGTATCAGGTCGGGGCTGTATGCGCTCTTGGCAAATCCAGAATAGAATAGAAATCCATGGCATGTGTCTAAACCATTAAAATTACTAAGTTGGTCTTGGCATGCAGCTCCATTCCCAGGATTCGTTTGGAAACATTTGCCCCCATTTTGATGCAGAATGTGAGTCATTCTGGGCTTCTACATGTACATCTAGAATCCTGAACTGATATGGTATTCAAGTGGAAATTAATGTCTGTAAATGTCTGTCTTTAAACAGCTCTTGACATTTTTACCCTCAAATATGACACCATCAAGATGTTTAGCGCAGATACACAGACACATCCGGCTCACCAATTTTCCAGCCCAAATATAGAATAATTCAAATATGTCTACTGTAGCTAAACAGATGTTAGATGTACGCCACACATTCGTATCAATTGTGCAGATCCAAATCTTAAAATTAAGCAAATGTTCTAAGCTCCATCACAGGATTAAGGTCAATTCAATCTTACTGTAGTCAATTCTAAATTTTAAGAGAAACTGCAATTTTAACATTAATGGTAATGACTGAGCGTTCATTCTCAATTATTTCTTAACAGCAGAGATTTCACAACATTCTCATGCAAAAAGCGTTTTACTATTTTAACTGTGAAGAAAGCCCATGCCCTTAATTAACTGAATGCAAAGTCAATTTAAACCATCTTCACTCCATGATAACAGTAACTCATGATACGTTGTACGGCATCAAGGCAACATAAATAGTTTTCTTCACACTACTGCCTACTATAAGCCTATTGGTGATCACACTGTGCATTTGTGCACATGTGCTACAGACATGTCAATAGCAAAAGCAGAGCCATGGCAGAAACTAGAACACGATGAAGTGATGAAAACCTTAACAAGAGTCTCTACAGCCTGGTTGTTCTCTGGATGGGGTCAGTGCCAACTGTCTGGTGGCTCTAACATACCACCCAACCAGGGGGTAATCACACTTGGCTGTGTGCGTGTATGTGTGAGAGAGTGTGTATTCAAGATGTTTATGTTTGAGTTGTGTGTGAACTCCCACAGTCATTACCAGTCAGGCTAATCAAGCCCGCACTGTCAACACTGCAATGACTGATTGGGGCTGTCAGTCTGTGTTAGCAGGGGGTGAGGCTGGCTGTACAGTGGGCAGGGGGGCAGGTTTTGATTTAAGACACTCCGTTGCACCAATGCCCCCCCTAAAATTTTGAATTACCCACTACAGTTCACGTAGCATGCACACATTAATCCCCTCAGATTGTGCATATACTGTATATACAAGAGCCTGGTAACCCGAAATTTTGTGAAGTGAGCACTGTGTTAAAATACAAATACGTACTCTGTGTACGAAAAGTGAGAGAAATAGATTTTCCCACCACAAAAGGATTACGTGAAGGAGAAACGACTAGAGACAGGCAGTAGACTGACACTGAGATGGCGCAATGGAAAGGGTGTTGTGGTTGGGTTGGATGGGTGTATGTATGCATTTGTCTTCAACTCTGACAACCTGGATTCAAGTCCCAAATCATACCAAGAAGTTTTCTACTGTGAGTGAAGTCTTAATTTTTTGTGATTTGTTTTCTTATTTAAACATGACCAAAATCTTACGCTAACCTTAACCAAAGTTAAGGTTAGGGTAAGGCTAATTTTAACTGTAACCTTAAATAAAGTTGTGTTCTTGCCTAAACTTAACTGTTAGCCAACCTTTTCAGGTGACAAACAGGTAAAAATGGCATGTCCAATTTGTGCTATTGCCATATAATCCAATTCATGGTATTGTCACGTAATTCTTCTGTGGTGGAGGAATGTATAATAGTGCCTGTGAAAACATACCACATACTGCAACATACCACAAATTAAAGTGTCTGTTCCAGGCAGCTTGTTTCCAAACTCATTTCACAAACCAAGAATTAAATCTCTGAAATCAATTTCAGCATGTCATGTCTGCTTTGAACTTGCAAGCTTGTCTCCTCACTAATGGTTGGTTAAAATATTGCTGTGGTACAAATAAATTAGAATCCTCTCTCCAAGAGAACAGGCACTGAGTCAAAGTACAGTAGCCTAATTGAATTTGTTCACTAAGATAATCTTTAGTGTCAGTATTGCAATTAAAGCCATACTATGCCATACTCATTACCCTACGGGTAGAATAATGACTCATTAGCGCTGCTGGATAGAATGTGAACCCCAACAGGAAAATTAATAGTCCCATCTAAACTTGCTCATGAACCTCTGTGTTATCATACATTTTGAACAACAGGACAACAAGTTTTCCATAACAAGGCAATAACAATTTCATAAGACATTATTTTGTGTGTTTATTCAGTCATTTATGCTGTGTTAACTGCATTATACATAGTGGATTCTTCCACTATGTATAATGCAGTTAACACATAGTTATTATACATAGTGGATTCTTCCACTATGTATAATGCAGTTAACACAGCATAAAATTATGCCTTGATCTAAACTGGTTTGCTACCCACAATGGATCCTTTTCAAGTAACAAATTCTTTAAATTTATTCAGCTTTTGTGGTTACATGGTTCTGGTGAGAGGATTTGCAGTTTGAGCTAGGCTGAGGGCAAGTACTGATCACAAAGGTTCGGTGGCTCAGATAATATATCTAAATACGTCTGTCCCAAATCTCTATCTGTTCCCTTTGTATTAATACCTTTATTTAACCACTTGGGATGAGAGGATCAGATGAAATGGTTTTACGGTCAGTTGCTACTGACAAGGAAGATTCCTGGTTTGAGCAAATCTGAGGTCAAGTTCAAAATATGAGGTGCCTTTCAGTTACCAGTGACCATCAGCTAACTGTGTTTTATTGAATGTTGGTGTCGCAGGTCTAGAAGCAGAAAATACCAATTTGGAACTGGAGGAATGTGAACTAATGCCCAAAAGAGAATTGAGATTGAACTTTTGGCAGATTTTAGGCTGATCAAACAGCCATCATTTTATTTAAATATTAAATTCCCTGTTTTTTTGAACCTCTGACGTATGAAAAATATTTTGAGTGTATGTGAGTGGCATGGTATGTGTCTCAGTGTGTGACTCATTGCCAAGCAATTCCTCCATCAAGTTTTTGCCCCCGTTTATTAAGGCAAAGCACTGGCAAGGGAGTGCTAGTACCGCAATAGTAACTCCTACTACCTCCATAGTTTCTGCTGTGCTACGTATTTTCCTAAATCTACTTCCTTAAAAACAAAGGAGGGAGAGAAAGATATAAATCTCACTGCTGAGAAACGTGTTCTTTACTCTGGGCTTTTCACACATTGTCACATCTCTTGCATGTCACACTGAAGAGGGAACGAGATTTATACATAGGCTGTCACTGCAGCCTCAAAGCAGAGCGGAGACGGGGGGTGGGTGGGGTGTGTGTGTGTGTGTGTGTGTGTGTGTGTGTGTGTGTGTGTGTGGGGGGGGGGTGGTGGTGATGGAGAGGAGGGGACAGCTGCAGCATGGCCACCAGGCAAAACTCCACAGTTATCTCCTCTCCAACTGTTTCCCTTTGATCTTCCTAATCTGCCATTTAAAGAAGAAAGCATCCACCAGAGCTCCCACACCACCACTTTATAGTATTTTCATCTAGGCACACACTACTCTACTGTATGTGTGTGTGTGTGCACAGGCCGCTGGATTATATCACTAAGTGCATACACATACACGCATATGTTAAACCTGCTCTTTCCTTACCTCTCTGAGAAGGCTGGTAGAGAGGATTTAAGTCAGAAAAAACAGCTTTATCACACAATCTAGGATTCTACAGCGATAAACAACAGGAATCGCAGTGGAAATCTAGTCTAAGTGTTACATTAATTTATCATCCCATCTAGACTACAGCACTTTTCTACCCCTATATTTATCAAAATGAAAAACAAACATTTTATTGCGTATGCATTTTAAACTCTCATCCAGTTCTTACTGAGCCTTCTTGCATCTAGAGGTCACACTAAGAATTTAAGCATGGTCAATTTTTTCTATATAGCTTTGTGTGTGTGTTCAACTACACAACACTAAAGTGAATCTAAATTTAAATACCCCAAATACAATCAGCATTTTGCTCCCAGAGCTGAAAAAAAACACCCAAAAAACAAATGAGTAAAAATCCCCACACTGCCTTTATCTTTAACAGGCTCCAATTATGGGAGCTAATC
Organism: Centroberyx gerrardi; assembly: GCF_048128805.1. Taxonomy (NCBI): domain Eukaryota; kingdom Metazoa; phylum Chordata; class Actinopteri; order Beryciformes; family Berycidae; genus Centroberyx; species Centroberyx gerrardi. The sequence continues at coordinate 14,027,666 of NC_136016.1, read as the reverse complement.
AGGGCATATTTCCCTGGGGAGGCAAAGACATAATTGCCAGCAATCTGCACGGTGATATCAGCACTGTTCTTCTGTGGCTTTAAAATGACTTGACACGTCTGGGAACGACAGCGCTGTATGGTCTGAACTCCACTCTTGGCATCCTCAAAGGGGGTCAATTAGAAAAACAAACAGGCCCGGGCCTCATTTTGGATGCGACGGAATTGAGAAAGGGCAGATGGCAGACAGGAGATTGAGCCTGCCCTTGAGCCATGGGGTGAAGACATTGTTGTGAAACGCACACTGTCAGGCAAGTGCTCACATGCGTTCAGAGAGATGGAGCCATGAAAAATGCAAAACATCTATAGACAAATCAAAGCTGCTTTTTTACTCATCTTCTGAGGAATCTAGACCCAGACCCATAAATAAGAAGCCGCGAATGAGCGGCACTGACACGTCATGTCAGTAATCAGAGTAAACAAACAGTCTTACCTAGCAGCATCTCCACGTGTCTCGCGATTCCTTCGCCTGCCGCTCTCTTGTGTCTGTTTGAGTTAGGGTTCTCCTGCCAGCTTAGCCCCCATCAGAGAAGTTGGAGAAAAACCAGCAAAGTGTTCCTCTAAAGAGAACCGCCGAGAGAGCGAGAGGATGTTTTCTCTGTCGCTCTTTCCCTCTCTCTCTTCCACTTTGCTTCTCTCAGTGAGGTGGAGTGGCAGTCCTTTCTCAGTCAATGACACATCTCGGCTATAATCCAATCTGCCGCAGCTGAAGAATGATATATATGTGCTTCAATTAAAAGCTTCATGCTCTACTGATCACCCTGCCATTTAAAAGAGAGAGGGAGAGAAAGACAGGAGGGAGAAAGAAAGAGCGAGCCACAGAATGAAAGCAGCAGAGAATGAAAGAGAGGCTGAGTGTGATGGTGAGAGAGTGTCTGAGAGAGGCAGAAAGAGCAAGTGTGTATGTTTCTGTGTGTGTGAGTATGTAAGAGAGAGGGAGCGAGAGTGAAAGAGCGCAAGAGAGTGAGTGAGTGAGAGAGAGGAAAGAGAGAGAGAGAGAGAGAGCTGGCAGACCTGCTATTACAGCATGAACATCCCACTCTTCCCTCTCCTTATATCTCCCCCTTCTTCCCAGCACCATTTTCTATTCAGTGTTCACACCTGCATGTTCCCTTAAGGACACTCAAATGTAATTTCCTTCCTGGCATTCCTTGACAACAATAGGCCCCATTTATCAGTCTGTTCCTATAGCGCTTGTACATTTCTTCTTAAAATACAGCCGTGCTACATTGTACTTATAAGTTATCAACTTTGTGGTACCCAAGAGGAAAACATTTGAAGCCTTTCACTCCAAAATGAGATATTCAGTATTTAAAAAAATGTGACGCCACAATTACACAATTCAATCAAAACGGCTCATTCAGTCATGCAGCACAAAGTCATCTAGTACCATAATCGGTACCATAATTAAATACGCAAAACTACAGAGGCACAGTTTTCAGGTCAAGTAGGTCTGTGTAAATAGTTCATAGAATATTTTAAATGAATTGTTTGTTCTCCTATGTTCCTACAGAGAAACTGAAACAATTTTTTACCTCTTTGAACTCTGATATATTTACTTTTTATTTAAGATAATATTCATATATTTTGGTTTTTACTTCATATCCATCTCTGTTTTGGTGCTAGAGTTGGTACTAGTGCAGGTTAGAGCTAGGTAGCTAGGTTAGCCCCAGCAGTCCATATTTGTATACTTTATTATGATGCCCCATTGCTGAATGAATCTAAAGAAGTTAGTGTGTTGCTCAAGGACGCTTTGGCAGGTTAGATGCTTGCTTTCACAGGGGCTTGAACCTGGGTCTTCCACTTGAAGGACGGTCTCCCTACTAATTTCTCCACCTTACTCCCTGCCAAATGTTCACTCTCAGAAGCTAGAGGTCCTAAAGATCCTCTCAACGTCTCCAACTAAGCATGCATTGCATTTAGGGATGATCCAAAAATGTGATTCTCAATTTTAAAACAATGTAATGGAAAACTACACAACGGGATTGTTTTAGTGCTGCAGTTCTTGGTGTAACATCGTATCCCTAGTATAGACAGAACAGGGAACTTGGGTGTTTTTGTGTCAGTAACTTGTGTTAATAACTCATCTGGCACATACTTAGAAGGTCTGCATGTGGGTTTCTGTGACACCTGTGCACACAAACAGAAAGACCCCTGACACACACACACACACACACACACACACACACACACACACACACAACACCTGCAAAAAAGCCAGCCTGCTCCCTCCATCATTCTAGCAGCTCTTTTATTCTAGCAAGTGGTGGAAGCGGTTGAATGGTGTTTTCCATTCATGTAACAGGACAGAAGATGCCTGCCTTTGTGGAAGTGGACCATTGACTCTAAGCTCTGTATGTCAGGACTAGCTTGGGCTACGGCTCATTTCGTTCACTCTAGGTGTGCTTGCTGCTTACAGGAAAAAATGGTTCAAATGGTTAAGAAGCATATCTGATTCATCACCAACGGGGAGTCGTTTCACTCCATCCAGTAGCCATTGTTGCCACTGCTGAGATAATGGAGGCAGAATTTTTTTTTGCATTGTTAGAAATGCTGGTGCAAGTCGACAGGGCTGAAAACCAAAACCAAGCTATAAATTATTTTTCAGAGAAATATTTTTCAGCCCCACTAGCAAAATGTCACAAAATGTTATCAATCCCTTCACCCAAAATCTCAACTAGAAAATTGGTGTAAGTGCTTTTTGGATAGAAGTGAAACAACTCCCTTAATGTTTCGGTAAATGCATGCTGCTTGTGCATTTTCCAAACAGATACATCTTTTGTAAAGATCCTGTCACCTTGCCCGTGCATTTATTTTAACTATAAATAGGAACTCATTTATAAGAGAAAGACGCAAGATAAACATTTTTTGGAAATACCCTGAAAAGCAATTAACACAACCATTGTGGCATTTTTATTGCAGTTTTCAGGTATGAAATGTATGTGGACATTTTGTGATATCAAGTTGTAGACATAAAAAGTTTGACTAGTCTTTAAATATGAATCCCTCTTGGCAGAGTCTGCATTAAAATATAGGTTCTGTCACCGCTACAGTCCCTATGCGCTTTAGGTTGCTGAAGAGGAGGAGAAAACCAATGTTCCTGAAAAGTTGTTGGAGATTTGACTGAGTCCAGAAGCTCATAGCTAGCTGCAGAAGCAACGCACAGGCTTGTTTGCACTGCCAGTGTAGGGCAGCCTTTTCCCATTATTATTCATTCCACAGTCACTATAATCACTTCAAATAAACACAATTATTCCCACACTCTCCCCCCAAACCCTGGCCTCAAATGTCACACAAGCGTATTCATCATACACACACACACGCACACACAAATTCTGTGTGTGTCTGCCCTGTGTGCTTCTTCCTGGCTCCTTGTCGGCTTGAATAAGTGTGGTGGGGAAGCACAACACTGACAAACTCTGACAGTTTTACACTTGATTTCAGGCTGCTGCATTCAAATGAAAGTGCAGAGAGACGGCCTCGAGCAGAATGGTCGCATGTCGGCTCCACACAGCATGCTTTCATCTCGCCGTGGACCTACTGCACATTGGCTGCACATATCTCTATTCAACTACATGGATGCTGTGTGTGTGTGTGTGTGTGTGTGTGTGTGTGGCATGCCAATGTTAATTCCTGTTGTATAGAAATCAGGGATCGTCACAGAAATGTTAGAGGTCAACTGGGTAGAAACCAGATGGGGGAGAGAGAATTACAAAACCCCTCTGCTCTCAACCTTCTCAACCAAATATTTCACTATTTTCAGTATTTTATATTCTTACAGAGCCATAACCCATAACTACGCTTACAATTGACTAAAAACACGCATGTCGTGGAAAGTGTAAGCAAATATTGAGATGTGCTTGACCAATCTTGCCAGACATCAAAACAGTCTCAAAAGCTGACACTTCACTAGCAAAAGAAGATAAAACCAGCACTCAAATCAAAGTATTCAAATATGTTCATTGACTCTTCAGCCCAAATGATTCTGGTGCAAACATGCAAAATTACGTCTATGTCGAATATGCAAACTCTCACACTCAGCACAATGCGCTGCCAGCTATAACACCAAGCAGAAACAAGTTAACGATTGTATCTAAATTTCAGGTGCAGATCCCTGCGGATTTGCTGAGACACCCCTGACCTGTTTAGCTGACACAGCCATAGATTTACTATTATTAATACTGTAAACAGGTGTTCGCTATAATGTTAACTAGTCCCTGAGGGTACCAATGTCATATCCTGCCAGCCACGGAGACGAAAACATTGGGAAATGCTGAACTATCCAACATCACCCTTTTCTCTGTCTCTCCATCTCCCTCTCCTCCTCTCCAGCTCACACTCCCTCCTGCAGGCCTTCAGAGTGTGGAGAATGGTCGTTGATGACAGATCAATTGAGATCTTAAAAATGGCTGCTTCTGCTCAGCAGCCTCTGCTGTATGAAATGAGGCCAAGCAGCACAAAACTCCAGCTGATAAATGTCCTATTTCACAGCTCACACAGTGTGTTTGAATCTGTGTGTGTGTGTGTGTGTGTGTGTGTGTGTGTTTGTTTGTGTGTGCACGTGCGCGTGCAGACACACTGCTTCCATGGATGTTTGTGCAGTACCATGTATCTATGTTGCAGTGGCAAACTGCAGAAGAAATAATTCAGACTTCGGAAAAACATTAAGAAGTCAATTTCCAATGCAGCTCTATTTGAGAAATTTATAGATTTTCCATTAGTGGAAGCTTTGTTGCAGGAACAAAAAAGGCTTCATTTTCCCTTTCAATGGGAAAATTGCTGTGAATAATAGGAAATGTTGTAGAATACAAAACCTCGCTGACTGGCATGATTGTTCAGGTTTGATTTAGCATCTGTTTGTAGTCCTATTTTGACAAACCAAATCAAAGATAATTGGAAGCGCAAGTCAAATAATTGTATGCTAGTCTGAAACTTGGATCTCTAGCCATGACTGGTGGAGTAAACTATCTGACCCTTTGCTTTGTTGTTGAGTTTCAACTTCATCTGAGAGTCTGAATTTCTATGACTGATAGTTTTCGAAGCATATGTACCATTATTCACATATTGGTGTCATCTTGCTCTAGATTAAGAGTCCTGTAAAAACACTGGTTGAATTATGGGTTATATCTCTGAGTTATATGCGGCAGGTGTGGGGAGAGAAAGGGTAAGAGTGGGATGAAGAAATCTCTTCCAAAGGGACTTTCCTACCGATACAGAGTCATCCACAGGATATTTCTGCATGCTGCTTAGTACTGTCCCTTTTCAAAGTCACTGCCTTTTCCCCCCAGACTGTAAATTCTAAAACTCTGCCTTGATTCTCCTCTCCTCCTCCTTGGATCCTGTTAGAGAGAGAGAGAGAGAGAGAGAGAGAGAGAGAGAGAGAGAGAGAGAGAGAGAGAGAGACAGAACTAGGAGTTGAGTGTTTTGGCTCCTTCTAAGTTCACACCATGGTGCCGCAGTTGTTCAACTGCCCCAATGCAATGCCAGAGAGACCCACGTCAACAGCCAGAACCGACCCTTCACACAGCTCTGGAGTTGTGTGTGTGGTGTGTGTTGTGTATAGACAAAAAAATGGCATCCAGGAAATTAGAAATCCATAACCCCCGAACTGAGGCGACTCCACAGCGGTCCAACACTGCACCAGAGCTTAGTGTGGAGAGTAGGAGGAGAACTAGAGTGGAAACTGCTTTGCTCCTTTCCCTTTTCAAAAGGCCCCCAGTGAGAACCACCCTATTAAAATCTCTTTTCATTTGAGCAATCATTTCATGAAGCTAAATAAAGGGGAATGCTGGTTCAGCCGTGGGAAGGGAATGGGTATTATTAGGCCGGTTTCATCGCAGCCCAGATTGAATTATACTAACAGTCACCTTAATTGACTTGGCTCGTCCTCCTTTTCTCCTCTCTACTGAGAGACGGGCGACAGGGAAAATGGCTTTCCTGAATGAGAAACTGTGTTTGAGACATGGGTGTCTTTGTGTGCGTTTTGCGCGTGTGAGTCTACATGCAGAGATATTTCCCTCCTCTTTGTTTACAACGTTTTAGGGAGGGTGTGCTTGGCTGCGTCCTGACATTTTCTGCCTGTAAACTGAAATTGAAAGTTTTACGCAATGTCCCCGGACTTAAGGGATGTCTTTGGTACATTATCACACAAACAGCGATGCTTAGTGCTCTAGAGGAAATCCACATTCAACCATTTGTGGTCAATGTATCTGATGTATACAAAGGCTCACTTCTCCATGGTGATGAAGTGAACTCTTTGAGTTGGTCCGAATTACCTATAAAATTATTTTGTTGCAGGTTTTCATTGGTTCCGTTGTGTTGCCCATTGCCAACTGACAAATATAACATCCTTTATAAACAAAGCAATGTGGATGTGCAGGTCAGGCATTTATTGGACAAAATTCAGAATCTTAACAAGTAAATGTGTGAGTACACCCAATTTCCAATGTATAGACTTGCAGAAATGTTGGGAAACTACTGTTTAGTTTGTCCAATTCACTGTCAGCGATTCATAATAAATGTTATTTGTTATACGACTTCTTTAGAATCATTATTAGTTATTTGTAGGGAAAAAAAGCAAAGGATAATAGTTTTGATGCACATAAAAAGACATTCAAAGTAGTATGGGAGACCGACAAAAATTGGTCAATCTATTTCTTTAAACGGGCAATTCTCTGGCTATTTTCCTGTCTTTGGTCCAATTGTATTTTAATTCCAAACAAACCATTTCAGGGTTCATTTTAAAGGCCAAGACCCCCCTTTAAGGCATAACAGGGAGCGGTTCGAGTGCAGTGTTCTCACTTCTCACAAACAACCCAAACAAAGGGGTCAAACGCTCCAGGGTTCAATTCAACCACTTCAAACATGGCAGGTGTGAAATCACTGCATGTCCTCTGTGGGACACGAGCGTCCATACCGCTCCGGGACAGAAACTGGCTGCCCATGACTGAGCCTCATCTTAGCCATCAATTAGTGGATGAAATGGCTCTGTCAGTTTGGCCTGCAGCGAGTAAGGTATTTAAATGCTGTCCAGAGGTATGATGATGATGTCCTGGTCTCATCCAGAGAACTGCATGTTATCAAAGGCATGCAATTATGGACAAATTATTTATTTTTTCAGAGTCAGAACTGAAATATACCAAATGGATATTGGTGAGACCTAAATAACTTGACTGAAACTAAAATGAAAAACCTTAACTGACAGTCTGATCCCACCCACCAGATCCCACTCTCAACCATAAAGAATTGCAACACACACCATCAGGGAGACTCATCATCTCCTCAGTGTGAGGCAGACAGAAGAAACTGAGACTTGCTTCCCTGGAGTTTGCTGATCATTTTCTGTCTCATTCCAACACTGCTATAAGGAAGTGCTTCTCCGCTTTACTGTCAAAACCAGATTACAGGTGTTGTCAACTGAAAACAACTTAGCTCGGTATCCTGACAAACATCACCCACACTAGTTCAACATCTAGAATACACTCCGCAGTTTACTGGTGTGAATGACTGCAATGCAAAGGCCTGTATACTGCTCCATATGATCATATTGTTGATTTGGTTGCTAAAGCTACCAATACATATACATCTGTACAATGTGATGTGATGTCATTGAAGATAATTTTTCCAATATTCCCAACACCCCTTATGTTGTTTTTGTCAATGAACAACAGAGAGAAGTGCTTATCCTTTAACATGTATTTATTTTGATGTATTTATTCGTTCATTTATTTTGAATTATAGCCGATTCAGTGCTCCGTATAGTGTGGGTATTTGTGGCTTGACTTCTGATTCTTGATTTCCGGCCAATCCTCCTTGACACCCGCTCTCAAATACAGCTAAAGTCAACCTCCACTACACTGTACCTATGCTTAGGCCTATCCCTAGTCCCCAACATTCATCAATAATTTCTAAACTTGCTATTGATTCCAACAGCAATTACAGGCTAAAGGGACGGCTGATCCTGCTGGCTTGACACCGCCCGCTGAGCAGATCAGAAACCAAACTGTTTTTCTACACTGGTTTTATGTAGCTGTGGTCAGGGAGGAATCAGCAGTGGACCGCATGACTGGCACACAGCTGGTTTTAGCTTTAGTCCCTATACAATTTCCTTCTTATTTTTGGTGAACTGTGTCTTTACGGGCGACATCAAATATCAAATATCAATATCAAATATCAAAAGGATGACAAATTGCTCTCTGCAGCCTTGGCAGCAAGCTGGAGCAGCATGGAGGTCACATTCAAAAGGCCGCACACACTTTCTCGGGTTGCATGTGGTGGTGTAAGAGACAAGAGATAGCATTCTCTAGAAGGTAAATCTTCTCTGACAAATACACACACAGTGGCAATGACAAACCCCTATTGCTATCTATAATCAGACCTACACACACATACTTTACACACTCATGCACACACACGTCCTTGTACTTCTGTCCATGTAAAGGACCTTCCATTGACTACATTCATTCCCTAACTGTAACCTAAACCTAATCCTAATTCTAATCATAACCCAAAACTCAAGTCTTCACCTTAAACTAGCCCCAGGGAAAAGTGAGGACTGGCCAAAATTACCTTCCTTTTCCAAAAATATCCTCACTCCAAAGGTCTAAAACTTAAACAGGTGCTCACAAGGACAGCACACACACACACACACACACACACACCAACGCGTAAATAGGCAGTGAACCCAAGTGGCAGTGAGGTTAAGCTACGGTCAGTGAGTTAATGTTCCAGATGTCCAGTGAAGTGATCGGCTTGCGGTGCCAGCTCAGGTGTGTTGGGTCAGAGAAGAGGACTTGGGCATGCAACAAGGAAGCTCAAAGGAGGCCGTCTGTGTGAATGTGTATGTGTGCGTGGGAGTTGGGGGGTGGGGGGTTATGTCCAAGCGCCATGTAACACTTTAGAGCCATCTGGTCCTAAGGTTTACATCACGGGATCCATCATTACCTTCTGTTTCTACACCGGGACACTGAACAGTTGGTGACTGACCCAGATTTCCATTCAATTTAGTTGCTAGATGTTCTGACAGGGTCATGGACAAAAAACAACTCAAGCTGGGGATACACTAGACAACTACTGCCCCGATTTTAGCCAGGATTCACAATCGGGCCGAGTCTGTCCTGGTCTGCACTAGTCTGCACATTTTGGGGCAGTCGGCGTGGCCAGTTGGCACAGAAAATCTATAAGTGTATGAGGGGTACAGACTCTAATCGACAAGTGTGTGAGGGGAACAGATTCTAATCTCTTGCCTCCCGACGTGAGTTGGAGCCACTACGATTATATCAAACATGTTTGATTTTTACAAGCGGAATCTGGACGCAGTTGGGTAGTATATACTCGTCTCAACTCACATGCGAATGGATCCCGTCAATAGCCAATGAAAAACTATGAAGCTATGCCATAACAGCCAATACGGTGTTTAGCCCACACCAAGGAGCAATCAACTAATTCTTCATACAATAAATTTATAGATAGGCCTACCGATTTCTGGTAGCCTACCAAGGCACACAGGAAAAAAATACAGGGAAGACTCAATTACTGATTACACAAAACCTTGGCTGCCAGATGCCGGTTTTAGACCGGAAAGTCAGGTTTTATAATTATTAGCTATTTATTTATTTATTTGTCCGACCGGACAATGTAAATGCACAGTCCGGTTTTGCAACATAATCATAGCCAACATCTCCTACAAACATTCTCAGCTCCCACTTCATAGCTTTGGCTCCATTATGTATCAACAGGTATTTGATTCACATTGCTGCTCACCTCCAGCTCCCTCTGCAGTCTGTGCAGTCCATACTGCCACGTCAGCCCTTCCACAGCTTTATGTAAATGCGTTTTGGGTATGTGTATTTTTTGGTCATTCTATTTTCCTCCCTCTCTGCTTCTCTCTCTCCTTTCCGCTTTCCAGGCCTTGATGATGCTGAAAGACGCACAGCTCTATATTCAGGTTGCAATCCCAAAATGGACTTTTTTAATTTTTGTTATTTTATTTTCTGTTTTACAAAGGAGAAAGGGAAAATCAAGTCCTTTATAAATGTTGTATCTGCCGTTTCTTACCAGGAAAACGGACAATGCCCTGTATATTTCCGTTTTCCATTTTTGGATTTTGAAATGAAAATGAAATCATCATTTGTTTTTCATTTTTTATTTTCTGTTTCTGAAAAGAAAACGGAATGGCCAAAAAATACACAGACTGTTTTGCCCTCTGTTTCTTCCTTTATTCCATGGCGCAACAACAGCAAGCTCTAGTATGCTACCCATAAAAATGTATAATGTGAATTTATATCTATGCTGTATCCCCGTGTTTGCTTTGCTACCAGCATCTCGTAGCGTACCGCGAGAGTTCGTGTTTTCATGTGAGTTTGGTGCGTTCAGTTTGGTTCAGTTGCAGTGACAAGTCGAGTAGTGTGTGATCCCTCATCTGGCGTAGTCGTTAAGTGTGTGATCCCCAGTTTTTCAGTCGTCATAAAAAAATCTGCAGAAACCAGTCGGTTAGTGTATATGCCCAGTCTTTTCATAATCTGTTAGGATTTTAAAAGTTGTGTGGTGTATCCCCAGCTTTAGGTAGGAAAGTATTGTGTTATATCTAATACATCAAGGACTTTGTGGAAAAGGAGTCCTGACCGTATGCCGTGTTCATGTCATATGGGAAGCAGCGTAAGAATGGGATGACATCTCGCTGCCACAACTTGCTGCAAAGTGCAGCAGACATTACTCACTTTTTCTAAGTACACTTGATTGTATTACTGTGAAAATAACCTGTAATTTTGAGTTTTATTATCTTGGACTGCTGACATCGCTGCTGCTGTGTTTATTGCTTGTGTTGACACTCTTCGGGGGTTGGTGTAAATGGTTTTTCCCAGTCAGCAGGTTGTATTTACGGTAAATCCCACATGACATGAACGAGGTACTTGACCAGGTTTCCAGTCATAATGACCATTATATAGTCATGTGCCCAGACCAATGATCCTGTTGCGACAAACGATTAACTGCAAACAATACAGACTAATTCAAGATGTGAATGCCCATGTGAATGAACAAGACAATGAGAGGGAGAAAGAGAGAGAGTAAAAGAATAGGAATGTGATTAAGGGTTTCAGGTTTATTGGATGCACAATCCCCAGTTTTTGCATTCTTGATTACACCCCGGAAAGATAGAGACAGAGTTCAAGAACAGAATGAGAACAGGATGATTTCTAGTCAGATCCAAATACCACAGGTGGATGGACCAAGTACATGTGGCCTCTTCAATTCATCTATCTCTCCCTCTCTCTTTAATGCATGCATGTATCCAATGACTCCCTTTGCACTGGATCAGCCTCACACTTTTAAGCATAAATGATGATCCAAAAAGACTATTATCTGAAATGGAAAATGTCAATAACATTCTAATGATAACAAAGTGAGGCTGAAAATAAGGAATTTAAACAAGGGAGATAGTATTAATTTCATCTCATGTGCTGTGTTAAAGTGGAACAGGTAAATGTGTGTGGTAAGCCTACAGACCGAGACAAGCCCATAAATCAACATTAAAATGTGCCATCTTATTGGCCAGCTCCTCGTTAGTGGCTTTTCCTGAGTGTTGATTGGTCAGCGTGGCAGAGTGACACAGGTGGTGATGAGTGAAGGTGATTAATGGCCCATCATCGAAACAGGTGCGCAGGAGACACTTGGAAATGGTGAAGGGGCTCTTCTGCGATATTAAATATACCGAATGCATAACACTTTTTTATGGTTTGCTACGAAAGTGAACATAAAACTTTTCTGAGATTCTGAGAGAGAGAGAGAGAGAGAGAGAGAGAAAATACTGTCAAAATAAAGGAAGCACCTGACTATATGAGGCGTGTTAAGTAAGTGGAAACATTTTCCAAGCCTGGTTCAGGTTTACTCAACCCTTTACAGATCTTGAACGATGCCGGACACCATATTGTTTTTCCAACACCATTGACAAAACATCAAACAGTAGAATTTCTCCTGGAATAATGATGTTGCCTTACTCCAATGTGTTTCCAGACACTTGCAGAATCTACGCCAAAGAAAAGAGAAGCAGTTCTGACAGCTTGTGGTGGCCCCACACCCTATTAAGACACTGTATGTTGGTCTTTCCTTTGTTTTGGCAGTTAGTTGTAAAATCTCCTGTCTACGCAGAAAGCCACAGCAGTGTGAAAGCCAGAGCCAGTACCTGCAATGCACCAATACTCATACTGGTATCAGATATTTTGCAAATTCCCCCAGTCCTAAAAGAGCCACATGTAACATGTCAAGAGTTCAAAGCAAAGCAACATGTCAAGCTTCATTTTACCATGTGCTTTATTCTGTCTGATTTTATTTTTGCTATTTTCCTTTTCAGTTTTATGTGAAGCATTTTGTAACTCTGTTTTTGATAAGTGGAATACAAATAAACTTTATTATTATCATTATCATTTTTATTATCATTATTATAACATGTTTTTCTGCCATTTTCACACATAGATCTCTCTAATGGAGAAAAATGGATTAGCCTATATTAAACAGTTTTGTCCAATGAAGCCGTACTAATAATCCAAGTCGTTATTGTTCAGTAACACAAAGAAACAAAGAAACTTCAGTGCTGTGAAGTGAGAAAGTGGTACCGGTGTGTCCCTACCTGTGCTGGCAGCCTTGGTCAGGTGACGCAGCCTCCTCTGATGCGTCTTGCCCCTGTAGTGGATTTGGGCCTGGGCACAGGAGTTGAGCTGAATGTTGCACACCTGGCACAGCGTGGCACTGCCGCTGCCCTGACGCCGCTCCCGCTTGGCCCTCTGCCCCGCCGCCACCTCCCTCTCCTCTTCCTCCTCCTCCTCTTCTTCTTCCTCCTCTTCCTCCTGACTCCTGGGAGGAAGGCTGTTGTTGTCCAACCGGTCTGGGCTCTTGGGACGCTTCATATCTAGAGGGAAGGAAGAGGTCAAAGGTCTGTAAAGGTTGACCTCAGCAGAAATGTTGAGGTGAGATTTCATTTTAAATACAGGCAGTGTAGTCCTCATGAATGTGCAAGCATTTTCACCCAGAATGTGTAGTGTATGTTGTTGAAGCCTCCACAGGGGGGCAATAGAGCAGCATAACTCCATTCACAGCAGAGCAGCATTGGTCTTTTTCCATCAGTGTGGTTCAAACTACAATATTCTTTGCACTGCCTTTACTGAGCTTGATGTTTCATTGAAATTAAATCTGTATCAAACGCAGGGATTTAATAGGCATATAAAAAAGGATGCTTATCACTCGGCTGGATCCGAAACATCCTTTAACCACACTGTTCAGTGTCGACGTGTACGAATTTCAACCTGTCCAAATGAAGGCATACATGTGTTCAAAATCTTTCACATCCCATTAAAGGGCTTAAATCAGACATCCATTAGCTGATAAGAAGGGCCTATCTCTGGCAAACATCATAGCATTACAACAGAGACGTGAACAAACTCCAGATAAGGATCTTGTTCCAGCTCCTCTCTATTTATCAGATAATAAAAGCTGATTCCCGGGGCACACAAAACGAGATGCGTCTTTGTGAGAGCACACAGCTCTAATACCTATAATGGCTGAGCGATTATGGCTGACTGACAGCATAAATCAGGCCGCAGCACAACGTGGGCTCTGCTACAAATGTGGTAATGTCACCCAAAGTCTAATTGAATTCTTTGCTTTGTGCTGTTCATATGATAATGGCGTCAATTAAGTGCTCATGGCTTTGGACATTTCACCCACCATCCTGCCGAATCCAACCCTCCCTAAGCAAACCATCATTTGAAAGTTCTTTGCTGTTCTAGAAATTCAATTTGGCTGGTAGAAAGATGAAAGTAGCTCTTAAATCAGCCTTGCATTTAAGTTAAGTTTCCTGCCCTGTGCTTCAACCAGCAACTTGGGCTTCAAAGCTGTTCCAACACCATGAGCATTTGAATGGTGTTTTACTACGGTCTAGTGGTTAATCCCCTTTCCCAGTTCATACTGTACACTGCCCCCACTGGTCTAGCTGCACAAACCAGCCGTCCACACTGGAACCCCCTGTTGAGCGGCTCCACTCACTCATCTTTATGTGGCACCTGACAGCCCCATTACCAAACAGCTTTTAACAGGTTGCCTGCTGGCCAGCAGCTGGTGGAGGGTTTCTGCTGGCGCTTAGCACTACAACCCCGGCTTCTCTGCCTGCCTAGCACCAGAGCGGGCAGCTGGGTAGAGCCCAGTCCACCGCTACTGAATAACATGCTAAAGACCGGATCAGAAATTGGATCAGAGAGCTGTGGTAGCTGTAGCCTGTTGCACCAGCTGAGCATGTGTTCAATCATAAGTTAGGGTGTAAAGTCTCCACTTAATGTTATACTGAAAGTAGTTTTGATGCTAAAGCTGAGACTTGAGGTACATCTTAATTAGTAGGGCGTAAAGGGACAACTAATGCTGCAGACAGTGACGTTTTCCTGTCAGTGACAAGTAGCCTAACTTAAAATTAGCTATATGTGATAGTGAGAGAAAAAGATGATCACCAAGTTGATTTTACATGAAAAACATCAACAAATAACTATGTTATCTAGTACAAAGTATGAGGATTTGAGTGTGTTAATGTTTGTCTCCCATACATACTACAACCACAGGCATTAAACTATGTATACAACTAGATGTAACTAACAGAGACAACAGTATAGTGACATCAAGTGATGAAGAACTGTTCATTTCAACAGGGTAAAGGTTACGTAGTTAGGCGTGGTGCAATTACCTCTATAATTAATAGGGTGGAAAAATAATATTTATTTTATTGTAAGCTGGCAAAAATTGTAGTTTGGTTCTTCATCAGTTCAGTGATTGTCTAATTTCATGTTGCCGATGTAAACCACTGTATTTGTTCCTCTGGGTCCTCCAGCAAGTTTTCCCATCTATCAAATTGATGCCGACGGCTGTTCCATAGAGGACTTTACACCTAGTAGGGGGTCGGTGTAAGTTTTAAGTTGTAACTTATTTATATGTTGAAACTTTCAGTTGGTGCAACCGTACACTCTGACTTGTGAGTGAGAATTTATGTTCAAACTCGCCTACGTTTGAACTTTAGTTGAGCTGGTGCAACAGGCAGCAGGAATCCTGCTGGTTAGTGGCCAGGCACTAGCTGCCACACATGGACTGTAGGCCAAAAGACTCAGTTTATTAATTTTCACATAAAAAAAAAAGATAAAACAGAGAAAAAGAAAAATGTACATGTTGTGCATGTAAGACCCTCTCTTTAAAACTGAACTGCATAAAAGAAACTATATGAAAACGAAACTCAACAAGGAATAAAACAGAATAACAAGCACAAACTGCACAAACGATGTAAGAACAATAAATGAGTGAACAATGAATCAACAATAAATCAGCACTACAACCTCAACTTGAAACATAACTTAGATCCAAGCAGTGACAAATATGGGACAAAACTAGAATTATCCCCCAAAGCACCGCAGCTGCATAAAATTACAGGAACACAGCGTTGGAAGCTACAGTGATATTGCTTTCATACATACGTGCAGACAGACAGACAGACAGACAGAGAGAGAAACACACACACATATTAGAAGTGCTAGCACCACTGTGTGCTACACCGGTCCAGCCAACCTACAGTATCTGTAGTGCTGTCCTCTCAGCAGTGGAGCTATCTGGCCCCAGCAGCCTGTAAATACCAGCACTCATCAGCCTGTCTGTCGGTCCAGGATGGAGATAGACTGTATCAAAGCCAAACATATAAAGTACAGGTTGTAAAGGCTGCTTTATGGGTACCAATTACAATGAGAGATGTCCAAAATAGCTCACCTGGCTCACGTCTCCACTCTTTGTGAAACAGGGTCTACTAACCAGCCCGGCTGACAGTGTAATCAAACTCAATGCTTGCTTTACAGCCAAAGACAGCTGCATGGAAATGACCTGTCAACTTCATGAACTACTCTATCAAGGGACTCACTTGCAGGCAGCTACAGTTTAATATGCTCCACATGGGTGCCTACATGACTGAGGAATCATTCATTTTGCCCTTTGACACGTACATGGTTCTTTACCAATCCCTGGCTGAACCTGTTTTATGGTCGAGGGTCAAAGGGCAGCATTAGGCCCTGCACTTTGCCAAGAGTACATTTTAATGCATGGTTTTACCTGTCCTGATTGAATGAGCTTATAGACATTCAAGATTGTCCCTTTTTTTTGTTTGTTTCTAGAGGGGTCAAAGCAAGAATGACTAAGGGTGTCGGCATGAAATTAAGCCTGAAAGGAAAACAGGGAATTAAAGCCACCACTTTTGCCTTGCCCTTGCAACTATAGTGCTGGGCTGATGCATATCAAAATACAGTAATCTTTTACTGCTTGCATTAGCTGTACCACCACCTCCCTGTCAATGCCTCTACAAAGCTCTTTCTGACGCTAAGAGGGCATTGTGGGATGGCGATTAGAAGCTAACAGCTAGCAGCAGCAGCACCAGCCATGCCAGGTCCTAGCTAGGTGGGCAGATATAAAACTGGCAACTTGTTCGGCCTGATTCCCCCCAGCTGCTCTCCCCATCTGTTTGATGTGCTGGCTTGGTGTGCTGTGGTTCCACACCAGGGGCTAGCTCGTTTATCAATGGGCTTTGACAAATGAGGGCTGCTGCAGGAACAGCTTTGGCACTGAGAGGTGTAGAAGAGTTGTTTGGAATAATAGTCTATGAGAGTTTTTGAATAGATTATTACAGAAGAAACTTTGTACATGCTGCACATTTGCATATTTTGTTTTCAGGAATTCTCCTAGAATACACAAATATACGATCACAGGAATTCTTGCAAAATTAACAGCTGCTCCGCAAATATTGCAAGGCCTTTCAATTTTGACTAATCTTAAGTTTCATAAACCCTATTTATTTTTTAATACCATTAATAATATAATCAAAGCACGTGGCTCGTGTCGATCATGGTCCATATTTTCCCAAGGGTAAATAGCACAGCATAGCAAAGCACTATAAATAGCAGAGCTTAATGCCTACCAACTGTATATCTATTACACTATAAAGGCAAGGCTACAGGACCATGTGGTGTTTTTATGTTTCTGAACTGTAAACTCTGCCTGCCTATCTCTATACAATAACAACTGTTGAATCCATAATAAATACACAACTCCAGAGTGACCTGAGTGACCCTAGCCTCTGAAATCTATGCAGAGAACTACAACATTTTATTTCCGGGAGCCAAATCCTCATGTAAAACTATTTAGCCTGGCTTTTTGGAAATACGATGCAACAAATTCAACACCTCTCAAGGCCAGTGTATTATCCTCCTAAGCCTATGGACTCTGTTCAGGTGCAACTTTTTCTGGTCGGGGATCTAGGGAAACTTCCTGGAATAAGCAGGTCTAATCCAGATGTGTTAAAACGCGGGCCACGGCCTTCGGCACTGACATGTAAGGCAGCTGATGGGTGTTAAGGCGATGTTTTGACATGCGGATGCAGTTTTTGAAAATGACACTGTCCCAGACACTCAGGCCGAGTTGAGGTCCCTCGGCACAACACCTGTCATCGCTGTTCCATTACATCAACAACGGACGACTAACATGGAAAAACTGGGCGGGGGAAGTAAATGAGTAATAATCTCATAGTTTCTGATGCACAATATGAATGATGGCAGCCAGGGTTTAAATATGATGGAGGGTTGGATGAGCCATGAAATTGAAACAAATCAAATTAATTTTGTTGCTATTTTGTTATTGTTGTTATTGTTTTTGTTTTGTGTTGTTATTGTTGTGTGATTGTATTCTTGACCTTGTCTGGCCAAGAAATCAATAAAAATTTGGTCACAAAGAAAATAATGTCATGGTTGCTAATAATCACTGAGTCTGAAATAATAGCTTGCCTTTTGTCAGTGATGGGGAGCGTGTCATATTCCAGCAAATAAAACACAGGTTTCCAATGGATGTTGAGTAAAAATATAGTACTGCTTGTCACAAAATTTAAGTGTTACATAGAATATATAACCATTTGGCAGGTAAGGGAAACATATGACATAAAATTAAAAGAACATAAAAGGGCAAAATCCTAGTGATGCCACATCAAGAAGACAGTCGGTTACTTTAAGAAATAAACATCTGTCTCCAATTGTTTTCTGTCTCCACTAAACACCAGATGCCTGCTGGGGCTATTAATGGAAGCATTATGCTTATGTTGTTGAAGGCTACAAGATTCAGACGAGAAGCACTTAAACCAAAGATGAGACCCTGTAGCTTTTGGGAAAACATTATCTAATTTTGCAGGCTGTTGTAATGTGTGCCTGTTTCCCACCATGTAAAGTAATTAATATCTATTAATGAACAGTCTGCATTATGATGCTTTAGACAACTGCTAGCTATGTCTTTTTTTTTCAGCTCAAATTGACTGCAATCAACTTGAAAAGTAAATCTAAAATTCATCTAAAGTCCTCAGTATGTGTGTGCATTGTAGTTCCATCGCACAGAGATGATAGAGGACTAACACAGATGAGTGAAGTTTGTTTTAGATGAAATTTGGAGGCGTTGGGAGCTATCAAGCATGTCAGTTTCAATTTAAAATGTCCGCTGTTACACCGGTTCTATCCTGCAGGCACACATCCGACCCATTAGTCATACTTGATAGTATAGTTGTGGACAATTACTTTGGGGTTACTGGGCAAAAATGAATCTAAGATAAATTATGAGATAGAATCCATCTTTATCTCTTAGAGAGCTCTACCTGTGTTTGAAAAGTTGCCCTTTTGCAGCCTATGGCCTGATGTCCGATACCAGTGGTGCATATTGACATTGCGGGTATGAGACATCAGTCTGCTGTGTTTGCTGTCACTCCAGAGATCGATGACAGCACCATAACAGCCTTACTCCTCATTTAGAGAAAGGACACTTCAGCACAATGTTCTCATCTCATCTGTCTTCTGCAAGTACCAATATAAATATTCGCTGGTAGAGTAAGACAGTAACAAAATAATTGGATTATTGCATTACAGGAAAGAGAGCATCTGTAAAGAGAGACATTCAGAAGAAGAGAGGACAGTCAACAGAGAGAGAGCGAATTAGAGAGCAAGACAGTAAGATAACACTGTGACTAGCTATGATCTGGACAAAGAAGTGCACTTCAGGAAATTTTCACAAGTCCCTATATTGCAATTACAAGAAACAAAGGCCCTAGTCATTCCAAATCACTTTGGCTACAGCCTTACAACATGATTTTGGTCATTTTTTTGTCAGAAAAGCAATCTTGAAAATGTTAAACTATTAGCCAATCCTTATTTCCAAGTGCAAGCACAATCTATGAACAAAAGATTCTACAAAAAGGCTTGGCGAGGATTTGACTGCAGAGCTGGAATAGGCGACTCATCGGTTTGTTGGCAGCTTAGTGAGGAATATGCAAACCCTGCAATTAACCATGAGTAACATGAAATCACAGTTTGGAGTTGTATCCCATTAAAAATCCTCAGTAAACAGGTGTTTATTGATGAAAAGGGTTTGAAAAAGTTTTGGTGAGGCTGTAAAGCATCTACCTATGGCAACAGGTCTAAACGGGAAGTAAAAGTTTGTCTAAGCTGCGTGAAAGTGCTTTTCTCCATGGCGGATGCAGCAGACTATAAAGACGACAAATAGCCTTTTGTATACGGAGGAGCCCAAAGAGGAGCATGACTCACCTGTGAGGCTAAATGTAGCGTACATGCACACAACACAGACACAAGCACACACACAAATACGCTTTCAAGACATTAACATTTAAAAACACACAAAGAAACACTCAGATAACAACACATACACACACACACACACACTGTATATTTGTGTATGTACCACATAGACACCGGCATACACACAATCCCACAGCATGAGCGCTCCTTTGTGGGTCATTTATCTATGACAAGGTCGTTTGCAAATGTTCCATTCATATAATGCGATGATTCACCCTGTTAGGTAAGTGAGTGGGAGCTGTAGTGCAGGGGGGTGTATTCTTCGTCTCCTCATTGGACTGGTACTGGGAGCGGGACTGGGGCTAGGGCGCTCTGTGTGTATGTGTGTGTGGGTGTGTGTGTGTGTGTGAGTCCAATGTCAAGACTGCTGCAATATACACTTTTACAAGCCATGTACTCAATGAATGGAGCAATGAAATTGAGAAAGGAGTCACACTCAAGCCCTGGATTACTACTGAACAGGGCTGTAGTCAAGACAAAACTTAGTCGAGTCCAAGTCAATTCCAACACCAGGTCCAAAGGGGGTCGAGACCAAGTCAAGACCGAGACCAGAGCAAATTGAGTCCTGTTCAAGACCAAGACCAATATAGACAATAAATAGTGTAGTAGTAGTGATTATGGAGGGTTTTTTTTTAAGGCAGATCAGAGATGTAGCTCTATCTGCAAATCAGTACTATGCCCTTCGACGTCCAACTAATCAATGTATAGGAATTTGACTAAATCTTCTTCTAAGTGCATAGAAGTTGGTGGACCATCACATGGTAGGTTTCTACAGGTGATATCCCTTTAATTGTTTGTAGTGCTGGGGAGAAAATAAACCAGACATCACCAATTTTTTTTATATTTTTAGATAGGAAGGAAAAAGTCGAGTCAACATCCAATAGTGTCTGAGACTAAAACGAGTCTGAGTCAAAATAAGCACAAGACTGAGACAAGTCCAATGGACTCAAATACTGCAGCTCTGCTATAGAAAGTGAAGAGATAAGTCCAGTGTCCGGCTTGTTACTCAAAAAAGTAACAATGTATTATCAGTTTTTCATTTCAAAAGTAATATTATTACTTTGCTTATTATGCCCTGGGAATAGTAATTTGTTATTCTTATATTACTTTTCTGTTACACCTCAAAAATTGCCAATTGCATCCTCCCTTATCTTCGAATTGAGAACTCAGTAACCTCTCTGTGCACAGGAGATAGCGCGGGTGTCAAATGTTCTCGCCATCCTTTTGCTTGATAAAGTCAAAATAATGGCAATAATTCCACTAGGAACAATAAAACCTTTCGGACATTTCTTATTTAAGCTGAAGCGTCAACTGAGAGGACGAAGACGATGATGGGGTGGGATATAGCTTTTGGATAATTAAGCTTTAATCTGAAATTTAGTGGATGATAACATGATGGAGAGGGGATGACAACAAAAATAATGACTTATTTTTTATTGGTAACTGTAATATTCTGAATGAAATTGAAAGAATAATTTGTTACACTAGTTATTACTGGGAAAAATAATATTAGTAATATTACACTGGATTAGTCATCTGTGGGAAACAATTGGGAGAGAGTGTGATAACATATTGATACACTAGCATAATTCAACGTGTTCTCATGATAGACAGCTGTACACAACTGAAAATGTTTTACTGTACAACATGCAATGTAGACTTAAAAACATTTTAGCAAATAATATGAAGGGCAATATCTGTCAAAAATAATGACATTAGGAGATTTTGCCCACGCTGCGGAGCTCAAGAAGCAGGGGTAGTTGTTCATGTGAATACTACAAACGTACACACACACACACACACACACACGCACGCACACACACACGCACACACACACACACACATTCTCTCTCTCTCTCCACTGGCATGGCTTATTGGCAGAGTTCCAAACAAATGTCTGCACTGGTTTGGCATCCATCTTGCAGACACCTCACAACAACCACCAGATAACATACACACTCACTCACACACACACACACACACACACACACACACACACCAACACCACTCTGTAGCAGGAGATTAGGTCCAATGTTAAACAAAGAGGCAGAGCAGGTTTCTGACATGCCAGCTCTTTAATTAGACCACTGGTATCTGAGGACACACACACACACACACACACACATACTCGCACAGACACACACACACAAACTGTAGCCTTTAAAAACACCGAAACAATCCCAGAACAATAAGTGAACTGGCTTTATCGAACATACACATTTTGAAAACACACACACACACACACAGACACACACACTCACAAACCTCTAGCTAAGTGGTTGTACAATCCAAGTTGTTTGTCTGTCTAGTGTTCGACACGGCAAGACGGTGAGATAGCTAGATAGGAGGTGGAGCAGCCAATCAGCCTGTCACCTTCTCTGATGTGTTGGGAGGCTCCGCAGCAACAGGCAAACCCTGCCAGCCAGAACCGAATAGGAAAGCACCAATACAACTTCTTCACTGCCCATACAGGTTCCCAACACTAACCTTTAAGTATTGTCTGATGCAGACTAATCATTCAACAATCAAAGTAAATAGCATGTCTGTATTCCCACTACAAGGAGAACTACAAAAAAACATCCAAAATGATAACTATAATTATATTTTCGGTTCAACCTCAGAGTGATTCTTTGGATGCAGAGACAACAATAAAACATTTTCAATCAATCAAATTAAAGTTTTAAGAAATAAGGGGGCAGAGAATTCAGCAGCTCACTGCACTGATCCTGCATTTGCTGAGGAACTTATCACAGATATCATTGTAGTGTGAATGCTTGAGCAACAATGTATCTTTATAGTTTATAGTTATGAATGGGCCTTTACTCTTACTGTCTGTCTGATTGTGACAGGCCCACATACATTGTGGGAGAGATTGATGAGGTATAGGCAGCTGTTGTTGTGTCCATTCGTGGGCCTTTGTGATCCTCCACACCTTCCACCCTGTCATTCCACTCGTGTGTGTGGTGTGTGTGTGTGGGTGTGTGTGTGTCACTTTACCACTACAACATCCATCAGTGACCCCCCCACAAGGTGTAGGTCAGGATTTAACAAAGGAACCCTGTGAGGCAGCAGGTGCCCGCAGTTTGACCTTTGACCTTGCTTAATCTATCTCTAGAGAGGCATCTGTCTGCTGTAGCCTCAGCCTCGTGTCCGGTCCCTTTTCTCAGCGGGGGACTCATAAAGATAGGTCAGAGGAAAAAGAGAGGTCAGAGGGAGAACTTGGGAGGCCTTCTGGGTGAAAACTTCTCACCTGTAAAACCTATAGCAGGTGCATTTATCCTTCCTCTGGTTGGGTGCTCTGCCAAAAACTGCAAATCACCATTAAGGAGCTCCATGAAAACCACTGAAGTGGCAGCACTCCAAAAATAGAAGTTGTGTATGATTTTGGCCAACAATAAAATGTGACATAGCTGAGGTCTTGTGACTTTTTTGAATGAATCATTTTTTAGTTTTTGGAGTGCCGCACTACCGCCACATCTATAGTTTTCTAGAGTTGCTTAAACTTCTCACCTGTGTAGGAACCAGATTCCTTTTGCTAAGAGAGCAATGTAAAGACCTACACCTTTTATAGCAGCTGTTAACTGCACTGATTCATGCACTGGACCCAACTACATCAGTGAAGGGCAGACAAGGCACTAGGACCAGTAAGTGCCTTAACAAGTCAGTCAGCACTTGACTTAATGACATCAAAATAGCACAAACTGGTATGAATTAATAAAGGCAAAGTTCACAGTGTGATTGGGCTGACAAATTATTTTGTTGACAGTCACAGGGAATATGTTACAGAAATTGATGTGTTTCTAGATTAAAAGTCATTCAACTAAGCCTAGTGCAAGTGCAACCTTGTTTTTCTGAAACCTCTGGGACTGCAGGTCATTCGGCAGTAAGGTCAGGTCATCCAGAGGTCAACTTTGAAAGCTTTGAAAATCTTAAACAGGATAAAACATAGGTGTATGCAAGGATTGATATTAGGGCTTGTCTGCATATATGGTAGGGTCACTCTTGGTTTGGCAAGTGAAATATGTTGTCCTATTTGTTGACAGATTGCTGACAAGGGTGTAAGGGTTTATTTATTAGGTCCTTGGGAGGAGTTCTATGTGTAACATTTTTTGCAATGCGCACCACTTAGGGGAATTACAGTATCCAATGTTTAGGCTTTGCAGAGCCACAAGAGCGCTGCACAAGGGAAATACAGCATGCACTTGTACACCAGGCAGTACGGTAGAAGTCACAGGAATGGACATGGTCCTTGCTGCAGCCTGCAGACATCCACATACCAGGAAGTAGCTCGGTGATTTTCTAACTCTAGTGACTACGTCAACAGATTAATTAAATATTTTGTTGAGCAATTCTCTTAGTTACAACAACATTGTGCTGCCATGGTACTGTGGCGTTAACAGGTGAGTTTTTAAAGTCAGCATAGTTTCATTCACTCCAATAATGCACCCGCCACCCAACCCCGCCACCCCCCACCATCGCTCCACCCGAGCACCTATAAAGCACTAGTGCACTTGATTGAGATTCAAGACTGTGGAGCACAGTGTGGTAGTGTTTACATTTATTGCAATGTTGTCTGTGTGTGTGTTCTGCCTCTAAAGTCCATAATTTGCTCAAAATTGGGGGTTAGTTGGGAGTTATAGTTTTGTAAATCAGCACTGAAAAACACCCCTCCATGTGGCCTGAAACAGCTGTTATACTTTCAAAAAGACCTTTTGCTATAGACTTCATTCAAGTTGGATTTGAAATTACAATAGAATATATCCATATTTACTGCCAAATACATAATTTTGTATGGGTAGTCCCACACATTTTATATTCAATCCTTTTACAAGTTGAATATACTTTTGGACAACTGATATACTGAATGTCATGGCCTAAGTACAGTATGTGGACTTGTACAGCCTATTTTGCATCATCAGCATGTATCATTAATGAAATCTCAAAAGTAAAATTAATTGATAAAATAAAAGTATAATTATAACTATTAGAAAATGCAATCAGAGTACGATAACTGGACCACTGAACCTTCAGCGGACTGGAGATTGAATCACTGAGGATGGAAAGCTTTTCAGCAGTAACATATGATACTTTGATACTCAAGTAAATACTATACTACATTAATATTACTATACCATATTACATTGCAGAAATCTTAAAACTGTGGGGCCAAAATGTATTCTTTAAAATGTGAAAATCAAGCCTCTGCTGTTTTTGAAATGTAATTGTTGGTAGTTGGAATTGAAAGCATTCCAAAAGCACCTTTTGGCACATACAGTTAAAGATTTCTACAATTCAAGAGACCCAGTAACCAAGAACCTTCAGTCCTTGCATTTAACCTCTTCCCGGCAAAACCTTGAGAAGAACATTCTCACTAAGATAGTTTTCTGCTCGATGTAAGTACTGCTGAGGTAGTCCACATCCTGGAATAGCAAAATGCAATCTCCTTCCCCCAGGTGGATTCTCTTGTAATGTCAACTAGCATGTGGCCATGCAGACAGCCTGGCTTTCCTCTCACATGGAGAGGGTAGAGAAACCACACAGAGGAGTGGGTTTTGGATTGGAGGAATTTTAGTTTTGCTGGAGAACTACAGTATTTCATCATGGCATTGTTACTTTTAATGAGGTGCAGAATTGGCATTGTTCTTCCACCACTGGTAACCATTCACTGGAAGGATCAGGCAGCCAATACGATACCAGCATGTGTGACAGTAAGCCTGAGAGGGTTAAATAACAAGAGCCAAGTCTCTGCTAGATGTTTTGTACCCAGTGACAGGACATAAAGGATATAAGGGCAGGCACCTCATTGTGGCTAAAACCCTTGGTGAGCATCCAGCATCCATGACAAAATACAGCAGAGGACATGGGATCAAGCCAAGGACAAGAGTGGTACAGTAGTGCTGACTATGGGAACACTCTGTAGGGAGGAGAGGAGAGGAGGGGAGAAGAGAGGACAGGAAAGGACTGTGGGATGTACGTACAGAGAGATTAAGAGGCAGAGGAGGAGGGAGGCAGAGGAGACAAGAGCTAAATGTGGACTGAGTGGGGAGACTGAGGAGGATGTCTGGGAAAAGAGGTAAAAGGGATAGAATGATAATCAGACAGAGACAGAAGGACAGAGGCTCAAACAAACAGGAATTAGAGTAAATGGGCAAGGGAAATGCACATGGACAGACAGATTCACACACAAGAGAGACAGATTGCAAGAGCAACAGGGAGGTAGATGATGAGACAGAATGGGGCTAGGACAAATGGGAGGACACTGGGGGAGGAGGGGTGGGGGTTTGGGGCAAGGGACAGTTTTGTATCTGGGGGGATGGACTGCACTCCAACCAAGGGCAGCAGTGATTGTGGGCATCTGTCATCTGCCATCTGGGAGAGCCTGTGCCCCAAGGCCGCTGTGGTGACCAAAGCAAATGTGACCTGTGCTTGAATGACAGCAATGTACTGGAACACTAACAGTACTTACAGTCACATGCAAGCAAAAACAGTAAAAGAGAAAAACACCTCAACTGTGCCAATTGTTGTTTGCTTATAGTCTAAAAGGCAAATACTATATAATTGACAAACCAACAAAGATGCAAGATGATATGAAACTTTGAAGAATAAAAAATAGATTCATAGATAACAATGCATCCAAAAATAATGAGGCTTTCATGACAAAACTTTCATGATAAATCTCACTAAAGCTCTGATGCACAATCCTTGCTTCACCTGTGTTAGCCTCCATTGTTCAGTTGTCCTCAAACCACTTAAGACATCAGCAGTATGCTTTTACACGTGACTAAATGTGACTGGTTTTGACGATCCTGTTTCCAGGCTAATCCAGTGAGTCACGGTAAATGTGGGCCATAAAAGCGTATGGCGAGGGAGCGCTGGTTAGAATGGGAAGGATTAGCTCGGACTACTGCGCTGTTCTCTTTCTCTGACAGATAGAGGTGGGCTGCTGAAGGGATCCGACTGTAGTCAGCTGTAATCCTCTTCTTCCTTCCTTCAACTCGAGCAACTACAGCTCAATACAGCACTTGACCTAAATTCTCATTGTTTAGATACATGTAACAATGGCCTTTTATTTCAAGAATTGGCAGCAGTATGGCAAAGTGATGAGAAAAAACTGGGAGTTCATACAGTGTGTGGTGTAAGTTGGTGAAAATCGTACTGCTATGTCTTCCACGCAATCCTGTTATTGACAAGAAAACTAACACACTGTTATATAGCAGAGAATTTGCATGGTTTCTCTGCATGAATTCATTTGTATCATATAGATTTCACTCTAGGCTTGGCTGCAGGCTTTATATTAAACATGAAATATAAAGTCTGCTATACAGATTTTTGGGAAGGAAGGAAGGGATTGGAGACCTCAGTATGATTTATTCTACGTTATATTCTAGAAACAGATGTCAAACTTCTAACTACTTATAACTATAGCAAAAGCCAGCTTGCCAAATGCCTTGCTGTAAGACAAGCAATATAGAGACGGATTGGGGCCCATCTTAAATTCAAAAAACTAAAACCTGAAAATAAAATTCGGATCAAAACTTGGCAATGAAAGCAATCCCATTAGCTACTTGAGGAATTTCAGCTGAAGACAACCCAATTCTCTTCATGCACTGATGCGAAGAAGTATTTAAATTTTGAGAGGACCCCAGGGTGGAGCAGGGTTAAGCCAGTTCCTGCCTGTTTTCCAGGGACACCTATCCACTGATGAAATATCAATCAAACAGTCATGTACCTTATCTCCATCTGACTCACTCTGTCCGTCTCTCTCTTTAAACGCCTTTTTAGCTCTGACTCCAAGTTATATTCTCACTGCTTCTAGAACTTCGGCAAAATGCTAAATATGATTATGCTAATCGATGGCATGCCGGGCACAAAATCCTTCCGTTTGCAGGGGGAACGTATGCTTTCCATGTGGAGTGATGGCAGGAGGTGGGAGGAGGGAAGCAAGGAGGCAGGGATGACTAATGAGGATGACTAAGAGATGTGTTTAGAGTGGTTTTCCATCTCATTTGTCTAGCCCTTCAGCTGATAAATATACAGTCGAAGGAGTTGGTGGCTAGGCCCGGTTGCCTAACGGTTGCTGGCTCTGGACCGGGCCCAGGAAATCCAGGAAACCCAGAGAGTGGGGTAACTGTCAAATGCCCAGGATGGCATCAAGTGGTCAAAGAATAATCCACAGGAGGCACTTGAATATGACTGTTCATAATACAGACTAAAAGAAGGTGATGCTAGGCTGATGTAATGCGCCTTGCACTGTAAATTGCCCCTATTAATAAGCACTCTGGCAAAAGTTCACCAACTTCCAAAATGAAACTGCCTGGAAACAAAATGTGGCCAGCCCCAGTGGCAATCAAACCCTAGAGACAGCAGTGATAATGCCATGTTCTCCCCACTGCAGTCTTTCACTGATAAGCTAATCTTCCAGTAAGGTAGGCTATACTCTATTTTCCCTGAAACAAGACTGAGGATCTTCATAGATAGTGCTGATTGACGGCTATCCGCATCGCTAGTTATCCAAACAGACTAATTCAATTACTTTCCGCTTCAACAGGCATTACTGAGGTACCTTACCACATGGTGAAAAAAATTCAATGACACTTTATTTCTGGATCAAATCATCCCCAACCTTGATAGATGACTCCAGATAATATCGCTTCTCTTTCTCTCCCCCACTCCCACAATCGTTCATCCTCCAAGTTCTTATCTGTGCTGACTCATATTGAAAAACCTGACAGGATAAATTGAATTTACTTTTAATTAGGTGCACTCCCTAGGGAAAATGGGTTTAATTGCTTGAATGATCTAGATAGTTACTTGAGGTGGTAAGGTGAGCAGAAGATGTAAGCCACTTTCCCACCTGGATGAGCTCAAATCCTTATTGTCAGCATTAACAGCCTTTATCTTAAGTATCAGTAATATGCTAATTATGTAACATGCTATCATTCATGTCCTTAATGCCAGTTCTTGACAGTATAATTGTTTATGTTAGTTGTGTTTGCTGGCTAATGCTAGTGCTATGTGACTTTAGCTGGTTAAAACTGCTACTGTTAAAACTAGATGTCAGCTACAAATTACACAGTTAGACCTAGTTGGTTTGGAGATAAATCTAACATTAACAACATGAAGTGGCTGACTGCCAACATTAACTAATGTTATGGCTCAACATCATGGATACACCCTTCAATCCATTTGCTTGGTATATCGGATGAAACTGTAAATTGGTATTGGCAGTGAAATTGTGGTATCAGCACAACAACTGCAACAGCAACAACTATGACCACATTTTAAAGAACAAGCCCAGAATTTCATATCGACAGTTCCCCAGGCCAGTGCACTAAAACATAACATTTAACCAGACGATACTGTTATTTTCCAGTTGTAGTTTTGTATTTTAAGGCAAGCTAGCAACTAAGAGTTCAGTCTGTTACCCTGAGGACTAGACTGTTCATGTCTCCTCTGGGGCAGTGTTAAATGCTCCGCAGGGATTTGGCTATAGTAGGAGGCAAAAAAAATCTTTGTTGCTGTCTCCATGTTGATACAGGTTATACAAGCAGTGTTTTCTCTACATTCACTCAGCAACATGTCCCCCCCCCCCCCCCCCACTGCTGCAAATTGCCCCCACTGCTAGAAAACAGTTAATATAAAGACAATTCTCTGTCCTTATTGCTCAATACAAACATCAAATAGCAATTACAGTGCAATTATTCCATCTATTGTGAAGCCAGTATCCAAATGAGAGCCATTTTTAAACCAGAGCAGGTAAGAGAAATAGGTATGGGAGTAAACCCTGGTTCCAGCATTACAATTAGCTTACTCCTCCTGCCCCAAAATATCTTTGCTACAAAATATCCTTGAGGAAACACTGACAAGAATAAAGGCAAAATATACACCATTTTCTGCTGAAAGCTCAATTGATTCAATCCTTTTATAATTTCTAGAATGCCTATTTTGGGTCAAACAAGCAACCAGCAATTAGCTCAGAGGTAAATGAGATTATGATGTAAACAAAATGAACATTGATAATAAGTGGAACTGCATTGTCAGTCTAACAATAATAAAGCAATAACATATGAGAGAAAAGAGAGGAGCGAGAGAAAGAAGCCCTCAGAGTTACAGTTATGTCTCATAGCTAATTAGCCCACTCTCACCACCACCACCACCCACCCGCACACACACACACACACATACACCACACCCCCAAGAGGTGCTAAATATCGAACTTTTTAAAGAGTGTGTAGGCAAAAGGAGAGTGCTTTGAGAAATAGGACGAGGTGAAAACCATCGAGGTCTTGGCTATATTTGGCCTTGGTGATGTGATTGTTCATTCATATCGTTCGCTCCTCTCCCGTCCCAGTAGGGCCAGACAAAGAAATGACCGAGGTGAATGACGATTCCAAATATAGCAACACAGTATTCCACAGGCACTAAACACAATTCATGTTTGGAGAAAAGTGCAAAGCCATTGTAAGTCTAACATGGATCGCGCTTATGTACACACACACACTTTAAGCTATATTGATGTTCTAGATAGAAGACAATAATACTCGTATGTTGAACTGCTAGTGTTTTAGGCGCTAAATCAACAATTTTCTTTTTTCCAGGGTTAAAAATCTAAAATAGGTGAATGATGATTGGATATTTTGTACTTCAGTTAGACTACATAATCAGATTGATTTGATCTTCCTTTTTACAAGCTAGTTTCTGCTGCTGATGGAAAACATTAGCTCAAGGTCACAAAGCTAATGCTAGCTATCGAGGCCCAGCATTACAGCTTTGGTTACACTGATCCATTAACTCATCATCCCTCCAATAAACACAATACTCAGTTCATGTACAATGTTTGTATTCATTTCATGTTAACTCTGTGTTGGCATTAGTGAGCTAACGCTATGTTGCTATTGTCCAAACTTAGTGATAAACTGTGACAACTTAGCGACTGCCCCACCATGATGTGCCGAAAAATGAAACTAGCTAGACTAAGTTAGCTAGCTTAGTAGCTCCAACATTAGTAAAATGTAATTCTGCACAGACTAGAAACACAGAGATTCAATTGAATGGGAATTAAAAATGAATGGAAAGATAGAATACAAACACTACAAACTTCCCAGCTGCATCTGATCTTGGTGATTTTTTTATATAATGGTTTTCATGGCGGTCAAGTGCCAAATAACCCCCATGTTAAAACTAAGTGGAATATTGCTTTAATGTCAGTCTTCAACCCCTGAAGGGGTTGAGCTTCACTTTGGTCTTTCCCCAGGCTCTGTCACTCTTGTTCTTCTCACTTTTTGCCTCCTCCTCCTTCTTTTTGAGTTTTATTTGAGTGGGTACAGCTGTTGGGAGTGGTGTTTTTCTTTCAATGGTTCCATCATCTGCCATTTTGAGTCGCTTCACACTGTTCATTTAAAGTGAGACTCTTTGTATTTTGGTTGAGGCACTTCCTTTGTGCTGTAAGACAGTCACCCACAATTCCTGGGAATTCGTATGAACTGAGCACATAGAAAGCAACACATAGAATAAACCAATTTTCTCTGCAATGGTCTCATTTTTCTACAACCATTATACAACATAATCAAAATTAATTTGAGGATGATATAAGGAGATAAATATTCTACACATAAGCAGGTTCAAGCAGGTCATTTTAGTCAAACTACCAATGTGCATAACTTGTGTATAGGACGTAATAGTGCATAGAATGTCGAGGGGCTTTGTCAGTGAGTGTAGAGAAAATATGTACTATGTATGTATGCTTTTTGAATGTTCCAATGTATTGATTATCATGTGCTTCCATGTGAGGGTTTATGACTGTCATAGAAAAGATGCTATTGTTCTTTAGACACACTGATACAACATCCGTACAAATACGACAGTGTTAGGATCATGAGACGATTTGCTTTGTCTAGGGGGGGGTAGGCTTGCAGGTGGCTGTCCTTGTCCTAGGAGATATAAGCCTGGTTAGTCTGACCCTCGTTAGAGAACTGCACCATTCCCTTTGCTATGATGTACTTCTCTCCATGCATGTATCATTAAAGAAACCACTAAATCAACGGACGGCGAACTTGTCTTTATTATAAAATTATTCATCAATTAGCGTCACGAACAGGATCCCAACAGGAGTCTAGAGGAACTCTGGTGAGTAGTTTCTCCGCTCTGACGGGATCCACAAACCTGTATTGAGAATTGAAGGATTTATTGAAGTTTATAATTGTAATTGCTTAGCTGATCTGTGTATTGTTCTAAAGGAACATTTGACAAGTCCTATAAGGGCTGTGGGGCCTGCCTATGCGGTGGGGTAAGACCAATGGAAAGAATCTATGCTCCTTCTAAGAATTCTTCATGATCTCATCTAAATTGATTTCCTTTTGAAAGGAAAAATTGAGGGAGTCACTCTCAGATAAGTTATAGCGCTATACACATATACTGAAACTCCATAAACTCCACAAACTCCATCTAAGCTTCCGGTGACTCCGGGAGATCTTTTAAGTAGTGATTATCTTTGAATAGGGTAAGGCACACTTAATCGTATAACTGGTTGACCGGAAGTGTCACCAGTGTGAGAGTGACTACTCAATATCAGACAACGCCGCTTGATTCTGTGTTTTCTTTGGGGGGGTAAAAATACAGTTGTAACTGTTTTTAATGCTTATGGTCTGACTATATGGAGAATTAACCTTTCATTTTTCCTTGTAGAGAAGCGGAGCTGCATTAACCCAAACTGAAAAAATTATTGGTTTCAATACAGGAAGGGAATCCGTAATATTGTGTATGTTATATTGTATGAAGATATAATCTGGCATAGGGGACCAGCATATTTTTTCTCCTGTTTGAAGTCGCTTTGGAAACAAGCCAAGGACGCGGACGTGAATCCGGTCCTCAGGAGGTACAAATACAGTCCTAAACGTCCTTCTTTGACCCTGCAGGCTTCCTTGCTTCCTTGGATACGTGAGTACTGATGACATAATATACATGGGTACTAATAAAGGAAAGTAAAGGAGAAGAAAGATAAGAAAAGGTCAAAGGATGTAAATGATAAAAGTAATGAAAAAGAACAGAGTTTAAGACCCCCTCCAGGAACCCCTGCTGATGTAATGTATAGAAAATATGGGCTGCGTTAACAGTACCACAGGAATGGGAAGAAATGACAAAGGGAAAGTTTCCAAAAACAGGAACGTGGGACAAAAATATTCTGATGGGTTTAAAAACTAAGTTGGATGAGGCTTCTTTTGACAAAAAGACACAAAGTTATTATGACGAAGTGTGGGACTGTTGGTGGAAAGAATCTTCATTACATCAACCAACTAACCTACTTCATCCTCCAAGCAGGATCCATGCACCGCCATAATAACCAACACAACCGATCCAGAACTAACTCAAAAAGAAGTAAAAAGGTGGCCAGCTAAATTACAAATGGCAATGAATGTAGCATCAGAGCAGACAGATGCTGAACATTTAACACGATTCTGTTGGAGTGCAGGACTGACAAAACAGGAGATAGATAAAATTGAACATTTCCATCCAGAAAACTTACAAAAACAGACAATGATGGTTTTTTGTACATGGGCAAAAAGAGAAATTAACCCTGATGTTAACAAATGTATTAAAAAGTTGATGTCTGTCGGCATGTACAATACAGCTGAAGTTCTGATAAATCTAACTCGCACTCCAGAGCTGCTTAAACCGGCTGGAATGTATCCTATATGTCCTGTAGTAACACCACAAGGGAAAATCGATTTCCCAGACATTGATGATGATATTCTCACACTTGCTGCCGCAGTTCAGACACAACAAAGGCTACAATTGAGAGCAGAGCAGCCACTGCAGCTGCCAGATAATGAACTGGGTGCAGTGGGAGGGAGGCAGGACGAACAGACAGTTCCAGTAAAAGATAAAGAAATTGAGAGTAAGGAGAGTGTGGAGAGCGCAAGGCCAGAACAAAGCACCTCTATGACGTTAAGAAATGATAAAGTTTGCTCCCCCTCAGATGCCACTGTGCAGACTGTAGGGATATCAGGGATTCCACTTAATGAGCCATTGTCAAATAACACTTCTATTCAGGGCCTGCAGGGGGCCATAGATGATGAACATTCCTTTTTGATTTCCACCCAGTCTCCAGTTTCCTTGATGGGTAGGGATTTGTTATGTAAATTGCATGCTACCATGTTCTTTTCCCCAGAAGGAGTCAGTTTGTTAATTCCAGAAAAGAGAAGTTATCAATGTACTAAATTACTAGCTTGTATTCAGGTTGTGACAACTTTGTATAATTGGTCTATACCAGCAGTTATACCATGGTCTGGGTGAATACTCGATTCTGATTGGCTGCAGGGTGTCTATTAATTCCTGATAATGGACACCTACTAAGTAGTTCCAGTGAAACTGTCTGTTCACCGTTCTAAATTAATGCACTGGCTACGTAGTATCAGCCTGTATCTAAAATGAGTAACCATAGCAACAGGGACACAGTCAAAGCCTCCGTTTGAGCCTGATTTGTTCGTGAAAATCTTGATATTGATTTGGGGACAATGACATGGCTGGATAGCTAGCTAGTCTTGTTGTTAAACATACTGTCAAATTATATTTACTGTTTGTCAACCGTACGCAATATTATTGACTTTGAATCTTGCTAGCATAACGTTAGTCCATTGCATAAGAACCTTATGGGATGGTAATGATTGTTCCAGGTATTAGTCAAACCCTCAGGTGTTACCAGGGAAACTGAGTTATGGCTTGTGAAAAACTTTAGATTTTGATTACAAAACGCATGAAAATATAAATTAATGGTCTTCATTTTTTTCTCTTTGGCAAGTGACCATGGTATAAGCGGGATAATGCCCTTCGAGGTGTCCATTATCAGGAATTAATGGACTCCGCGGAGGCAACGCGGAGGATGGTTCTGGCCTCCCCGTCGTCCATTAATTCCTGATAATGGACACCTCGTCAGGCATTATCCCTTACATGTGTTTTAAAATGAGAGTCTGTTTTCTATTGCAACTATACAGGCTATATCTAAACTAAACCAATCTCTTGGCCCAGATTTGTTAACTCTGCACCACCACATAGAGTTACTTTAAAACCAGATGCAGAATTACCTTGTATGCGACAGTACAATATTTCACCTCAGGCGTTAGAAGGTATACGCCCAGTAATTAAATCTTTGTTACAACAGAATGTCATAGTGCCAACTTCTAGCCGTTGTAACACATCTATGATGCCAATTCCAAAGCCTAATAGACCAGATTCATGGAGATTTGTACAGGACCTGAGAGAGATAAATGCATGTGTTGTTCCCACGGCTCCCATAGTCCCAGATGTTTCGTCAATTTTGACAAGTATTCCTGTGAACAGCACCTATTACACAGTTGTTGACTTGTGTTCCGCCTTCTTTTCAATTCCATTACATCCAGATTCACAATATCTATTTGCATTCACTTATGATGGTCAGCAATACACCTGGACCAGGTTACCACAGGGCTACACTGAGAGTCCTACTGTGTATGCAGCAGCGGTCAGACGTGATCTGAAAGACTTGGAATTGCCAGGCGGCAGTACACTGATACAGTATGCTGATGATCTGTTGATAGCCTCTCCATCTCACTCAGCCTGCACAACAGACTTTATTGTGCTTTTGACCACACTGGCTGAGAAAGGACATGTTGCCTCATTGAATAAACTCCAGTTTTGTCTTCCCAAGGTTGACTATTTACGCCATGTTCTCTGTACCGGACAGCGTCTACTCTCTCCATCTAGAGTGGCTGCACTCTCTTCCCTGACAAAACCTCGCCCAAAGAAAGAACTGAATTCTTTTCTAGGCATGTGTAACTATTGCAGGCAGTGGATCTTCGATTACCGCTCCATGGATGCTGTGCTGAGACCTGCAGCGACTGAACACACAGCTCCCAATGTTGTGGAATGGACATCCGACATGGATGCTGCCTTTGTGGCCCTAAAGACTGCACTGCAAGCTGCTCCAGGTTTGGGCATCCCTGACTACACATTGCCTTTTCACCTCTTTGTGGCCGACAGGGAGGGTTTTGTGACTGGTATCCTGGCACAACAACATGGTAATGGCAAACGTCAAATTGCATACTATTCAGCTCAACTCCCTGCTGTGGTTCGTGGTCATCCTGGTTGTCTATGGTCTATTGCTGCCACTGCATTAATGATTCAGAAAAGTACTCCCATTGTACTAGATTCAAAATGCACTGTCTATGTACCTCATGCAGTACAAATTCTCCTACAGAAGGCGGCCACACAACACTTCACTGTTGCACACTGTTCACAATATGAAGCTGCTATTTTAGGTCATGCTAATGTCACTGTTGTTAGGTCGCCAGTTGTTAATCCAGCAACCCTCCATCAGACTCTACTGACAATATTACACCCCATAATTGTGAACAGGTTGTTGAGTCTGCTACAACACCGCGTCCAGATTTGCAACAAACACCATTGATCAACCCTGATTTAATTCTTTATACAGATGGCAGTTCATCACGCCTTTCTGATTACAGAGTACAGAGCAGGCTATGCAATAGCAACACATTTTGATGTGCTAGAATCTGCAGCACTACCACCTGGAATATCTGCTCAAATGGCAGAAGTATTTGTACTGACTAGGGCATGTATTTTAGCTACTAATAAATCCGCTACCATTTATACAGATTCCAGATATGCTTTTCAGTCCCT
Organism: Centroberyx gerrardi; assembly: GCF_048128805.1. NCBI lineage: Eukaryota > Metazoa > Chordata > Actinopteri > Beryciformes > Berycidae > Centroberyx > Centroberyx gerrardi. The sequence continues at coordinate 13,991,266 of NC_136016.1, read as the reverse complement.
CCAAGAACTTGCGATTTTGCGATCGCAATAATTAACGCAAATTCAAGAAATCTCTGCAATATTTGCGAGAGCTTGCAGTTTTGCAAAATTGCCGTAACTTTTCCACATGAAATGGCCAAATCAACAGACCGCTTGTGATTTGGACCAATTGTCGCATTTCGTGGTAACTCACGTCATCGCAGCGCGCATTCAGGTGGAAGATGAACAAAGCTCACCTGCCAACAAAAATTACTGCCATAGACCGTGCAAAACAAAACAAAAGCAAGAATTGAGGTGAGTGCAAAATTCAAGCTCTTGGAAGAGTTAATAGCTTAAACGGAGAGTGGGAGAGAATAGGGGGAGGCTGTGTGTGTGTGTGTGTGAGAGAGAGAGAGAGAGAGAGAGAAAAAAAAGTTTTCCCTTTGCTTGCAATTTTTCCCAATTCCCGCAATTTTACCGCAAAAAGAGCACATAAAACCTTGCAAATTGTATCGCAATTTTTGAGAAAAGCCGCAGCAAAATCAAGCATTTTTGGCCGCAATAATCACAAAAAAACTCTGCGAAATACTGGTGGGACTGTTTGGTATAGTTCATGATTTTAGGATGTTATGGAAACACCGCGGTTTCATCACCTCATCAGGTGGTCCATTAAAACATCATGTTCTGGTTGACAATCTATTGCAAGCTGTCCTTTTACCATCTCAATTGGCTGTTGTGAAATGTGAAACTCACACTGGTGGTTCAGATCCTGTCTCTCTAGGTAACGCTCGTGCAGATGAAGCCGCTAAACAGGCCGTGCTTCATCCTACTCTGGTGGTTCCCCAATGTCCTCAAGTGCAACCTACGCTTCTGCCAGCACCGTCCCTTAATGATGTCATTGTGGCGCAGTCCATTGCTGATGAAGTGGAACAGGCTGTTTGGCGTAAGAAAGGTTGCTACCCCTCGGAGTCTGGCCTGTGGCTCCACCCTGATGGTCGTATAATTTGCCCACGTTCTCTCCTACCTGCTTTAGTCCGTTTAACCCACGGCCCATCGCATGTAGGTCAAATCAACTGGCCAGATGCTCTACCTCTTGTACTAATGACTCTCAGATCTTCTCCCAACAGAACGGGATTGTCTCCTCATGAGATCCTCATGGGGCGATCAATGTCAACAGGGTCCTCACCTCCTCTTACACCACAGCAGGTGACTCTACAATGGACATATGAAGCAACCCTGCGGTATATGTCTGCACTAACTGCTCAATTGAAAATATCCAATTCACAGGTGGCAGCAGCATTCCCGCCGGCAGTGGAGGGGCCCAAACATCCTTTCCAGGCAGGAGAATGTGTTTGGATAAAATCAGTTGGCAAGTCTTCTTGTTTGTCTCCTCAGTGGAAAGGTCCCTTCCAGGTGTTGCTGACCAGTGATACGGCAGTAAAGGTAGCAGGCAAGCCGACATGGATTCATGGCTCCCACTGCAAAAGATGTCTAACCCCAGAGGTGACGGTGGAAAAAACCAGATGGACCCAGTGGAACAGCTCCCTGATAGGATGCCTCCTTGCTATGGGCTGCATCGTAGTGCCACTCCTGATCTTCATCCTGGTATCTGCAGGCGATCCTAGATCATCAATGGAGGCGGAGCGCACAAGCTCACTTATTCCCAACACCGACACGCACACTGATAACACCACACTTCTTCTTAGGGAGAAGAGATCGACGGAACCAGGACAAGATGCTCTGCCTATGACCAGCATCTACGCTGAACTGTTTCAGATGCATCGTAAGGCTTTGGGCACCCCTAAAGTATCCTGATGTTATTTATAATGCCCAAGACTACTATGACTATGACTATGACAATGTTGACTGTGATAATGATGATGATTACACTCCAATGACGGTTTATGACAATGCTAGGGTCTGTGCTATGTTTCCAACTACTATGCATTCACTCTACTGAATATTGACACCTAAACTACTGCCTTTAAAGACGATGATTGTGTTGAACTGAGCCTCGTTTGGGATTTTTCCCTCTTACTATCATCATGAGGGTTTTTGTCCTGAATGTGGATTTATTAAACTTAGATGCCCACTTGGTCTTTTACTTTTCCCTTGTCGAATGGGGGAGGAGATGTTTGGCCAGATGTTAGGATCATGAGACGATGCTTTGTCTGGGGGGGTAGGCTTGCAGGTGGCTGTCCTTGTCCTAGGAGATATAAGCCTGGTTAGTCTGACCCTTGTTAGAGAACTGCACCATTCCCTTTGCTATGATGTATTTCTCTCATCATTAAAGAAACCACTAAATCAACGGACGGCGTCTTTATTATAAAATTATTCATCAGTGAGTCATCAGTCTCCAATCATTCAGTCATGATTGAAAATGACAGCACTATACAAGCACCAATGCCATGTAATAATGGCTGTGTCAATTAGCTACCATTTACTCTGGCCTGCACTGCTGGTCTTTTGTGTTCAAAACGAATAGCTATGAGAGGGAATATAACACATTATTTAATGGAGGAGAAAACAGCAAAATGATTTCAAAATAAGGGACTGCATGACAAATTCAGGTGCAAAGCAAAGCTATTTGAGCCAAGGTAAAAACCTAGAGGACAGAAATGGTTTCAAAATGGCCGAGATGTTCCTTTTCTGAGTGAAAAAGCTGGCCTCCAATTTGGGCACAGCTGCACCGTATGATTTGCATCTAAGTTTACTGTAGGGCTTTCTACCGGGCTGGGGCATGACGAGCATTTTCTCACCATGAGGACTAAAGGAAATAAAATACATGTATTCTTTAACACCATCATCCTTGACAATGATCCATTCAATTATATGTCTAGACTATATAAAGGTAGATGATATTCATTTCAGCACAAAGGCAAAGAGCACCAATGTCTCAAAACATCAGCATTATGTAGTTGTGTCTCAATCGTTTGCTGTTTTGTTGGATGATGTCTCTTCTTTGTGCCTGTCCTCTGGTGATGATCCCACCTGCAGGAACACCACGTTTTGTTTTTAAGCCTAAATGACATGGCTGGGGAGTAACACATAGCCTACACACACACACACAGTCCCCACAGGACACAACAGCATATTGAGTATGCAGTAGGTGAGAGATATTCAGAGAAAGGGAGAAACCCATCTCTGAGGCTGAGGCACACTTTCAAGGTGCCCCCCCCTCCTCCCCCTCCCCGTCTTCCTTTGTACTCTTCTGTGGGAGGATCATTTGTCTGCACCAGTAGCTGGGACTTGGCTGTAAGGAGAACTGGAGGAGAGTCACCACCAGCTGGTCTAGTAGGTCATGGATGGTCCTGTCCTAGGCCAAATTACAGAAAAAAATGTAATGCTAAATCTTATCTTACTTAAGAATGCAATGTAGGGTTTTTACCATTACAGAGGATCTGCTGGGATGTTCTAAAATAAAAAATAAGACAGAATGGTAAAGTTTAGGTTGATTTAGGATTTGGTTCTCTAATAGTAAAATTGGATTTCTTCTTTCTTTCAAATTGGGAATAAGATAGGATGGATTAACTAACAACTAAACAGGCAAACTAATTTGTATGGATAAACTTGGTCTAAAGCATGCAATAAACTCTGGCACTCTCTCCATCCTCATTCTAAAGGACAATGCCTCCAGGACAAAGTCAAAGTCACACCTTGCCCCCCCCCCCCCCCCCCCCCCCCCCCCCCCCCACACACACACACACACACACACACACAAACACACACACAAACACATTCACAATGCTGCCTGCTGTGTTGAACCTGTACCCACCATGCAGCCATGGGGGAATGGTGAGGTAATGGACCATATAAAAATTCAGCTTCCCACACTCAAGGTGTCGGCCCATCCCTCTGCCCATACGGAAATATGACAAGGACTCAAAAAGCGGCCATCTATCAGTTCAGGTAGGTTACATACACCAGCCCATTCTTGCAGGCATCAAGGAGCCAGCGTGGGCGTCCACATATAGAAAAAAGAAAAGAAAAAAAAAAAAAGTATTTTCTTTCAGTACACTTACTAAGAAAACAGATATTTTAAAGTGCAGATAATGTGCAATACGCATTGCTTAATGCATGTAAAAGCAAAGTTCCATTTTGGGGAGTTGCTAACCTTGAACTACAAAGCCACAAGCATTTTGGAAAAATACTCTGGCACCAGCGCGTGGCTGGCATTTGAGAGGTGACTTCATGGGATGTTTTCAAAAGGATGAAATCAAGGGGCTCTCTGTGCTATGTGTATATAGTCCTGTTGACTTTAGGGGCCGGGGCATTGATATTACATGACATGATGAGGGGAGGCCTGTTTTACACAGGAGCTGCAGAGAAGTGGTGTGTGTGTCTGTGTGTGTGTGAGGTTTTGGCCTTGTAATATAGTAGGATCACTGTATAGCGTTATGTGATGTTGTTTTATCTCCGAGTACATTCAAATCCCTTCACACTAGTCCAGCACCTAACAACAAGAAAGACTTCTAATCTATTTAAGAACAATAAAGCTGATGACCGAACCACAGGAGGATTCACACTCCTAATGTAGTGCTATATGAACTGTGAAAACCCCTTTAGTTTAACCAAACATTCAACTAAGTCCATCGCCAGAAAGTCTGTTTCTCTTCGGTGAGTATATCACAGCCCAGCACTGACGAGCTTGTTTTGTCATTACACCCCTTCTATTGATCTTTTGCAGGCATTTTCCCATTTTTGCAGTGCCTTAAAAGATTGTTTTTCCACCCTAAGCTCCAGCTAGCAGAGGTTTGTTGGAGGGGATTTACAGAAAGCTGGCGGGGGGGCTTTGCCCTCTCTTCACTCGCAAGCAGCCAAGCAAAGGTCACAGTTATCAGTGCAAAGGGAGGATTAGGCTGCCACTGTGTGAAGGAGACTGTCATCTGACTTGTAATGACATATCCCAAGAGCCATCGCATCTTTGATGGCAGACTTAGGCACAAATCCATTCCAATGTGTCTGATGTGGGACGGGCTGAGAGGGAGAGGTTTGGGAAAAGCAATCTGTTGTGAGTCCTTTGTGATAAGGTGTCTGCTGCACATGCAATTCAGCAGTGGTGGAAGCTTCCTTTGAGGACGATCATGGTTTGTCGTGTCATTGATTTTGACCATTTCAAATTACTATTGGTGCTAGATGGGGGGTTTGCATCCGCATTAGTCTCAGCCTTCAGAGGACAAAGACAGGAGTGTTTTGTCTAAAGCCTACTTTAACTTTTGCCATTTTACTATCAGACATTTGTCGAGGAAATGTTGTGTTCTAACAACAGGGGCAGGGGTGCATTAATAAAATCCATGGCAGAAAATGACCGCATCCATGGCAGAAAATGGTCGCATGTGGCATCCTGGTCCACATGCGACCTACGATGCACACTATGTACTCACAATATTCGATCATGATCTTTATGTTATCCGCTCTTTCTCATGAAGCAGAAATGTCTTCAATAAAGCTGAGAGTAACGATAAAAAAAGAACTCTAGGGGCCACACTCTACATTAAAAACAAGATTTATTTATTTTCAAGTTAAAAACATCTTCTGGCCATGGAGCTCTTTAACAGATCTTCAGTGAACTTGACGGCCATTTAATATTTTAGTTCATCTAATTGGTTTTGAAAAGGTTTCATAAGATCAAGGTTAGTAGAATTTACCACGTAATCCTTCAGTTGAACTTAAAACATGAAAACCACCAAAATTGGAGTTATGAGGTTTTCACCCGACAGCGACGATATGCTAAATGTGTAGAAGTACTGAGGATTTAGACTCAACTTGGAATAATGAAAGCTAGGATACTTCCAACAGAGCTGAAGGTTGCCACACTGGGAGGCGTGTCTAAAGGAGTGTTCTGCTTAGTGGGCCAACGCTATTGGTGAACTGCCATGACAGATTTAAGACCTGTGCTCCTAAGTGCCACAGAACAGGTGGCACACTCCATCTGTACCTATATGAGGGTGGAAAATAATATTGCTAAATGCAATACCTGTAGAAAAGCAATTTACTGCAAGGGAGGCAACACCTCAAACATGATTAAGTGTTTTTGATGCATCGGTGTAGTTCCAAAGCAACTCAGCCCTACACAGCTTAAACAAATACTATAGCTAAGATTGAATACTTTTTACCATTTATTTTTCATAAATAGCCAAGCAGCTACAACCTTTGAAAGTCAGAAATGACTAGGGAGAGTGGAGGAATGCCACCGAGTGATGGCAAGGTTTAGTGAAGCGTCTATTCTTTCTCCACAGTTGAATCCCCTTTTTCAAGTCTACCTAACAGTAAATTTCATTATGTAATTATTGCAATATTTGCTTTTGATTTTGACCTAGATTGACAGCCTTTATACAAATCACAAATAGTTACTATGATTGCTATTCACTGTAGCCTATTTGGCCAACAGTTCTGTTAAAAGATTACTGAAAGGAGACTAAGACTACATGCTACACACTTAAATATAATCTACAATATAGTGATTATAGTGGGAATAACAATAAAATAAACATTTTCTCTCTTACACAGAGTACCGTAAGAATTGGCATCAAGATTCAATGAGGAATCAAATCAATAAGCACTGATGAAATCCAAATAATACCTGATTCTGCCAACAGCAGGGCTCAACAGCCACACCGAGGCCCCGACAGTGACCTTAAACATGGTAGGGTATCTGTAGCGTATGCACTTAGGCTGCCCCACTCCCCACCGGAGCACGAGCAAGCATGTGCGCCTCATTATTTTGTAAACAAGACATTAGAGAAAGTGCTTCTGAGATACTGAGAGTTGCTTACCTTGCAGAAAGAATCTTTACGCTAGACTTGCAGAATGATAGCTTATACAGATGACAAAAAAGTAATATTCTTCACACGTCAACAGGAAATGTGTTGTGGGTGATTGTTCAGTCCTCGGTGGACTTTATCAGCAAGAACCATGAGTCCATTGACAGTGAAGGGCTGGAGCTCAAGCTGCTCCCGTCCCAATCTCGTTCCACATGATTATTCTCAATTTCACAGCTGATGGTTTTTACTGAGACAGACGGCAGCAGCCAAATGCCAAAGTATAGAGGGGAGCACACCGAGGTGGGAGAGAAAGTTAGAGAGGGAGAAAAAGATAGGCTGGTCACTGAACTTCATTACCAATGTTTGGGATAAAAGAAGTAATCTGCGAATGTGGCCTATTCTCGGGAGCAGAACGCTGAGGGATATGGGGCACATATACTATACTATACTTGGGTGTGACAGTCCAGGCCTGGCCCAGCGTGAACCTCAAACATTTGTGTCTAAACACAAACCAAACCCGAGAGATAGTAACTTTTGTGAGCCCAATCTGGACTAAAGCCAAAAATGCTGCTAAAAATCAAGTTTTTTCAAAATTTTCAATACTAAATGACTAAGACAGTCTGTGTGCCGGATAATAAAATGGACATAAAAAAGGCTTCTCTGGTGCGTCAATTTCAAATAGGCTTAATCCAAGAACCAAGAAATTTTCAAGAAACCAAAATTTTCAAACCTGAACCCAACACAACTCCAAGCGAGGAAGTAGAAGTAGAAGTAGTGAGAAGTATTTCCCTAACCTGAACCCACTTGGTCCAGTTGTGTCCCATTGGGTTTGGTCACAGTAAATATCAAGCTCTAGGCAGTGCGCAGGTAAGGAAGAGAGAAAATGTAATCCTAGCTTCGTGAATTTCTGTGAATCTCTGTGTTGCTCAGATGGTGTGAGGCTGGCCCAGCTGTGTTCACACCTACAAGCTCAACTGAATCACACAGACACGGGACTAATGGAAGTACAAACTCTCCCAGTCTCACGTTGGAGTGGTAGTGAAAATTACAGCATTACCCTGGGGAGTGGGCAGTGGGAGGCGCGGGATTTGATGAATCAAGGCCCTTTTGTTCACAACGAAAATGACAGTCGCAAAGAACACTGCTTTGGAGGTGCAGCGGTGCTTGGCAGCAGGCAGGCGTCATTTGAAGCCATTTAGATTTGAAGCTGAGGCGGAGGGGTACGGATGAGAGCAAGGTCATTTGAAGAGGATGCGGAAGATGATGATGTTGCCAGCACTGGGTGTTTAAGTGGCGAGGTCCAGTCCGCTTGACTTGAGTGGCCGCTGAGTACACAGTAATGAGGGTGTGAGAGGCAGGCTTCCATAAGAAGATGTAGCAGCCAAACTGAAATGTGAGCAGCAATACTGACACATAAGGTTTTTCACCAAACTGTACTCAATGACATGGGTGAGTGTACCACTTTACTCACTAAATTAACTCTTTTTCTTCTTCGGAGGAAGACTAAAGTCATTGCTGATAACCCTCTTTAGCTCCAAAGAACAGCCTATCTGATCTCAAAGAGGCCCAGATGATCTCACTCGGTAAGAAAAGGAAGACACAGTGAAAACAGACTGGTATCTGTTAGGACACCTCTTGTAAGACAGGGAGCTTTTTGTCAAATGGAAGCCCGATGAAATATTCAGCAGTGGTTTTTGTAGTGGCTACAGTTAGCTACTTAAGTTACAGTGTCTATGTCTCTTTCTCTCTCACTCTCTGACCTACCTCTGCTTTCCTACTGCTTCCATGGGATATTTCAGGTGGCTGACACACATAGGCTTCTCTGTCTTTTGCACACATGCGCAAACACACATGAACATGCGCGCATACGCGCTGACACAGAAAGACACACCTTTCCTCCTTGACTGTGACTGTGATGGGCAGAGTCACATCCTTGAACCCCAGGGGATAAACAATCACCCCATTCATTAAAGTTAGACTACATTTGATTTACCATTTATCACCGTTATATCGTTGACCACCATCAACAGGAGGGCCACTATTTGTCGAATAATTAACACTAAAAAGTGAAATAAATGATAAACGCACTAATCTTCTAACTGGAAATCTCTGTCTGTACAACAACTTGGTAATTAGCCTAAACAGCCTTTACTGCCTTTAAAAGTTTCAACTATGGAGTTGCAGAGGAGTGCAGCGACTAGGGCTACTAAACATTTTAAAGGGGAAAATATTAGTTTCTTGACAAGCAAGTTTTCCCAGTCATTTGGCTTAACAAGACAAGAACAAACTGCTTATAAACACCATTCCGCTTTTTGATATATTCAGACCTAACGTTTTTCTTCCGAAAAAAGAACTGTAGTAATCCTAGACACATTTTAGAAAGACACTATACAAATATCACAACAAACAAAAATACCATAAAGTACGATAAGGTCACTATAAACTCACTATTGTGTATACAGACACACACTCCCTATAGGAATAGTTCTAGGAATATTATAGTGGTTTTTCGTTAGGGTCAGAAACATCTGGTTTGTTACAGGCGAAACAATTGCATTTTTAGCTCAGGACAAAGACAGACATAGTAGAAATGTTTAGTCGATGGACGACAGCAATCGACATTTGTGGCTGAAATCACACACAAATGGAGATAAAGACAGCTACGAAATGTAATAATTAATTCCAGAATATTTCCCTACCTGTGTCAGAGGGTTTGGCAGGTCCTCCGGTGTGACTGTCCATTTCCAACTGTCACAGATCACGGCGCGAGCTGCAGGCGTTTCAGTCCCGCGAGCGTGTCAAGATAACCATGCTGCTTATGTGCGCGCGCGGTGCCACTGTACTGCCTGCGCGACAGAGATATCAAATCACTGGGCACGAGGATCAGAGAAAGGGAGAAAAATAAAATCGGTATTTGAAGAAACGAGTTGGCCAAGGAAGAAAAATGAAACCACTGTACGGTATGGAACGATTTGAAACGTCCATTTGCTTAAACCAACATAAAGTAACTTTTAAAAGCTACTCAGAGGATAATAGTGTGTCTGTGGCTGCAGTTTAGTCAGGGCAAGATAGGGATTTGAATGAAAATGTAGTTGCCAATACAGTGCGTTTCCATTGATAGCCTACAGCAATTCACTATTGCTTTTTTATGTTTTATTTTTTGATAAACTTCCAATTTCTATCATCAAACTAATGGTGTCTTGAAGGTGCCCAGTCAGCATAAAGCATGATAATGAGACATGACACAGAAAAGACAATGACTGTCAATACAGTAGGTTATGGAGTCCAGCAGACTAGTCTTCTATTGTCATATGGTTGAAACAGAGAAGAGATCCATTTGTTCCATTATTTTCTTCTTCTGCCCAGTGAAAGTACATTTGACCTCACATATAATCTGGGGGTCTTTGTAAAGCAAATATTGGCATTTCAACAGCCTCTGTCCAACGCTGATGTACATCAGTGTTCACTTCTATTAATAACCCACTACCACATAACAGCTACTTGGAGGAAGATAAATTGCCCGTGGGGTCAAAGGAAAATGTTGACCATGTTGTATCACCCTGACACGTCAAATCCTCTCCACCTTTAGGTGCTCTCTGTGCCTTGTGGGCCTATCACCCTGTGATCATTTCCCAATCCCACCCCTCAGCCCCCCTTATTAACATTGTTGGGCTATGTTCAAACATAGATGCCTGTAGTTGATTTTGGGACTACACTGAAACGGCACACGCCTGTATGTGTTGTGGTCAAGGCGGCGGTGTGCGGTAGGGCAGCTGTCATGGATAGTGATGGATGCGCTGTGGAAACATACTTGGAGTTTGAGCTATGTCCTTCTCATTGAAGTCCTTTGGCACCCTGCTTGACCCCACCACAAGGCAGCCACCCTAAAAATAAAGGTGCACATGTGCTTGTATACACACACAAGCAGAGACAAGGGTGTAAGATAACACAGTTCTTCTCTGCTTCTTTGTCTGTGTGTTGTGTGTGTGTGTGTGTGTGTGTGTGTGTGTGTGTGTGTGTGTGTGTGTGTGTGTGTGCGAGAAAGGGTAAGTTCTCAGGAGAACAGAACTAGCACACAGACAAATAGAGTGACATGCATATAGGCTACATGTACGCCACACACACAAAATCACACATTCACACATGAAACTAGCTCAAACTGGATATTCCCACTATAGTGGAATCAACCCCGCTTTTGTTACAGTAGATCTGCTCTGACTCTACTAGACTTGAGTCCAATCAACAACATGTTCCTATCATCAAAGCTGAAGCCAACGCTCGGCTCCATTATTATCTTGAGTGCTTTCATTAGAGGCCATTTTATTCTTCTGGTCCATGCTGCGCTCCAGACTTATCTCAATCAAGACCAGGCTGCCCCTCAGACCCTTGCATTTCAATTAACCTGGTTACTATGGTAACGTTCTTGAAATGTAGGCCTACGTACCAAAATTTGTTATGTTATTTGGCTTCAAAGTTTTATTGAGATGACATAATTTGAAGGATGCCAGTGGTTAATTTCAAAAGTAGAGCTAGAGCGGGGGACAAAAGAATAGTACCACTGTAAAATCCATGGCCAGATAATGACTATAGTTCAATGCCTGTAACACTGTAACACTCAGCAGTGTGACTATACAATATCTGACTTTGGACTGGTTGAGCATCCTAATTCCACATAGATCTAGTTATTGGTCCACTAGCGGCTGTGGCAAAGCAGCGTTTTGTTAATCTATTCCTTAGCAGACCGTCAGTGATTCCTCTGGCTTATTGGACATGCTGCTAATAGATTTTGAAGTACTGGCAAGCAGGTAAAATAATACTTTAGTCCATTATCTACTCCCAAGCAGTCTATGACTTTAGGGACAGACGAGAAACTCAACCTCTTTAGGACTTTAAATAGAAATAGCTCTTTATTCCTTTATTCTTCTCTCACTGCAAACCCATTGATGCTTTGTTTGGTTACTGTACTACTTAAAGTCACAATGAAACAGCATTTTGAGAGCATCTCCTATTGAAATAGGGTGTTGGGATGGGATGCAATTCAAAATGTCATTTCATTTTTCATTTCAGTGTGACTTTAAAGGGGCATTAAGTAATCCATGGCCTTTATTGACCTCTATCAGCAACCAGTATCTCCTCTGACACAGGGATCTGGCACAGCCCCTTCACTTTTGGTTAAGGGTCCCACGTAATTTTTTTTTATTTCTTCTTGTTTTTAATACATTTTTAAGCCGCTTTTTTGTTGTGTATCTAATGCAGAATTTCATTTTCTTACTTTGAAATGTAAGGGCCTTAGTTTTGTTACAAATGATTTAAATGAACTTGGTTTACATTAACTATGGTTTTATATAGGACAACATAAACTTGGACTTTGCTTTTGATCACAACTGGGTAGCAACTCAATGGAAACTGGTTATGCTTCTGTTTGCAGTCTGTTGTGCTGTTGATACAGTGATCATCTATTGTGCTACAGAAACATTTTGTCCAGTCAGTCATTTTACAAAAAGGTTTACCCAAGTTTACTGGCAAAGTGTGGTAAGAAAAATGTCCCCTTCATTTCTGAAACTGTTATCCATTGTCTGCTTCCCAAGGACACCAAAATAGAAGACATTGTTCAAGTTGATTTAAACTGTGAATTCTTTACCCACATGGTTTTGCCCGACCCATTTTTAAAAAAGTTTTTCACTCTGGAAAGCCCTTAAGAAGTCATCAAGGCCAGAATGGAGTCACTAAAATGGGTTAGGTTAGCAATTCAGGGACTGGATCCACGCTCACCATCATGAACGCTGCCACATTTTTCAAGATCCAAGAGAGTCATGGAGAGAAAGCTTCGAGGTGTTGTTTCCACTCATCTTTAAAGTTTGTGTTCGATGGCCTTGTCGGTCTAAATGTGGTAAAAATCAGAGACTGTAATGAGAAAATAAATAAACAAATCAAAATGCTGCAGTGTGAGACGAGTATAAGAGATTTGTTGTGTTATTTTTTTTATTGTACAAGCGTACCTTCTTCCTTTGTCCTCTTGATCCTGGGTGGAACCTGGGTGATCAGAAGAAAATGAATCATATTTAACAATGTTAACATAGCAGCTGGACCAGGTATTCAGAACTGATGCTGTTCTAGGAGATTGCATAATCTGAAATGTTTTCTAGTCAGTCTTAATATTTGACCCCTTTGTCAGGAACTGAGGCAACTCAACTCACCATAACCATTAATATTTATGTTACTTCTCCTTGCACCATGCTAAAGTAATATTGATATATTGATATATAAGTTGAATTGCTAGAGAGCTTGTAGCGACTGTCACCCCCCTCCCTTAACATGTGTGTTCAATGTGCTGTTAAGCAAGACACTTAAACCATTCGACTGGAACTAATCAGGGGTCATGAGGAGAAGACTGGGGTTCCTGGGTAGCCAATTTCCTAGTGTGAATGTGTGTAACTGGGTGAATGTGTAATAGGGTGTTGCTAAAAGACAGCATAGGTTTTCAGAAAACCCACCTTAGGTAAATAAAGGCTGAAATGCAATAGAATCCAAAATACAAAAGCAGTATATTATCACCTGACAGCTCGCGCTGTTTGTTGTTCTCCATTCTGGGTTCCTTCTTCACTCACATCCCATCCTATTACAATACTGTTGGGTGTTTCATTTTAGATAAGAGACAATAATTGTAACCACATCAGACATGCTATAGCTATCAGCAAAAATCTCAAACTGCACCACAGTGTTATCCACATATTGTGTCCCTCCTGTCCCAATGCCCTTGGTATTTAATGTCATTTCTGTCTGTCCAGGAAAATAGAAGGAATCCATCAGGAACTAACTATCTTGCTGTCAGATGCTGGACTGTCAAGATGATTCACCCTCTTGGCATAACTGTGATTCTGAAAGGCAGATCATAATGCGGAGGGTGGGGTTTTGACGAGATAGGCCCGTTTCTTCCAAAAATAACCATATAGGCAATTATTTCCAAAAAAGAGAGAGACAGTCTTCCGGGTCATTCTCTCACCTGTCAATATATGGTGATACATGTCAGCACTCAAATCCCATTTTCCCTTCATAAATGATTGATGGGTTTAGTCTTTTTGGTCTGGGCCTATATGCTACAGAAGTGGGCCAGTGGTTTCCCCCAGCAAAGAGAGCATTCACTAAAGTTAATCAAAAAATCCTTGTTGTTATGACAACCAGGCATTATTCAAGCCAGTTATTGGCCACATTACCCATTTCATTTGTGCTATAAATGAAAAAAAAAGAAGAAAAAAAAAAAGATTATGGAAGCAAAATGTGCAGGTGTATATGTGGAAGACTATGTTTATTTTCAGGGCATGTCTCTCCTTTTTTTCTGCAAATCTCCCCTCTAAACACAGTCATTTTTAGTCCGGCTCCCACACCATATGATTCATAGTGGCAGTATAGTAAGAAATGAGTTTCTTTTTTGACAGAACATGCCTTGATTGACAGCCCAACAAATGAGAAAACATTTACTGTGAACAGAGCTTGAGGCCGCTTGCATTTGGCAGAGCAGCTGTCTGTCTCTGAGGCATGTGTGTGTACGTGTGTGTGTGTGTGTGTGTGTGTGTGTGCATGTGCGTGTGTGTTCCATTGGCTTTAAAAGCAGCTTCACTGTAAGAACAAGGTCTGATGCATCACAGCCACGACAGCAGGTCTGTCAATTTAAAAGACAGCTTACACCATTTCCAGTGTAAAAATCTCAACATGGCCACAGTTTCTTTTTGATGTTCACATGCAGGTCGAGGTCAACAAGCGAGGCTTTCAGCAATCCACTGTACCTGTCTGAGGAACACAAAGGAACCTTTGACAGTGAACATGCATCTTCTTTAGTTTTTCCATTCTGTGCTCAGGGTAAAACATCTTTCAGAAACTTTAAATTCTAGTGCAATCTATGCTCTTTTACATTTGCTGGTTGCTGGAGTGAGACATTATCACTTATGACTAACTTGTTTTTCTCCAAGTGGGAGTGTTTATGAATTATAATGCAGCCTTGCCGATTACGTGACTCCACTGTTACAGAGCATGAATACAACTTGAAATAATACCATTTGTTATTGATATTTTTAAGACTAGCAAGTAAAATACTTTAAACTTTACTTAAAATTGACTGAAGTATTGAACAGAAATGACTGAATGAACATTAATGAACTTTTGTTGTGTTGCAAAATTATGTAACATTCAAAATATCAACGAGAGAATTCTAGATTGAATTAGTCATAGAGAGTCATATTCCCACTGATTCCATCCATACTAAAATATATGCAGTGCTTTGAAGTGCTTTGAATAAATCCACCGAATGGCATATACTATGTTGACAGAATTTCCAATACCTGATACAGTCAGGCATTTCAGACGCTGAGACTAATGCCACAGATATTCTTCAAAATCCTGTACAAACCCATGAGAGTTCCCTTGCATGGAGACCATTTAAAATATTATGCAGTTTCTTCAACTAATAGATGTAAAACCTGAAAGAGCTGCAGGCACCTCTATTAAAAGGGCATTGTACATCAAAATAGAGTGGACCGATGCATTAACCCAGAGAAACCCTGTTTTAAAATGCGCAGTAGAATAATCAGGTGAGCACAAATGAAGCATACCTCTATTGTGCCATGCCTCTGCAAGACACTGTAGATAATGGAGTTTTTTCCCCCACTGTGCAAGTAATGGCTTTTTACATGGTCACTCTCCATATTGTCCACATTCACACATACACATGCTCATACATACAAATGCACACACCATACTGTGGATACATTTCTTCAAGCTATTAAAATTGTGGTTAAGAACGCTGCATCCAAACATGACAATATTTTAACTAAGAATTATACTATACATGTCTAACTGGTGTAGAGTTTGAGAATCTACAAAACAAAATAGATTTGTATCTGTTATTATTATTATTATTGGTGTAGTTCAAGCATTTGCAAATGTGCACACACACACACACACACACACACACACACACACACACACACCATAATCTCTAACCTTAAATATAACCTATTCCTGACTGTAACCCTCAAAGCCATTGCCCTTACCTTTAGCTTACCAGTTTCTAAATGAAGACCAGAAAAATGTGCTCACACTGTAGAACTATGATGTAGTTCTATGTAGATGAATATGGCCACACATGCAATCAAGAAGACCAATTTGTGATGGCTTGGCTTTGTATCTGGACTTAGAAAGCATTATGCTTCCATCTAGTGGTTGGAAATGTCCATTGTGGCTGTTTCTATGACGCTTGTTATATTTACAGACAACTAAAGCTTCTATGAGGGCAAATCTATGAATACAATAAGTGCAACAGGGTCCAATTTACACTTTGGAATTTTGTTTGAAGTTGTTAAAAATCGTGCATTTCAAATGTATTCACATTGTATCCATTATTTACATTTATGTTGTTTTTTCCAGTCATTTTGCTGGTGTATATTACAATCTGTCAGTAGCATACATTTTATAGTGATAAATTGCTTAAATTTATCAAACGGTGGTTATTTTAATTTTTGCCTGGTGGGTCAGTGAAAATGTACTAGAACTCTGACCTACTGGCCCAACTGGGCAAGTGGAAAATTAATTCTTAATGTTGAACCCTGCATTATGGCCATAACAGCCAAAGGACTGAGTGTAGCTTTGAATTGTCCAGACTCGGGTGAAAATGTCACCTGTCTCTTTTGTGTTATCAATTTCACACAGCAGATCCATTCAGCAAATCCATTTTCTTCAACAGGGAGGATCTTCAATGACTGAGCGTTTTACATTTCATTTCAAAGTTTTCAATGGCTTTGTACCCACTATCCATCTTCAAGATCTTCCATGGTTTTCTTTTACTTTCTATGACTATGACAAATTAAAACCGATTCCTGGCATGTTTGTGCTGTCAGCTAAGCTATAAAAAGGATCACAAAGGATATGATGTGATTTAACCACAGGATTGTAGTAAACAAATAGTTTTCAATCCTGTTCTCTGAACGTTTTGAGTTGATTCTGGTCATGGTAAGCCATAATTGGCCTTGCCGTAAACAGTTGATCACCAAGATCTGAATGTCAATGAATGTGCATGAAACAAGCGGCAAGAACCTCCTGATATTCCATGACTTCACCAAGGAATTTACTTAATTCTTGTTTTCCTTCTTTAAAATAAACCTTTCAATTCAATGATAAGGCCAGTAATTTTATGACCAGTGGGAAGCCTGTTGAGATGTTTATCCTCATTCAATCATCTGTGGTGGGTCACCACTGCAAGAAAAATACCACTTCTAGATAAAATTAGAATTTAGCTCAGTGTCAACAAGTAGAAAAACAAGTGCATGTCTTGTCTGTAGAAACAGTGCTTATGTACCATAACAAAGTATCCAAATATAAATAGCGATAGTGTGGCACGCCCTAGCAGAACCGAAACAGAGATGGTCGTGATAACAAACCAAAATGTATCTCCAACCATCACCCCTACAAACAAATGAAAGAGAAAACTCTGGAAGTGCCATGGTAAAGGTTCTCCATATCAACTCAATGCTCAACATGCAGACACTGTTTACGCAGAGGTGATATTTATGGCATTTCTTAAAAGGGGCATTACAGGGAAAAACATATATGTGCATAATCATTACAGGAATTAGCCATTTTGAAATTGTGGAATGTCTTTAGATACTAGAGGTTGTACTGCAACTAGTCTGACGACTGAAAACGACTGGAATCTGGATTCGGATCAAGAAATCTTGCATGTTATTTATTACTTTTTGGTCTTACAATTTTTTTCACATTTATCTTACAAATTAAAAAAGAAATTGCACATAACTCTCTGGTGTTACAGGTGTTAATGCACAATGGGTACAAACAAATGAATTTGTTGCACAGATCAGATACACCTTAAGGTGCGTAGTCTATCAAATCATGACCTGCTGTAAGGGCGTAGCAGTCTTAAGCAGGGTCTAGAGCTTTCCTGGTCACTGTGCCACCAGTGTCCAGGTCCCTAAAAAGCACGACAAAATGCTGTGATCTGAAAAGCAGTGAGACAAAACCCTCCTTTAAGATCAACGGCTTTGTCATTTACGTTTTCAGCAAGATGGTTGGGTATTTGTATCTTTCATAAGGACGATTGATGTAGAGGGAAACAATAGGAGTAGAAAAGAAAACAACCGCCAAATTTTGCATGTGTGTGTGTATATATACACACACATACACACAAACACACACACATATACACATATATATACACACACACACACACTTACAAAGAGGGTAAAATGACGTACAACCATCATCCTTCAAAAAGGTCATTTACGACAGAATTGAATCAACTGAGACAGGGAGGTTGAAGACGGATAGGGAGGTAGATAGATACAAGGGGCAAGGAGAGGAGAGAAGAGAAGGAGTGAGGGATACTGGTACTTCCCTCTAGCTTATGATTCTTTTAAAAAAACGTTCCTTTAATCAAAGGGGATCCAGATAATCTCATCTGTAATCTCAGTTTAAGTGCAGGAGTGGAGAGTGGCTCTGCCCTCTCCCTCCTCTCTGGGTTTTAGTTAGCTGCTGTCCTTAAAACCATGTTCAGGGCTCGCTCACTAAGTTCATTGTTTTGCACTTGCTAGTTGCTGCCGCCACAGCACTGGCTGCTGCGGCCCTGGGGGGCGGCTTCCTGTAGGTCCACTCCAGTCCTGGTCCGCCCCGCTGTTCCCGCTCCGCCCTGAGGATCGTTCTTGGGTAGCTTCTTGGCTACAGGGACAAACAGGATCACAGACATAAGACATTAAAATACAGCAAATTTAAAAGTTCAAAAATGACAATGTACTTAGCAACAAAATATAGTGTAACAACTATGAATGGGAACTTCTGACACTGAAAAAAAGACAGAGACTGGCCGCTGTTTTTCCATTCATTAGCAATGGTTTCTTTTTCTTAAGTGTATACTCAAAAGGTCAGGTCAGGGTCTGCTGTAACAATTTTCTTTCTAAAATGTATGTTCAATTAAACTTTGCTGCAGAAAAACGGAGCTGTAATCTAAAGCGTTACCTAAAGTATCTATCTGAGGGAGCAGCGATTAGAAACAGATATACATTTGACTCTGTAGAAAGATGCTCTTACCAATAGCCAAAAAGATTTCGTTGACATTCATGGCAGTCTTGGCTGAGGTCTCCATGAAGAGTAGACTGTTGTCATCAGCGTATGCTTGTGCCTCCTGAGGGGAACATTATTTAGATGTTTAGGATAGTATTAGACATTTACTGCAGGGAAAGGTGCAATTCACTTTTAAAATGTAATCAATTCAGGAAGTGGATTTCTGATCATTTGAAAATATTTTGCTGTAAAAAGGCTCATATATTTAGTCTAGTGAGTAAAGTGTAGTTATACTATTTTGAAAATATTGTATTGAAAATTAACTGACTTGGACTCGGGACAAGTGCCATCACCAAATTAGAAATATCCAAGGCCACAGCAGAGAGAAATAGTGATGACCATGCCATCTCCACATCCACTAACATCCACTGGCATGATGTAATATCTTATCATATGTTCATACCTGAAGGTCTACGGCTCTCTTGTTGGCGATGTCAGCCTTGTTGCCAGCCAGAGCGATCACTATGTTGGGACTGGCTTGTCTCTGCAACTCCTTCACCCAGTTCTTTGCTCGTGTGAAAGTATCCTGATGAAACAACAGGCTTGTCTGACATTGGTTTTAACTAGTATAGTCCATATAAATTCATGTGAAGTCGACCTCCAACACTGGCTGACCTGAGGATTTGATGTCACTACTTAAACACTTTTGAACACCTACACAGGTATCTGCACTAAAAACGACTATGTTCAACCACAGTGAAAAGTAGCTTTTAAGGCCCTATCCTGGATAATTTAATTACACAACTGATCCAATTTTAAGCATAGGACAGATACAGATGTAGAGTAACTGAGTGTCTTTCACATCCTACAGTAACTCTCATTGCTTCAAAACAAACCTTGTAAAGCTTCATAATGCATTCTAAAATTCATAATTACCCGTTATCAACATAAAAGGTTTGTTTACAACTTCACATGTAAAAAAAAACATGTTTAGGTGTCATATACTGTCAGAGATAGTATCAAGAGATCAGAAAATCAATTTGATAGCAGAGAAATTGTTTTCAATAAACATAAATATTGATAAAACTAGTAGTTTTATCAATATGGCACCCTCTGAGGTGCCATACAGCTGTGCCATTACAGATTCAGCCTTGAATCTAGAGTAAAGCAACAAGCCATCTGACTTCATCATGTGGCTACTGGCTAAGTTCTGTCCACCACAGTTGAACCACAGAGGAGACCTACTGCGTTGGTTATGTCGTAGACCACGATGGCAGCCTGGGCTCCTCTGTAGTACATTGGAGCCAGGCTGTGATAGCGCTCCTGGCCCGCTGTGTCCCAGATCTCAAACTTGACCGTGGTGTCGTCCAGACAGACAGTCTGGGTGAGGAAGGCAGCTGTGGAGGGAAGGAGACAGTTCATCAGTGGAATGACAGTTGGACAAGTGCATCGGTACCCATTCACTTCTCCTTCCTGTAAGGTCCTGTCCAACTATGCATCTAATTTAGCGCTTGAAGGTTGTCATCTGATGTGAAAAGCATGCACACTCAAATTCCTTGCTCAAAAAAGGTGATTTGGTGGTTACAGGGATGAGGAGCAAGACCTTTCAGTTGCTCTTCTTCCAAGTTTATTCAAAATTTCTATGTTATAGCGTGTGCTTGTGGCACGGTGGGATTCGGGAGAATAACCCTAAAAATTACTTTTAATTGCTTAGCAAGGAAACTCCACTATTGACCAGTGATTAATATAATGGATTTTGCTATTGACACTATGTTCATGGTGTCTATTCCGTTTGGCCTAATTTGACAGTATAGGTGTCAAAAATCTGAGAACGAGGGCGCCCCGGAGGCTCAATCGGTAGAACGCTAAGTCCTAATGGCAGCGGCACGTGTTAGAATGCGGCCCATGCCCTCTGCTGCATGTCATCCCCTCTCTCTGCCCCGTGTTTCCTGCCTCTCTCTACTGCAGCTGTCCAATAAACTAGGAATGCCAAAATAATAATAATAAAAAAATAAATTGAGAATGATCAACTGTAGAAATGTATTTTAGACATATAAGCCAAATGGTGCAATTTGTACTACATGTTCTACATGTGTCTTAGTGTCCAGACAGCATGGGAAGAGAAGTGCTATAAGAAGTGTTTAAGTGTTAAACCAGTGAATGCAAGCTGCTGACACTTCACTTGGCTCAAAGACAATGCCTCAATCACATTAGTTAAATTAATGTGAGAAAGAGAGATTTACTTGCTACCTCAGCAGAGGCTGTCTCCTGTGTTCACTGCCTGCCATTGCTGTACTAGAAGCTGATAAGATGAGGCTGCTATTTTGAACGCACCTTGGTCTGGATCTACTATTAAATATTCCTGAAAAGCGGTGATTATCAATCATGAAGCAAGAGGAGCAGGACGCCCTTTGAGATCAAACTGAAATAGCCTGTCTGTTTCAACTACAGCTCCCCTCCATTCCTTTTAACGTTTCAGCTGTCACATACTGTCAGTCCTGGTATCAAGAGCTCAGACAATCAATCTGAGAGTGAAGTATGTCTTCTATCGAATAAAAGAAAGAAAAAAAAACAAATAAACAAAGCCAGCAGTGGGGAGGGGGGCAATGTTTCAGCAGGAGGAGCAATTATGGACGGGGCCTTTGGTCCAGAGTGGTTCCTCCTGTGGCCTGTTTGTCATATATTTAGTTACAGCAGTGCAAGTTCACACAGTATTTGATGCCAAGTATGGCGGCTCTGTGGAACAGCTACATCTTAATAACACATTAATTTAGAATGGTGATAAGACTACTTTGTCAAAGCCAGTGAGGCCTGGTGAAGCAAGGTGCACAAGTGGAATTTGATTCAGATCATAACATAATATATGCCATTCGTCAAATAATTTTATCCAAAGCACCTTGCTGTACCATGAATGAACACATTTTCATTATAGGGGCCCACAGTGGGAATCAAACCCTAAACCCTGTTAGTATGAGTGCAATGCTCTACCTATTGAGCTAGACAGGGACTAGAACACCGAACACAGACAGTGTTAGTGTGATGATCTGTCCATTGAACTATATCGATAGACAGGAACATAATCTACTTATTAAGATAAACAAAACCCCTTCATCAGACCGAATTCAGTTCCTCAACAGTCTAGATGCATCTCTGTATCACTTACCTCCAATGGTGCTCTCCTGGTATTCATGGAACTGGCCTTTGACAAAGCGCAGCACTAGGCTGGACTTGCCCACCGCCGACTCGCCCAGCAGCACCAGTTTGAATTGGCAGATTTTGTTGGCTGCCGCGGGGCCATTAGGCCTGGTTGCTCCTCCACCGCGCCCCGCCATTGACAGAAACAGGGACTGCTCTGGATGAGAGGGCCTGAGCTGGGCTGAAACTGTGGCTGGCGAGGGGTAGACAGACGTCTGGATCGGGCAGAGAAGCCAACTCCAGAGGCACAGGCACTGATGGTGAGCGAGGTCAGCGGCCGAACTCTTTGTGCCAAGCACCAGACGGGGAAAGTAGAGGTGGAGTGACCCAATCTACCAAGAAAAACGAGACCACAGGAAATCAGCTGGTAAAGACCACGTTCTCAGGAAAGCATTTGGTGACAAAAGCTTGGGCTACACAGTTCTGCTTTCAAAAGAAGCCAAGAGGTTGTAAAGTCCCTGCACAACACAGCACAGAGGATGGAAATGGGGAAAAATAGTTGAGGCCTTAGAGTTGATAATACAACTTTAAACACTGTAACTACTATTTTGCTTTGGCTTTGACTAAAAGGGCTCTTTACAGCTTCATGCAGCAATCAATCTTGGGGAGTCAATATCACAATGTCATCCAAAAAGTCTGGATTTAATAAAAAAAAAAAATGGTAGCAATCCAGGTTGTTTTGCTCTGATTTTTAAAGAGACAGGGATGATATTTAACGTTGTCTTCAAATTGCCTTATAACCTTATGATGCTGCCTACCGTCGGTGGAACTAGTAGTTATCAGTACCTACCTAGGGTTAGTAACTGTAACGTTACTGCTACTAACTAGGTGGGGCTACGGCTAGAAATAATGACAGTTCATCGGCCGTGTCGTGAATGGAGGGGTGAACTGTTAAAATAGCAAATTGTATTGGTAATTGCAACTAGCCAGGGTCCATCGATCGACCGATAGAGACTTGGGCTAGTGTGTCCCCGCACTTCCAAAACAGGAAAATGTGGCCAGCTTAACAAAATCATAAGTTAGATGGGTGAAGCCACCAAACTGGCTAAGTTTAACTTAGTCCATAGACAACAGAAAGAGAAAACGTCACTTGCATTTCGAGGCTAAGCTTACATGTAAAAACAACCGAGCGAGT
This sequence comes from Centroberyx gerrardi, assembly GCF_048128805.1. Taxonomy (NCBI): domain Eukaryota; kingdom Metazoa; phylum Chordata; class Actinopteri; order Beryciformes; family Berycidae; genus Centroberyx; species Centroberyx gerrardi. Next base: position 13,968,151 of record NC_136016.1, on the reverse strand, counting down.
TGACGTAGCTACGATTATATCCGCGGTTGTCACACAGATTAACTAGAAAGACAAAGACAACACGTTGTCGTTCTTACCAATACTGAAACACAAACTCCACTGCGCCCCGTAGCTTGTAACTTATAACGGCGCTATTCCTCGTTAACAGCCTTTTTCCCTGAATACTTTCAGGCTTAGCAAAATCATACTAGTCCTCACTTCCGCCTTGTGTAACCAAAATACTTCCTGGATTCGCCCGTCACGTGATACAATGTCACAGCCAATGAAACGGCTGTCTAGTCACAACTGTCTATTAGAAAGTCCATTAGGATGTCTACAGCACACTTTCACAACATATTGATTATAATATAACGATTTTTTTAAACCTATAAAATAGGTACACCACACCGTGAAATAATTGACTGTGAAATACCCTAGGTTCTTTTTTTCTTACGCTTGTACACTTTAGTCTGTCTCGTCTACCACAAGATGGTGCAACATGATAGGAAATAACATTTCAGCAGGCTTTAACAACTACCTGCTTTTAATTGTGTAACATCAGCACTCCAATCCTTAGATTCTGCATCAATAATAAACTGAAAGAAGTTGAATATGTACAATTCAAAATCCTTCTGTTGGTTTACAAAGCACTTGCTGGTCTGGCTCCACAGTACATCTCAGACATGCTGTCAGTTTATAACCCCAGCAGATCTCTCCGGTCACAAGGTGGAAATCTCCTCCATGTGCCTAGAGCACTTTCAAAGTCTGGTGAGATGGCATTCAGTATTTATGCACCTAAAGAATGGAACAGTTTACCTGCTGATCTTGCTCCAACACTGTGTTCTTTCAAAACCAAACTAAAGACCTTCCTTTTCACTCGAGCATTTTCTTAAATGAACACACTGTATGTTTGTTTGTATGTGTATGTAGGCTATATGTGTTTTTATGTGTATGTATGCATGGATGTTTCTGTTTATTTGCACATTTCTGCTGTTTTATTCTGTTTTATGTAAAGCAATTTTAACTGCTTTTGTATGAGATGGTGCTATACAAATAAATTTGAATTGAATTGAATTGAATATTTGTCCCTAAGCTTGGCTAAGTAGCCTTTATGAGCTGTGCTTAAATGGTTTTATGTGGTACAGAGGCTAGGGGTCATGTGTGATGAAAGGTAGTAGGCTGGGAACACCTTGTGGTTAGATTAAATCAGTTAAATGGGGAGACCTCTCATCGATTTCTGACTTGACTACAGTGTCTTGATAAGCTGTATAACTGGTGAGCAACTACTCATCTTTTTCGACTCAAGGACAAGGAAGCCTCTCCTTTCTTTTCTCTTCTTGTCATTTCATGTTGTGAAAGCTCTCCATCTAACCTTATCTATCCCTGCAGGTCTCCTTGCACACAGTCCAACTGCAAGTCAGAAGTCCAGAAAGCTGAACTCATCCCAGCCTATACACTTTCATTCTGTTTCTGCATTTCCACAGGTCTGCTCATCTCTCCCAAGTGGAAATTTCTTGTTCTTCTTCTCTGTCAGTCACATATTACTTCATTCGGATCTCATGCTGTCACTAAGTCACGCCACCCACCTTCACATTGCTGATTTTTTATCACGCCCCCAAAGATTTCTTAAAACACCTCCATTCTCTCCTCACTCCCTCAATCTGGCTTCTTTCTCTCTCTTTCCACCTTTCTATCTGCCCTCTCATCTTCCTTTGACTTCCTCAGCCCCCTTTTTCTCACCTAATTTTAGAGGAAGGTTGATGATATCCTTGACTTTTTCTCCCATCTACTCTCTAGCCCTCACCCCAATTCCCTCACCAACTCCACTTCTAACCCCACTGACACTGTAACATCTCTCTCTCCTCTCTCTTCTGAAATTAAGTCCTGAAATTCATTTCTGCCAGAAGTGCCACCACCTGCCTTCCTGACGCCATTCCCTTCCTCCCTCAGACAATCGCCGCTCATCTGCTTCCTTCCCTGACTCCCGTCGTCAGCTCCTCCCTGGTGTCAGGCTGCAAATCATCTGCATTCAAGCCAGATAGAGTTACTCCTCCTCTGAGGAAACCAAACCGCAGCCCATCCAGTATCAGAAACTACAGAACGCTATCGCTCCCTTCATTTCTTTTCAAAACTCTTGAACACTCTTGAACTTTCTCAAGATATTTTGAGAGTGGCTGACACTGATGCTGTCACTAACACACTCCACACCACTAGAGCTGCTTCTCTGTCTCCTGCCCTCATCCTCTTAAACCTGTTTGCTGCCTTCAACACTGTGAACCGCTGCTTACCATGCTTTGCTGACCATGGGGATCTCTGCTTGCTTTACTGACCACTCCAATCAAGTATGGTGGAGATTCAAGCTCAGCCTTGACAAGACTGAACCTCTCTCATTCCCTGGTAATTCTCTGCAAAATCTCTCTATCACTATTGACAACACTATAGTCTACCTAGACTCCTCCTCATGCGGTATGAATCTAGACAACCAGCTGTTGTGTGACGCCCACATTGCAGCTGTAACTATATTTTGTGGGTTTAACACTCCACAACATCCACCAGTTCAGGCCCTTCCACACCAGTAACACTGCCCAGCTCCTTGTTTAAACTCTAGTCTTCTCCTGTCTGGACTACTGTAACTCCATCTTGACTTGGCTCCCTAATCTCCACCACTTCACCCAGACTTGACTGTACTCCTCCCTGTTGGTTGCCTATAATGTTGGCGATCAATGAATTTATTTAATCTTATTCTACTGTTGCACTCTCTGTAAGTTTGAGTGTCAGCTAAATGGCTACAATGTAAAATATCCAATGGTTTTCAGCTTAGAGAGGCGGGAGTGAATCTTCACAGATTCTTCTTCCTACACACATTATGTTATTGACCAAAGCTTTTCTCATACTGTTTAATTTATTGCTGGTGAAATGGATGCAATCTCCAAAGTGCAAACCTGTGCCTAGACTAGTGGTTCTCAGACTAGGGGCTGGGACCCTCCAGGGGGTCGCAAGATAATTTTGGGGGGTCCCAAGATGATTTATGGGATCACAAACACAAACACATTTCAGCTATACAGATTTATTATCATGTCTGTTTTTTCAGATTTGTCTCAAATTGTTTACTTTTTTCTTATAAATTCTGAATAGTTTTCAGCCTCTCGGCCTCCTCTGATAATTAATCAAGTGAAACAACTTGAAAAGGGAAAATCATATGCAGCCTGTGATGAGGGGTTACAAGTAGGCATCTCTTCATTTTAAGGGGTCACGAGCCAAAAAGGTTGAGAACCACTGGCCTAGAGAGCCTGAGCAGGTGGCTCATGTAGTGGACTAGTAGCCTCATCACCTATGATGTGACTCAAATTTGGCAAGCATGCTATACAGTCCTGCCCATATAAAGGTAATTTTACTCGTCTGTTTAGTCTGCAACAAAAAATTCTCTCATAACTGACAGCTTGACACATATTAATTTGACATCAGCTACAACTGAGTACAGTGAACAAAGGTTGAGCCACCTGGCAGACCTTGAGCACTGTTCCCAGCTGTCATTAACTGCTGTTTCTCTGCCAGCACTGCTTTCTAAAGCACTTTCATTAACAACACATCAGCGTGGATTGCCTGTTCAACTTTCCGGTGGTGGAAGTTGAGCAGGTATGGGTATCTAATAACCGCCCACTCCATACTGTGAGCAGCCATCTTCGCCTGAACCTTTTGAACCTTGTGGGCTGTTAAAATGTCCTGGGCACAGACACCGGTGCCACTCTCACCTACCTCTGTGTTTTCACTGAGGCTAATATGGAAAAGTGGCAGGAGCTTGGGAACACGATACACGGAAAAACATGAAATATTACAGATGGGTCGGGGTGAAATATGACTAATGGCAGATGAGTGACATGCAAGGGAAGAATTGACAGGCCATTTAACAGTTGTTGTATTGTATTGTGTGACAGTGTGCACTGCAGGTTTGGGAGTTTCTTATTTCTAGTGAGAAGTAAGAAAAACAGGATCCATTCTGAAGTTAATTCCCCTACTTTTAAACCGTCCATCTGTGCATCATGTTGTATTGTTTTTATTGTGGCTTCTTGTAATGAAATTGCTGCAAATCGAGTTTGCCCATGTGGGATAAATAAAGTTTTCTAACTCTTCCCATTCAAAATACTCAGGACTCTGGTTGTGCTTTATTGCAAGGATCAAAGTGGAGCAACGGGGTCTAAGGAGAATACCGCTGAATTTCAGCTTTTTGGAATACATCAATCCTATGTCCTATGACAGTTCAGCCTGTATTAGTGAAATTTCCCTACTGTCTCCCACAAGACAGAGTTTGTTCCACTTCCTAATAGAAACAGATTATTTTTGGATCAAATATGGAAAGGATAAGGGGTGACATTCCCCAAGATAATTTTCTGGGCGTAACAGTACATTTTTTTGGAAATCATAGTAGTAGTCGTAGTCAATTGCTAAGCTCTTTTGGATATAAAAATTCAGGCAAGCATTTCATGAGTCCACACAGTCACTCTAACAGAAGTAGAGCCTGATGTACATTAGGAGACTAAGGTGTGCAGACTTCTGTTGGAATGATTTTCACTTAGCCCACACCTACTGTCGATGTGCGTATAACTACTCTTTCATATAGTCCACACAGTCACTCTCCCATTCATTGTCAATGAAGTAGCTCTTATATTACACTGTTACAGCATCACAGATTGTAGTCTTGTTTCTCTGGCCTACAGCTGCGAGAGAAAGTTGTTTATATCCAAAGCTGTAAGAATATCATAGATGAATTTGTAAATTGAATGGGACAACCCTTTTTAATGGGGTCTTGTAAACAAATTCAATGACAAATATTGATCACAGTACTTCATATTGACAGTGTTCTCATATAGGCAGTGTGGGATTGTGTTTACACTGCAACTGGTGAGACCAACTGTGAACACTTGTGTATGTTTCTGGCATTTTGGTCTTCCACATAAATTGCATTGCATGGTGACAAGTAGCCTAAAACAATGGCAAGGTAAATTTCAGTCACAAAGAAGTTCTACCTGAATGGATTCAGTGTTTCCATACTAAATAGCCACGATGCTCAACAAAGGGTCAGCTGAAGCACAGGGTGAACTGGAGAAATCTCATGCAACACAAGCTGACATGATACAGTATAAAGGGCTCATTTTCAGCAGGACAGGAAAGAAAACTGATTGGAACTCTGGACAAAGCACTGCCACAGAAATTGCAGCTGATGTCGGATGTTAGGCTAAAGAAACTGTGTGGGCACTCTTGTCAGTCAGAACAAATGAAAGGACAAAACTCAGTATAGAGCATGAGTGGGGCAGAGGCACTGTGTGAAGTCCAAGACAAAAGAGTGTGACTTAAAGGCACATCCAGAAACGAGAGGGAGAAACACATGGCAAAGCTAAAGGGACAGAACTGGAAAACACAGGTGATGCAAAATATTCACAATACGGTAGACAGCATTCTAGAAATGATTAAGCAGGAATAAATGCCCTTGTTGTGCCGAGAGAGACCAAACAATCTTGTGTCACATTCAGGAGTTCAGTAATGTAATTAGAGAATGTGTCTGTTTTTCTGCAGATGGTACTCCAATAAGCCTAGTGTAATTATCGACAAGGGTGGAAATAACTGATTACAATTGATCTCATTATTGTAATTGATTTGCGTTTTTGTGTATTTCCACTATTTTGAGTATTTCATTAAATCAGTTCAGTATGTTTTGACTTAGGTATTGTACTTTGCTACATTTTAAATCGCATCCATTACAGAGTACAAATTTTGTAGGCTCTCCATAAGCATTAGGCTACATTAGAAACTGGGCAGTCGTAAATTTGCCAAAACAAGAGAAAACAAGAATAATAATATTTTATTTTATTTTTTCCAATTACAAGAATCTATTTTGAACTCTGACTTCATATCCAACAATGTTCTCTTTTGTAAAAAGTACTTCAGCAACTTTTACTCTTTATTAAGCTACTTTTTAGTTTTACTTAAGTAGATCTTTACACCAGCACTTTTACCTCCACTTAATTAAAATTCCAGCAAATTAACAGTGCTTCTTGAGTAGGATATTTTACTTTGTCCATCCCTGGTTCTTGATTCACAATACTTTCACATCTGGTATTGACATTTAAGGTACAGATAACTGTGATCCAGAATAAACAGAAATCTGAGAACCCAGGCACAACTGAAATGTGTGTGATCGGTGCTAATTTTCCCACGGAGTTTAAGAAAAAAACAACAACAAAAAAAACCTTTTTACCGGAAGGAAACCTGCTCGATTCCCTGAAATGACTGGGAAGATGTGGGTGGGGAAAGTGAATGAGTAACACTCTCCCCACCTGAACGAGCACTATCAAGGTTCCCCTTGGCAAAGCACTTGACCCCCAGCTGCTTCGGTGGAGCTGCTCAGTGATCAACAGGACGGAATGTGTGTAACTGTTTGAATGCCAAGAAGAAGGATCTGAAAAAGAGCAAGTGTGCTCAGCCAGTCAAGAATGAAGAAGAAAGAATATTTTGGCACAACTTCACCCACTAGCAATGTGCATGGAATGAGCAGATAACAGTAACACTGGGAAATAAATTCCAGCAACACTTGGAGCACTGAGAACAATGATTTTTAGTAGTAAAACTGACACATTTCAGCATGAGGCCTTTGTCATGGTTTGCAAAACAATTCATACACAAGACTTCACATTCTTGGTGCAATTACCACAATTGAATTTACCAACAGTAATTATACCTGTAAGGTTATTAGTGACTGAAAACAACTTCTTTGCAGTTGTACATAACTACTGCTCCGCATTTCAACTGCACTGTTAGGGCGTGTTTACACAGTTTTTTGTAGTCAAAGCACTGCTTCTACCGTATTTTGTGCTGATAATCTGAAAATACAGGTTGTGAAATGTGCACCTTGTTTCTCTAAGTTTCTCTCTTCTACTAGATGCAATAGCTGCCACTATAATATGTTCAACTCTCAAAACTCCCACAGTACAGCCAATTTGCACCATACTGACTTGTGATCATCAGAGTAAAAGTGACTGCCATCTTTTTTACTGGTATTTTCTTTTCGGTGTAAATTGTCAACTGCCTATGTACTGTGAAACCCGGGTTGTTTTATTGTTGTGGTGAGTCGGCTCACAAAAAAGTCCATGTCATGTGACCTCCTCTAAAAAGAAACTTTTCTCAACTTTAGAAAGTGCTCCACTCTACCTAAAAATAGTGGTGGAAGATCTGTGAACGACTCTTCATAAGGAACTGGGAGTCGGGACTCACTCTGCTGTATGAGTTGTTTGTTCATGCTCTGTAGTCATTTAGGCTACATCCTAAACTGCTGTGTGCACCCTAATCATATACTTTGTTTGCATATTTATGAAAATAAACACCTTTTGTATTTATTTGTTTAACTGCTAAAATGTTTCTTTGACATATAAGAGAGGTAGAGCTGGGATGTATGTATATGTACATTATCTGGAAGTCTCTCATATTTCTTATTTCACTTGTGTTGTTTTTTATTCATAGTCGCTTTTTATTTGGCTTTATTTGTTTTATCTTATTTGTAGCATTTTGTACTTTTGCAATGTTACATAGGTCGCTGAGCAATGAACTATAAATAAATGCACTTGATTCTAATCGTCACGCACGGTTCTCATTGATTGACTCTACTGTACACGGCTCTCATTGATTGAAAGACACTCTTTACATCATTCACAACAATGAATACATAGAGTGAACGAGAATCATGTGGAGCCAACTCGCTCTTTTTCGACTGTCGTTCATCGTTCACTGGAAGTCTTCCCTCTCTCACCCACACATAACGGCCGACTGAATCAAACTAACGAAAAGACTCAGTCGAACAAATCTTTTAACCGAGTGACTCATAAAGAACCAAATCTGAGCTGAACTTTGCATCACTACCTAAAAAGACACCAGATGCAAAGTGGCCACTTTCTGTCCACCTTGTGTTCACTCCCATTGACTTTAATATAAAAATGCCGCTCACAGTTTGAAAAAAGCTGAATAGTGTGAACGAGCCCTTGGCTTATATTTCTGCTATTTGGGATGTGTCACCTTTCCAGCGATGCCATAGTTTGTCAGACACAAGTCATTCTACACAAAAAGACAGAGGAAAGACAAAAATGGCAACAGATTTCTCTTTATTGTGAGAATGTAACACATGATCATATTCATCAGTTGCAGAGATCATTGCTGCAGCAGCTGGAAGTTGATATCCCTGGCTGATCCATGATCATGCATTCATATTGAGTCATGCAACCCCGGAAGATGGTGGGAGCTGTGGAAAATTAGAATAAGACAGAATGGATAATTGGATAACTGAAGTTTACACTTAAAGAAATTTCAGAATGTTTGGAAGCATATCCTACTGGTCATTAACCAAGTCCCCTCCTAAAACATACAAAAAGTCTTCATGTTTTTGATGTTGAAAAATTGGTAGATTGAGCTTATTTGTTAGCAATGCTAGTACATTAAAGGAGGATGAGATGATTCCTCTTCAAATCACATGCAAGTCATTCCACCTACTTTTGTCGGCTTTAGGAATAAGTAGCAGAACTGTTTTAAAGTACTTGTATACAATTTTGAGAGAAATGCTTTAAATTTCAATTGAATAACACATACTAATGGGAGGCTACTGCCAATATGAAACATTTTAAACTTTGATCTCATATTTTTCTTTTACAGCCCTGTCATACTGCTGTTAATTTGGCACTAGATTGAAGGGACGGTTTATAATTTCAAGAATCTTTAGGGACATTTTTGCTATACCCACAAATAATAACACAAATAATTATATCCTAAAAACACCTTTATAAGCAAAGGTCTTAATATATTTAATAACAATAACAAATTCTGAAAGTATATATATATATGTATATATATATATATATATATATTAATATTGGTGGTGGCTGTTCACCATGTGATGATTAATGACATTTGAATTTAACAGTACCCCACAGGACAGGCCTACAGTACTTACGGTTGCTAATATGAATGATGTAATAGGCACAGACATCATTTGACCCGTAACAGGTCTCCACGCTGTCTCTACAGCTAGGGTTCCTGCAGTAGCACCTCAAGCCTTCGCCTGGAAAAACAAATGATGCTCTTTTTTAAATGTTCTTGTTCAACCACTTTCATCAAACGTTCACTGCCAAAAATGATTGTTGTAGCCCTAAAATCTGTTTTAAATCAGTTTCAAAACAGTGAAAACATAGCCTTATTTTTTTTTTAGAGTTACAATTATAGAAGTAATACAATAGTAATTGTAGATCATACTGCAAACCATAGTCCATGCTATTGTGCAGGTCAATTTACTCAAGTGCAGCATCTTGTGCTAGGGTTTCAGGAACATTCACTTTTAAACACTGAATTTTGGTCTCAAAGCCTGCAGGATTGTAGTGTATTCTGCTAAGTTAACTCACCTTGGCTGATAGCCATCAATACCAGAAGAGCAAGAATCACAACCTTCATGTTTTCACAGTGCTGCGTTGCTGCACACCAGTCTCTGTATGAGAAACGGAAAGGTAGAGAGCAAGTGTGAGAGGATCAGACACAGATACTCTCCCATTATTGGAGAGAGCACTTTCATAAACTGTAAATTAAAACACATGAAGGTAACCCACCAAAGTGGGTCGTCTCACCTGAGTCTTGATAATCCAAATGTACACTCATGTGAGGCTTGATGTGAACTTTCTTTCTTTTTATATATTCTTATTGCGCAACTATTGATAGGACTGTTTGATTTATGTTGCATAAACAGTATATCATTAACTCTGAAAATATCAGTTGGCTTTCCCTCACACACAAAAACTAACTGTATAAATACACCTCTACAATGAGAAAAACCTCACGAGAAAAACCTGGCAAATTCTGTTCTTCCAGGTGAATATAATATGCCTCTGTAATGTGCTTTGTTTTCAGACAAAACAGACAAACATTGATTAAGTAAAAATATGTTCAAACTGAACCCATGGCAACTGCACAAAGTTAAGAGAGTCAAATGAAAACATATCACTGATTCAAGGAACTCCACATAAATTGTGTAAATTAAATCAGATATTTTATGCTCATGGATACAGATGATATACCTGCATATACACCTGCTACTAAATTTCTCACCTTTCCTTTTATATAACCTTAATAAGAGCCACCACTGTGATTCGTCTTCAGAGAGGGGAATAAACAGCATTCACAAAATACTTGATTTGAATTCACAGGCAATAAGAAGAGCTGAGGATACCCTTCTCTTATAAGCTGACTGGTGATTCTCTATGTTGTTCTAATATTCTTAGAGGCTTCATTGACCTTGCTGACCAAGTGTTTGTTGGCCAATCTATTTCTGTACTTCTTATTGGCTGCATTCAAAGAGGAAGGGTTGTTAATAATTTAGCACAAATAATTCTTTTTATTGGCAGAGCTGTGGAAGTCTGGGGTAAACTAAGGTTTCAGAATCAATTAGCATTTCTTTGCATATTGCTTATATAAGGGGAAACATTCATGAAAAACAGGAGCAAGAAATGATTGGTATATCAATTCTTCATCACTGAAACTTCCCTCCTGCAGCTCTTTGACCAGTCCATGAACCCTTCTGTTTGTTAAATCCAGGATTAATTGCACAAATGATTAATTAATTAAGGTTTTTCTGCCATTTGAGCAGCTCTTTCCAGTTTGCAGTTCACAGTTTCTTAATTGCAAGTTAAGGGAGAATTTAAGGGGAAACCTAAATCTGTTTTCAACCCTGTTTTAAAACATGTCAATACACACATTTTTCGCTTCAGTTTTGTAGAGTAACATGTTTAAGATCATTCAGATAAGTTATCTTATATGTCAACTAGAAGGCACTTGGAGAGCACTCACCTCTGTCAACACTGAACAATTCTCCAACTTGCAGTTAAACCCAAAGACATCATTCTTATCACTTGTGAGCCTGCAAACATACCCTTAGGATTTGTAATCAAGTCTATCTCTGTTAGTTTCATAGTTATGACAAAAAAACAATAAGCATCTAATAGTGGAAATCCCAGATGCGGAACGCCACCAAAATCGAATCAGTTGTTCTTTGGCCCAAGGCCGATCTGTCCACCAATTTCATGGAAATCTGTTCATAAGTTTTTGAGATATTCTGCTGACAGACACAGTAATAATGTCTGTCATATCTTATCAGTGTTTTCAGTCCAGAATTGTATGGGTTGAATATTTTGGGCCGTGATACAACAAGTTTATAAGTTCATATATTTTCAAAACAAGTTGTTCTAGCCTTGCCCAAAAGGATTTTGACCTGGGAATATTGGCGCAATAGGTGAAATTTTCCATTACTACCATTTAGAAGGCAGCATGTTATTGAAATAACACCAAACTGTTGTGCCCTTGGTTGTAAATTTCATCATATTGAGGGCTAAATCATTTTGGGCCACCTCCTTTTGTCACAGTAACAAGAAAAGACATGCTATTATGTCTCAGTATTATGAGATGATTTTTTGTCAGAATAATGAGAAAAGATCTCAGTTTCTCAGACTTCTCTCAACTTTGGTTATCGTGTTATGGCTGGAAATAAAGCTGTGATTTTCTACAGCATCCTGATAGAAGAAAAGGCAACTAAAGACTGAGGACAAAAAACTGTTTTAATGAAACAAGAATTTCTGCTGAGGAGGGAAACTCACCACAGCTGAAGGCCAGCACAAAGAGAAGAGCAAAGCCACAGTCTTCATCTTCTCCCAGTGTCAGGATGCTGCACACCGGCCTCTACAATGAAGCAACAGTTTTAACAAGTATGCTCAAATATACAGTTTTGTACTCATTTTGGTTTTCTCCTTGTGAAAGTCCCGTTATGTGACACTTGGGAAAGCTCGGATGGCCTCACTGGACACAAATTACAGTATAATCTTGATGGATGAACAGGAATATTTCAAGCACTTTTTACCTGTGAAATAACAGCATTCCAACTTTATAAAATAACTGTATCTGAACCAAAGACATAATTTGAGACATAGTTCCAATGGAAAAAAATCCAACTCCTCTCTCATTTTTCTGAAGCTTCAAATCAAATGCCTGGATGTCCTGTGTTTAAAATCACAGTTGGTCCAAAGCATTTGCATTGAAATACATCACCATAGTTTGCTGAGCGTGTTTTCAAAATTTTAGAAAACCATGTTGGCATTTGAGCGCTTAATGAGAGAAGTTAAGAGAGATTAGAGAAGTTGTGTTACAATGGTATGGTCTAATGGCCTAAGCACTCTTTCAAATGTCACTTATTCTGACCTGTATTTAAAAAAAAAAAAAAGAAATTGCTTATCCTCCACTCTCACTTTTGCTGGGAAAAGATAAAAAGATAAAAAGTAGGCCCACACACAGCATTACTGCTCCACAGCATATTATTACAGATAAACAACGTTTTGATCTGAAGATGTCTTTCTCAGGTGTGAAACTTTTCTTTCTTGGGCAGTCGGGGAAAAAAAATTGCTGGATCAATAAAAGTGTGTGCAGGCCTGTTTTTTGAATATTTGCAGTGTCTGTAGCAGCTGCGAGGCTGACTGGATATTTAGCGATGTCCTCCAGTGACGTGTCATTACTGCTGTTTCCCAGTTCTGGTGACTTCAAGGTGAAGATAAAGTTTTAAGCCTGGAGCGAAGATGAGCAAGCACATATTTGACATCTGTCACAGATGAAATGAGTGAGAAACTGCTGCCTCATGGGAGTCTAAGTGGCACTGAGGAGTAAAGGACACAGTGAGAAATCTCAGCATACTTTATTTTGTCAGTCAAGGAAAAATCATGTCAAAAAGAATCAATGTCCTCAATACTCTGTTACGTGAATATTGCGATTTAATGATTGTTTTTTTTCTCAGGAGGCATTCATATTTTGCAAATTAGTAACAGTATAAAATATTTAATAGTGGGACCCACTTTCCGGCTAAATATATATATATTTATATATTTATCGGTAGCTATACTGTCTTGATAATATTGTAGATCATTGAGAAATAGCTTTTTAAAGGTTTTTAATAGCCTTTTTAAACAAAAGTTTTTGTGAAGCACAATTAAACCTAATTTATATCTATATCATGTGTAATGCCTTCAAGGAAAGAATATGAAATTTATTCACAACTCCTGAAGGATCTTCAAAAGGAGAACATAAAAAAGTTGATGTTCAATTAAATTAGAATTTAAATTTCAAATTATATATTGTGTTCTACAACTACTTTTTGGAGTATTGTTTGATATTAGACATTCATATTCCAAGAACTCTATAAACTCACAACTTAAAAATGCCAAACTGGGAAAAACATTCCATTTAAAAACAATAAACAATCTGTGCTGTGTGGTGCACATACACTATTCCCTATATGCAAGTTAAGTATGTGTCATTTGCTTTGCTCCATAGTACATCCGGCCTTTCTGACCAGCCTGCCTTCACCTGCCATGCAAATACAGTATTTGTCTACACAATCAACAGGTTGTCATGTAGAATGCTTACACATTGATTTGGATACCTTTTCCTTAGGAAAAAGAATAAACAACTTTACCATGCAAGGAGGTAACAGGTATTATCAGCTGCAGATTCCTCTGAGGATGTTGGAAAAATATATACTGGAACCCACTGCTGTGGGGCTTAAGGGTTGGGTTTTGTGTGAGCTTGGAGCTCAACAGCTTAAGTAAAGGTAGATATTTTAATGTCCCAAAAGGTTGCTCATAATAGCATGCCATGGAGTCATGAATGAATGTGTGTTTATCTATGGATGGAGAAAGATATCAGTGATATTGACTATACTGTACATCACTAGTTCCAGTAATGCCTCTGATAGTTTTTGATTACCAGCTCATAAATAAATAAATAAATAAATACATTTTGTAAAACATATTGTGCCAAATGTTCATACTGTGTAGTATAAACAGTCATTATGATGCCCATGAAAAACTGTTGAAGTTCAATTCAAAAGACATCAAAGAGTCACATAATGCTTTAGCCAACAGAGAAAAAAAATGATTCTATTCCTATTTTTGTCTCAAATGTTTCATAGCATAAGTCAGTTGAGCCAACTATAATAATATTTTATAAAATTAATCTGCACTGTATTCGTGGCTTTGTATTGACTATTCCTTTAAAGAAGCTTACACTATAATGCCATGTTGTGGTCATGTGATTTGATAATCCACTGCTACTCAACCATGTTATGCTTTTCAGTTGAGAGGGTAAATAAAAAGTTCTTTCCAAAAGTTCCTCTAACTTATACCTAATCATATATTTGAATTCTGTAAATTCAACACTTGTTAAAATGCCTCTTAGATGAAGTAATGGATAAGAGAAAGACCTCTTGGCGTTTTTTTAAAGACACACTTCAACAAAGCCAAGATAATGCACAAATGACATGCTTTTGCATAGAAAAGGTGTAGTTTGCATGGAGTTTGACAAATATGACAGCCCAGGAATCCAGAGGGACACACGGTACACATTGACAATCTCCAGCAGAGTCACTTCAAACACTGTGAGAAGTTGCATGTCAGTAACTTGGGCTCCTTGTCCAGTGCTGCTTTCTTCTAGTACACTGCCACTGTATCTGTTAAAGGTTTCTGCCATGAGAAGGTGGTCCAGTCTAGTCTGTGAGGTCCAGACACCACGACTGCTCCGTGCTCTGAGTCTGGACGCCGATGCTGGACCTCCGGGACGACGCGCTTTCGCTGTCCCTGCTCTCCATGGAGCCCCCGTTCCCCAGTAGGCACTCCAGGCTGGTGTGCTCCACGGCAGATGGATCGCCCAGCGGCATATGGGCGTCCAGAGGATCTGGCCTTGGAGGTCCTGAGTCCTGGGAGCAGACAGACGACTGGCGGAGAAAGGTGGGCGGAGAGGCAGGGATGGGGTGGATGGAAAGGTGCGGCTCCTCGACCCGGAGGCTGGAGGCGCCGTCCCGGATCAGATGACCTTTCGGGTCGGACGTCAAGACACGAATGTCCCCTTGTGTGGCTTGCGCAGGGTGGAGGTGGGAGTCAGAGGGCAGGTAGAGATGGGGGTAAGAGCTGGGTGACGGAGCCAACAGACTGTGGGTGGATGTTGGGCCGCTGGACAAAAGGCAAGAATATTCACCAGTGCCACTGTGAGGCTGCAGGCACAAAGCGGGCTGGGACTGGCTGATTGTAGCCGGGGTAGCACCGAGAGGCCTATCGTCAGAGTCGTCGTGCCCGGCATGAGGCGCCAGGCCGGGACTCCCACCCTGGCAGGCTGGGCTGACGCTAAGAAGGGAAGAGCCAGTCCAAGGATGTGCGGTGGCGCTCCCAGAGCCATGGCATAGGCCTGGTCTGGGCGCTGAGTCTACAGGGAGGGACGGGTAGAAGGTAGGAGGGCCTGGACTAGAGGATTGGGGCTGGTAGTGGCTCTCAGTTTGGGTTCCAGCAGCCCCACTGTAGCTCCAGTGGCCAACAGGTGGGAGATTGTGGTGGCTGTGGCCTTCGAGGCTCCCAGGATCGTGATGGAGGTGTAAGCCGGAAGCCGGGTTGAACGGCATGCCGGTGCTGGGGGCTGAAGGAGGGTTGGAGACCATATGGACGCCGTAAGGGTAGGAGGAGAGCGAGGCCGTGTAGTGGTGCACAGCCACGTGGGCCTGGAGGAGATGCATCATGTGGTGCAGGTCCTTGGTGAGTTCAGATACTTCCTGGTTTAATGTGCCCATCTGTGAAGAGAGCGCACACAGTTTGGTGGTGATGTACAGAGACTCGGAGCATATTCTCCCTACCTTGCATATCCTACTATTAGGTTGAGCAAACACTGAAAAGTAACTTAAAAGTACAGTAAAAAAGAACTTCTTCCCAATTAAGTCCCCGGTATAGAGTGACAAATTAATCAGCTTCTATCTTTAAGACTTTATCTCGGACTCCTGTCCAGATATAATTTTCTGATGACCTCCCAAAAGAGTACCAAACAATTCATAATCCTCTCTGTGACTCTAAGAAGTGGCTTCTTACGCAGCTCTGAAATCCAGAGGGAGGCGAAGGGAGGCTAACTGACGCAAATAGGGAAGAAAGTAGACAGAAACATGGGGAACGAAGCAGCGAAACAAAAGGAAAAGGGGGGCAGAGAGGGAGCGCAAGTAAAGCTGGGTTGTCATCAGAATTTCTTTTCTTTGGATTGTCGAGTCAGCGCTTCAGACTTTCCTCTGCATTGCAGAAGCGCCCTGCTGATTAATTAATATCTACTTCAGAGAGCACCTACCTAGGTCCATCTGGATCCTCTCGCTGCACCTGCCTTCCCTCTATTTACATTCAAATTAGGAATGCAGGGATGGACTGTGATACAGGGCAGAAACCAAGCGGATTCTACTTGATCTCACCATACATTTTCCCCTGCTAAATTTGGTTGATATCTGATGAGAAGCCAGAAAATTATCTCTGGAAAAATTGATGAGTTTGTGTTTATTTTGTTGGTTTGCATTAAAAACAGATACTGTATGCCAGTGATTGGTCTTGTAGAGACTCAAATTTTAAAGTGGAAATGGCAAACATGTTGTATTTTTCATTAATGCTTGCTATATTTTATATCCAGTCCATCCAAAATAGTATGTTGTTAAGGATAATTGCTAAACAAGTCATGAAACACAAAGTCAATTTGAATGTGGGAAGTACGTAGTGAGGCTACTTTCTGTCTTCTGGACAGTAGGAATGATAAGAAAGATTTGTTTTCTGCGAGGGTTTCATCCTAGGCCAACATAGGAAATCATAAGCCCAGGGATGAGGATCTTAACTGCTACATTATCTTTTGGTCCTAACAATCAAAAGTGATTTGTGCTTAATGAGCTGTACTTTACCTTTTGGTTGAGTTGACCGATGCTCTGCCTGACCTCCTCTGTCTCCAGCAGCAGAGTGGCACTAGCCTGTGCGGGATCTGGAAAAATGAAGAGGAGAAAAATGTAAGTTGCGGACTTTGTAGCACACAAAATTAATATGCACACTAACCAGGGGTTATATGAATAATTAATGAGGTGTGATTCTGAAGGACACTGACTGAATTGAACACTCAACCCAGAATGATAGTGGTCATCAGTAAAAGTTCAGGTTAGATATCAGTACCCCCTTTGGCCTCAGTTGTCCATTACCATGTTGGGTGACCCTTTAGACACATGCTGGCCATTTCATCCCTCTTCCCTCTCATATTCCCCAGAAGGAGGCAGGTAGCCACTGTTTGAACCTTTCAGTTCACCTCTAGCCATCTGGCACCCAGGTGACCCTCCCGCTGGCAGTCAACACGCAGCTGGAGGCGGTTTGGCTTACCTTGGGTGCTGCCACTCGTACTGGCTTTAGGCCCACTGTGCTCCACGTTGAAATGGAACGTGTGTCCATTATCTTCGATCCCGTCGACAACCCTGGCAGGTGGGGGGTTTCGGGGGAGGGGAGTGAAGAGGGGGGCGGAGGGGGGGATAAGCAGGAGTTAATGTAACAGTAGAGCTTTTTCAATTATCGCGGAGCCGGCAGACGACCCGAGGAGCTGCCATGAGAGCTGCTGCTGGCAGACGCCCATCTGGGGTTAACATGAGGAGAAGAGCCCGCTACCTGTCTGCATGGGCGGACACCTGAGCCCTCTGAACCGCCTCTTACCCATATGTGGGACTTGCTGGGTGACCTAAGGCCACGTTATGAATATAGATGGTTGGGGTAGGTGGATAAGGTGCTCCGTTAATGAAGTGCAGTGACATCTGTTGAAATATGCGATGCAAATGCAATCCATTTACATCAACTATGGTGCAGGTTATCTTATTATACGTCTTACTTATTCAGATTGTCTCCGAGGTTTTGAAGCTACCATACTGAGGGTTAATGTATAGACATAATGTGCTCCAAGTAGTTCAGTGAGCTGCTGTATTTCCGGCTGAAAATATTTCTGCCTGAAACAGGATGTTGGGGCGGGACATAACGGCAAGAGGTACTTGTTAAAAAAATTGGCAGGTTGGACCATGACAAACATGGAAAGAAAAAGGCAGTGTAGCTCATTGCATACTCTGTATAGTTGGTGAAGCAATACAAAAGATATACTATTTCTCATCGTCAAACAATCCTCTATGAAATGCTTTGCGCATAACCTGACGCTGTGATTGCTATAACCTTGACGCAACCATGGTGTCTTAGGAAAAGGAAACAGGGTTTTCAGGGGTGAACAACCAAAAATGCACAGCTGTACCATGATGCCAGTCATGTCAGTTTGAAAGATGTGCGGTTGCAGGTTTTATATCATAGGAGTCAAAAATCTGTGGGAATAATGGGATTTTGATATAAAAATATAGGAAAATACAAATTTAGTAATTTTTTTGCCATGTATTGTTAAATATGTATACATTATGATTAGGAGAATTTGCTCACAAGGGGAAAACATAATTTTTCATTTCATTGTGACTGTAAAGAGCTTGTGTGATACCTGGGACTAAGGTCCGGCGGTCCGAAGCAGGTGACGGCTGGGATGAGCAGCTTCGAGGGCTTCGGCTCCCCCGCTGACTCTTCCTGGGCCGGAGCTGCGGCTCCTGTAGGGGCGCTGTGCTCTCTTTTCGGGGCCAGCTGAGGGGACGGGCTCTGGCCCCGGACACCGCGGTTCAGGTTGGGTGAGCGGCAGCGGCGCAGGGCGTTGAACTGCCGCAGCTCGTCCCCCAGAAGGTTCCCCAGGGAGGTACGGCGAACGGGGCTGCTGAGGCTGGGCAGGAGGAGGTTGCGACGGGAGCGTGAAGCTGGAGAGAGGTGGAAGAACTCGTCAGACTCGTCGCCTTTGGTCTCCACGATGGAGGGAAGCTTGTGCTCACCAGAGCCCCGTTTGTTCTGGAAAACAGGAAATACAATATATGCAACATTAATATCCTCACAGCCATAAGGGTGAAGCTGCTATCTTCAAACAGACTTAAAAATTGTTAGGGCCATGTAAAATGTAGCAGTTGCTTATGTCAAAACCTCGGAGTGCACTAATGATGCGACTGCCTGATTTGGCTCTGTGTTTGGCATTGTTCAAACACTGTGAGGATATGAAAACTGTCAAAACTTCAATCAATCAATCAAAATGCTCAGTAATCCTCCAAGTAATGACCTATTTATTTTAAAAGCAGCTGCTGATTAACATTGATTATTGTGTTATTCAACTTTTAATGAGTTTTGTTTTTGTTTTAATCAGATTACTTTCCAACCCTGGCTGCATGTGTGCTTGTGAATGAAAACAATTTTTGGAAACAATGTTTTGCATTAAATGGGATTCTTAATGATAGACAAAGTGAGCACTGTATATAGTATTTAATAATGAAAAAGTGAGGGGTGGGGGCCGGGGGGGCGGGGCTAAGCTCTGGCTGGCTACATACAGTATGCGGTGAGAAAAGTAGCTCATAAGGTTTCCCATTAGGAGAGCTATTGACCCAGTTAGCGAGCTAACCCCAGGGACTGAACTGCTCTCTCTGCTCCAAATGAGTTTCAACCTGTAGGGGAAGTCCTAGCACAAACCCTCACCAGCAACATGTCCCAGAAAAACAGGGGGATTTTTGCGTCTGAAAAACCAGACGCACGCTCGCTAAAGACCAGGAATTGTAATGCCTGGCACGCATGCTGAAATGGTCTTGCCTATGTTAATTCGCTTTTGCCACCAGGCCCTGTGACTCTATTATGACTTACAGGTATGTTAGGAAACCCTTGCCTTGTGGAAAATGGAATTATGATCTGTTTACACCTCTGAGAGAAAGAAAGAAAGAGGATATTGAAATTGTGCAGAACTCACGTGGGGAAGCCTGGGTGACCTTGAAAACCTGCCGAGACCCTGCAGTGACAAAAACAAAAAGGGATTACACAAAACACAGCTGGTGCATCGTGAGGGATGGAACTTGTTCATGTATTCATCTTTATTTCTTATTTGTTAAACCTTGTCAAAATTATATTAAAAATGAACGCAAGCAGACATCTTGACACAATTGATTAATCGAGGTGATGCCCAAGGTACCGTCTTCTCAGTGATGAAAACACATAACATTACAAGACCCTTTTTTTATCCTGAAACTTGGTTTCCCATAAGCCATTATTTAAATGACCCTGGCCAGTGACGCAGCCGTTGCCACACAAGCTGAGACCCATAATTGATCCTTTCTCTACACTTGATAGCAGTAGGATTCCAGGGAGAATTTGTCTTTCCGCTGGCATGTGGAGAAATTGCTAGCAATTTGGCATAATTACCAGCCGGATGGCACATGAAACTGTGATAGTGTGAAGCCTTCCCTCGTGTGTGAAAAATGTGTTTTGCTTCTGACAACATGGCTTAATGTATGTGACAACACGAGCCACAGTTTCTGTCACACAGCACCAGCATACTGTCAGTAATACTCTTTGACACAGGAAGCCATTCATTGAGGATATGCATCACATTAAATGCTAAAAAAAAAAAAAGTATAAAAGTATGTTATATTATTCTGAAAATGTAACTGTAACTATGAATTCTCACATCTTAGCTGTGAATTTTCACACAACACCCACAATCCTCTTCTCGCATTCCCAAAAAAAAACGACATTACGACAAAGGCTTTGTGGGACTGTACAGAATCTGTCATTGTTTCCTTTCTTGCAAAGACACATTTTTCTCATCTGTCAGTAGCGCTATATGTGAGGTAGGGGGGATAAGTCGGTCTATTAGTCTATTCAAGGCAGGGAGAAATTCTCCTCATAAGGACAATTATCCCTAGAGCAAGACGGAATGATTAACCAGCCAGCAATGAATATCAGTGCCAAGTGACATTAATTGAACATCAATATCAATTAATGGGGCACTAACGCCACAAGTGTCCCACATAGCATAGCAAAATGGGTTTGGAGGGATTTAACTGAGGGATTTCGTCCTGTCAGTCAAAAGTGTGCGTGCTTGTGTGCTTGTGCCTGCATGGATTTGTGTAAGGAGGAAAGGAAGACAGATCTGAGGTTTTCCGTAGCCTGGGTTGCAGGCTACGGAAAACCTCAGATCTGTGTGTGTAGTCTTTAGTAGATCTTTTCTCAAGGAGTGTTAAGTGTGTGTTTACAGAGTGATATGTACAGCCGGTCTTACACTGTCATTTTGCACTGTATGTGTGGTCCTTATATACTGCACAGTATGTAGGCTACTGTGAAATTTGGTGAATTGTATGTCTATGCACCAATTCCACCAAGACAAATTGTTGTGCTTTTGTTGTACTTGATGGTTGAAAATTTAAAACAACTAATTTCTTTCCTAGGATTTTAAAATCTCTGAGAATGTAGTTTCCTCCCATGACAAGATAAACCACCAACCATTCATTGTTACGGCCGCTACTCTCTCACCGCTGTGTACAGAAACAAAGAACCACTTTGGCGAAGACGGTTTTGGGAAAGCAGCCTCCAGAAAATGATTTCTGCTCAGGTGAACCAAGGGAGAGATCTGAAAAAGGGCAGTTTGCAGCAAAATGCTAGAGATGTTCTGAGGGCATGGCTCCCTGGGACCGCTTTTTTTTTTTTTTTTGACAAACCTATTTTAAAAACTCCTTTCTGGTCCTGGCCCTTCCACTCTGCCCGGTTCTTTGTTCAAGCTTTATTTATCTCCCCTCTGTACTGTTTCAACACACTCCTGGCTACTCCTTTCAACCCCTCCAACTCATTTCCAACCTCCACAAATTTTCCCATGTCTACGCCTCCTGCACTCCCACCACTGACTGCCTGTGGCTGCTCGTATCAAATTCGAAAAACGCTGGTGCTGGTGTTGGTGTATAAAGCTGCTGAGGGAGCTGCTGCACCCCCACACCTCCAGGCCGACACACCAGCCCACTACTACTGGTCATTTAGCTCTCCTTTCCCTGTGGCGACTTGGTCATTACTCCACCCAGCCTCCACTCTGGCTCCCCACTGGTGGAACGACCTTCCCGTTCCAGTCAGGAGGGTGAAGTCACTCCTTATCTCCCATCGTAAGCTTGAATCTCGTCTCCTCAAGAAATACTTCATGTCTCTCTCTCCCCCTTAAATCACATACAGTACCTCCTCTCCCATATTTTGCCTTTGTCTGCTCCTCTAATATGCTCTTCTCAGAAGCTAAAGGGGTAGTAAGTAGGATTTTTATTGCCCTATAGCACAAAATAATCATAATACATCTGTGGGGGTTGGAAAGGGTTCGTGATTAATAACAGTGACTCAATGATTACTTCACCAGGTGCTGAGATTTCGGGCTTCCCGGCCCAGTGCTATGAGTGAGTGACTGGCATTGCAAGACATTTCAACTGCAAAGGCTCATAGATTACTTAATGCCCCTTTAAAATAAAAACAAAACCACTTTCCTGCTCTTTTTGATGTTAAATGATTATTCTAGTGTCACAGGAACATTCTGTCATGGCTCTATGACTTTGACCCTCCTTACTATTGGTTTCTTGTAATGTTGGTGATCAAGGGATTTCTGTTGCATTCACTGTAATTTGCTCCGGATGAGAACGTCAGCTAAATGCCTAAAATGCAACCATAAATGTAGATGATTACTTTTAAAAGCAGGATTAAGATTTTACGATGCATTAATAACATCCTAAAGAAACAATATTTAATCCTGTCACACAAAACCATATTATGGGTGTTGGGAACTTGCAGTGCGTTATGCCTTTTGTATCCATTTTGAAGCTGTGGAAAGTGTGTTTCTCTTTGCATTGTGTCTAAAAAAAAAGTCGTAAAACACTAATGCTCTCTGCAAAAATCTATTGAAAAGAATTTAATTGAAACCACTGCAATTAAAAGTCAGAGTTAAACTACCAAGTTGACAAAAAAACTCATTATCCATCTGGTAGTCTGGGTTTTTCCCTTTAAGGCTAGGTGAAGGAGTCCCTTTTGGGTACCTTGTGATGCAAAAAATCAGCAGTCCTAAGTTCTGGCCTTGAGGCAAAATAGCAGTACAATACATTTTGGATCGCTATGTGGTCTGTGTACTAGTCTCTGCAGGGTAAAGGCCTGGGAGCGGTGATAGCGACAAGACTAGCCTCCACACGCCTCCCACCTCCACCCACCAACCCTGTGGCTGTGGATGAGACCAGTGCGGCGACGTGTGTGTGTTTGTGTGCGTGGAGGCTGTGGGACCTGGCAGCTTGTTCGGGAAGCTGAGCACTCCTTCATCCTGTCAGGGGTGGCGGTGACGCCCCTGGCTTTGTGCTTGAGCATAAACTCTGAGCAGATGGTGTGAGAGAAGTAGAGCGCTGTGCTCGTGATCGGCCACACCCCAAAAAACCTGCCGATGCAACTTGTAACTTGTATCCACCGGCTTGTATCAGAGTCACTGACTGTGGTCATTTTAGTTTTGTTGTAATGATACGGCAGTCAGAAAGTTATCTTTAAAACTCATACATTCTTTGTGCACAAATGTCTTAAGATGGCTAAAAGCGTCTTTAATAACCCATAGCGAGCTTTCCTGTCTTTGATATAAGCAATGATTTTGTAACAATAGGTGCCAAATTTTACCAATGATGTCTCTTTTTGAAATGAAACACTTCAAATATCTTCATTCTGTTTCCAAAGCCTTCATAAACGCAGTTCAAGCTGTGTTGACAGACAAGAATACACCCGGTAATGAACAAGGCCGGCAGAAATGTCTCATCCTTCATGTGTCAAACTAAGATGAATTGAGATGAAAAAGGAAACGTTCTAACAATAAGAGGACTGTGGAAAACAAGAGGAACACCTGAAGAAAGTACCAAATGCTCGGGATTGATAATGAGAATAAGATTGGGAAGATCGTTGAGGAGCTTTGTCAGACTTGTCAGACACACAAAGACATTTGTTTTGACGGTGCAACAGCGCAACAAAATATCATGCAAGACATGCGGGATGGGATTTTACTTTTCTGCGAATTAAAGATTTCATGTTGAGGGCATTTCCAAACTGATTACAAAACAATGCTTGAAAACGTGGCTGCATGCATAACATCAACGAGACAAGTTTATTTTCTGTTCGCCACAGACTGAGGATTATCTTCCCTTGCATAATCCTGTCTTAAATAACTGTTAGGGGTAAAAGACAGTGCTGAGAGGAGGTCAGTGTCTGGGTGTAATGTCATCCTGCTGTGCAGTGGGGTGGGCGCAGGGAAGCGATATGTCTGCCTGACAGTGGCACTGATGCTTTGGTAATTGGCGTGACAATCAAGCCACCAACGGCCCTTTGGTCACTTTGGCAGAACAAGTGTCAAGGGGAGGGACAAAGACACTTTGAGGGGCAAAAGTGTGTTGTCTGGTATGTTGCATCTTCTTTTCCATTGTGAAAGACAAAGTGAAGACTCTTGTCAAGTCTACTGAGCTGCAATGTATAATGTAATTAATAATGTAGTACAAGTATAGACATGCCACCATATGTTTCTAATACTTTTTTCAAACTGCAGTCAAATTATAAACCCGGAGCACCAGATCTCTTGAAGGTAGCCAAGTGGGAATCATCCATCCACCCGAAAACACTAACAATGTTAAAAAAACAGGTGTTGGCGATATTTTTCTCATTCTCGTTGATAAGTCGCCAAACGTAGACAACGTTCCAGATATTTGCAGCAATAATTAACATTTTCACGATCTTTAACCTCAACAGTAAACATCAGATTTTGGTGTCAGTCCCTCAGAATCAAAGATCTTCTTTCTAGACCAATCATACAGGGAGAAATCCATCATAGAAGAGACAGAGATGTCACTTTCTCCACTGACAGTAGCCTCAATAGACCAGAATGCAATGCAGCCACAAGATATGTTGCGTTTGTGAGTAAGCGGGGCGACTCTCGCTTTTTCTCGACTGGAAAAATTCTCACTTTGCTATCGCTAACATCACAAAATAACTGGAACACACTGAACATTACAGATTGATGATATATAACAGGCAGCTTGGTCGCCTCTCTGCACGTTGTAAGTGTCATTTGTGCTGGATAATGAAGGTATTTCAGTTGTATCTGTGTGTCTTTTGTGTGTGTACTCGTCTTTCTATACTTGTGAGGACTGGTTATAGACATAAGTGAGGAGTTTTAGGATAAGTGAAGACATTTGGCTGGTACTCATTTTGAAAAGGAGGTATTTTTATACTGTAGGCTAAAGGTAAGGTGTTAGATCAAGGCTTAGCGTTAGAATTAGGTTTAGGTCAAGGTTTGGGCCAGGGTTTAGGTTAAGCATGTACTGAGTTAGGTTTTGGGTTAAGTTAGAAGTTAGAGAGTGTAGTGAAAGGCGCTATAGCAATAACCACTCCAATGACATGTCTTAAAACTCCTGCGTGTTGTCTGTGTATGTGTGTGTGTGTGTGTCTGTGCGTGGTTGCCCACATTTTGTACCTCATCCTGGGTGCCCTCGCGCAGGTTGTAGGTGAGGTTGTGGTGGATGTCGGAGGTGAAGATGCTGGCGTACTCAGGGTAGAGCTCCAGCACCTCCCTCAGGCCGCGCACGCTGATGTACTGCAGGTCGCAGTAGGTCAGGGCCTTCACGTCAGCATTGGTCTTGATCACCTGGTCTGTGTCGGGCAGGTCGGACCCAATCAGGTCCCCCTTTCCTAGATTCAAAGTTAAAATAATAGGAAAAAGTGGTGGGGCTTCTTGGTTATACTGTTAATCTATATTATGTATATTGATGCTCTCACATAAGAAGTTGAAAAAAAACTTGAGGTAGAGTTTTGAATTGTCATAACAATTCTGTACCCAAAGTACACTAAAACAGATACAAATATTTAGTTATTATTGTTTTGTTTGGTGGCACTATGGGCTAAAGCACATGTTATTGTTGTAGAGACATTGGTTCATATTCAGGTCACAACCCTTGTTGTATGGCACCCCCCCCCCCCCCCCACCCACCCACCCTATCGCTCTCATCTTTCCTATCTTGCTCAAAAGTCAGACAGAAATTCAATGAATATTAGGAGAGTTACAGTAGCAGGGAGGGCTCAACCACATGAAATTACCTTCTCAAAAAAGCAAGACATTTCCCCCTTCCCTGCATCATACACACACTTATGCACACTCTATCACATTATTGGAGGGTGAAAGTGAAGGAAGGGAAACATTGGGTATGTGTTTCTGGTTGTGTGTTTTCCTTATTTTAATTTATGTCTAACATAGTTTTGCAACCATGTGTATGGTAGCTTTGATTTATTAAATGCTTCCATCTAATCTTAGCACTGGAGTCATAGCTGCAGAGCATTCCATTTTATACTATCCTAACTACAAGCCACAAATGTTACTTTCAACACAGTGAAAGGAATATAACCCTGTACAATGACTTGTCCCCAATACCAACCTAGTATGGCCAGCACCATGCTGTCTTTGAGCACCTCCAGAGAACCGGAGCAGACAAAGTAGTTGGCATGCAGTGCATCCCCCTGGCGGATCAGGTACTCCCCAGGGGCGCAGAAGGAGGTTTTTATGTGGAGGGAGAGCGAGCGCAGGCAGCCGCGACTGGCCCCCTCAAAGACAGGCAGCTGGAGGATATCCTTATTCAGATGCATGGCGATGTCGGCACGCAGCTCATCAGGGAAGTCATGGAGGAGCTGGGGATGTGTGACAGTTGGGAGGAGGTGTGACATTGATTGGTAATTATGGAATAGACTGTGTTGTCGCCGGTTACCCTCTTTTGAATTCCAACAGGCTGTCAATTAACGGTGTGCAGGCTGCCATATGTTGCAGAGGACCGTAAACAATTACAGCAGCAAAGGTTTTTGCATGAATTGTGGAACGTGGCTCATAGCTCAAATACCATGACATCATTACTTTGAAGTTTTTTTTAGGGAAGACAGCACTTTATACTTTGGTACTGCATCACAAGAACAATGATATGGACTCCTACCTCGTTGGCATCTATACCATTGTTGACAGACCAGGTGGTCTGGAAGTACTCCAGCATGCGCTGTTTGAGCTGCTGGGGCAGCCGGTGGACACGGATAAAGTCCTTCAGGTCCTTCATGCGTGTGTGGTAGAGCGAACGCCGCGAGTACATCCGCTGGATGATGGCCGTCACGTTACCGAAGACCACCGCGTGCATCAGCGCTGTGTGGGAGGAGACGGAAATAAATAGGTTGAAAGAAAGTAAAGGATAATATCTCAAGAATTTAATTCCAAGGTGCTGCATATATATCCACGATGGAATTTTTTTTTCTGACGTTAGCTGAATTTGAAAAGTTCAACTTCTATCCCACTAATTTTCAAACGGTGGCTATCTCCTTTGTATACCTATACCTCCTCAGTAATGAAACTAATTATGATCAAATATAGAACTAATTACAATTACCACAACTTGTTATTAAGTATTTGCTCAGTGATCCACACAAGATCATAGTAATATACAGGTCTAATCAATTTGATGGACAAAAATAAACACAGAACAAATAATTATCTTCTGGGTTGTTGCACCAATAATGGCTGCCACTCAGCTTGAATAATCCGTTTATTGGTCTATAATGACGGCAACAAGCTGCGCCTTAGAGGCCAGCCAAATCATCCAACCCACTTCCTGCTGAATTTGCTGCTCTGTGTGCCAACCGGAGGCAACCATTGTGCCAGGAAGCCGGAGGGAGAGGGACCCCGGTGTCGGACGTACCGCCGATGAGCATGGTGCAGATGGAGAAGATCTTCTCTGCATCGGTGTTGGCACAGACATTGCCAAAGCCCACACTGGTCAGGCTGCTGAGGGTGAAGTAGAGGGCAGCGATGTAGGAGCTGCGCACCGACGGGCCGCCCACTGTGCTGTTGGCGTACGGCGTCTCCAGACGTTTGCCCAGCTCGTGCAGCCATCCTTCGATGAGGAGGAAGAGCATGAGAGAAAGTTCAAAGGTTAAAGTTCATGTGCTCTGTCTGTCTGTCTGTCTGTCTGTCTGTCTGCTGTCACTTGAGAGTTAGAGGGTACAGGCAGACAGATAACTGTATCCCTGGCCTGAGAAAGAAAGACAAAGAGAGTGTGTTTGTGTGTGCATGTGAGAGAATGGTAGAGTGTGTGTGTGTGTGTATGTGTGTGTGAGAGAGAGAGAGAGAGAATGTCAGAGTCAGGAGGCTGGCATGTCCGTGCGGGACAGGGCAGAATTAGATT
This sequence comes from Centroberyx gerrardi, assembly GCF_048128805.1. NCBI lineage: Eukaryota > Metazoa > Chordata > Actinopteri > Beryciformes > Berycidae > Centroberyx > Centroberyx gerrardi. The sequence continues at coordinate 13,940,163 of NC_136016.1, read as the reverse complement.
GACTCCTCTAGGGATAAATAAGGCAGAGTGTTAATTAGCAGGTATGACCTAACCTCCCCGTAGACAGAATATACAGACACAAAAGCAGGCATGGACATGCACACACACACACACACACACACACACACACACACACCTACACGCACACACACACACACACACACACACACACACACACACACTTTGCGCTGCAGACTGGACCAGATGTTTAATTTTGTATCATACTACAGTATGTGCCAGTATGCCAGTTGCTGTTTATGATTGTTTACAAACATGGTTGTTTGTCTGAAGGATTCAACTCTATTGATGATTGCATGGAGCCGAAACCTACACAGGGAGTCTTTGATCGGATGCTGTCAATAGTGCAAATAATGAGACAGTAAGCTCAAATTAACCTTTTTGTGACATTGACTCATCTCCAGTGTAAGAACTTCATATCAAAAGAAAACTCATAGAACAACAGGAGAGACTGTCAGCTTTTGATTATGGGTTTTTATTGGCCTCCATGTTTAAACAGTGACACCAACAAGATACTAGTGCGCTGCTTGCTCCCAATCCTTTTGTGATATCAGCTTTTGATCTGGTTTCAGACAGTCCTCATTAGAGTGCCAGTGTCTGGTTTTCGCTACCATCCCACCACTGGGCAGAGCTAGATGTCCCAATAGGTGAGCCATGACTATTTATAGTTGAGGACAGAGTGGGAACGCAACAAATCTCTACACATTGTATTGGCACAATCCAGTCTAAAGCCGTATTTGTTGGCATTTGTGACCTATTTAACCCAAGAACCAACTGATGTACATACTGTAGCACCTATGTCAAGTGCAGATATTCAGCATGTAATCCTCAGTTTAATGGAACATACATTTTAGTCCACAGTATAGCAAATGAATGAGTGATGGCACATGCAGAAAAAGTCATAATATATCTAATATATCAGTAAGAATAAGATTTACTTAATTTGTCCTTTACAGAAGAAGGGAAATTTGTCTTTCTGGGCTATGGATGAAACCCAACACTCAACATCCATGCCGTTACATCAACAGGCTTCATTCATTCAGACCCACCTATGTCCCAGTTGTCTGGATCGTTGATCTCGATCTCCTTGCGTCCAATGATGTACCAGATGCAGGCCATCCAGTGTGCCAGTAGGGCGAACATGGACATGAGCAGGGTCAGCACCATGGCGCTGTACTGGGAGTAGCGGTCCAGCTTCTGGAGCAGACGAAGGAGGCGCAGGAGGCGTACCGTCTTAAGCAGGTGGACCAAGGAGGTCTGGAGAGGAGTAAAGGGAGAGAGAGAGAGAGAGAGACAGTGAGAGAGAGAGAGAGAGAGAGAGAGAGAGAGAGAGAGAGAGAGAGAGAGAGAGACAGAGAGATTGTTCAGATTGCTAGAACCCCTTTGCATTGCGGTTCCCTGGAAACCCAGTTTGACTATATATATAAATATTAGTATATATATTATTAATATCCACAGCTGGATATCACAGTTTAGAATTTAGCAGCACGTTGTTCAAACAGCTTCGCTTGTGTATGAATGTTTAGGGAGTGCTTGTCAGATAGAAAGAGTAAAAATAGCCAAAGTAATTATAGAAGCAGCCTTGAAAGCAGGGTATTTTCAAAGACTCTGCATTCCAGGGGAAATTGGTTTATATAATGCTAGGTCATCAATTTGCTGGTCATGGTAATAGTCACAAAGGTTAATCAAAGAGAGCAGGATCTGACAGCCTGAGTAAATGATTATGCACTGGTACCCACCACTGTGATGTTAAAGGCATAGAGCAGGTCAAAGGGCAGAGCGGCCACCAGATCCACAAAGAACCAGGTGGTGGCGTAGTGGATGCAAATGGAGCGCGCCTCGTACACCACCTGGCCTGACTGGCTCACGTAGGTGGTGCGGAAGTTCAGGATAATGTCTGCAAATACAAAGATCAAAGGTGAAATTTACCAACTGACCCCAGATGGTACAGTCAGGATATTCATTAAGCTTGAGGAGGAACATGATTGCTAACTTAGTGTTTTTTCCAAGGTATTTCTGCTGAATTAGATGTATACAATGAGGAGAGATGGTCAAAACAAAGGTCATAAGCCAGATTCAGTCCCATGGCCTCACTCATATACAGTATGATGTACACCTAAGTCCAATGGGCCACCAGGATACTTGTCATGCACAGTTTTGAGAATCTAGAATAGCACCAGATTGATGCACATTCAAAATAAAATGAAAAGACATGGAGTATCCAAGATGAGCTACAGCTAATTCTACAGTACATCTGTCGCTTATCTAATCCGTCCTTTAAAAAGTTTGATGAACAGAAGTTCTGCTATTACCTCACTAAATACTAGAAGGGTAGAAGCCAAATATTATGTAACAGCTCAGGGTAAAACAGGACGTCTCCCTGCCACTCATTATCACCTACTGTAACCATTCAGTCTATCCCGACACAACACAGGTGGGAATGTGAGACAGCTGGTTTATGTTATTGTTTAACGGAAGCCAAATGGATCAGACTGTTTGCCAGACAGATCATCTAACCCAGGTTTCATAGAGTGGCAAGCAGACAACAAACAGACCTCCGGGTCCAAGCATGACTTAGCAAAAACTCATCTGTCACCCAAGCTGTTGATATGTGCAGAAACGATGGCCCATAACTCAATAAGGAATTCAGTTATAGGTTAGAAATAAAGAAGTTATTACGATGCTGATAATGATGATGATGATGATGATGATGATGATGATGATGATGATGGTCACATTATATAAAGGCAAAGAGAGAGCAGAGCCACAAAGCAAAGCTCTCGATTTCCTGGTCACTCTTCGTTCCTACGGTCACGAGCTCTGGGTAGTAAGCGAGAGGATGAGATTGTGTATGCAAGCGGAAAAAATGAGGTTAGTCTGCAGGGCGGCTGGCTTCGCTCTCCGTGACAGGATGAGGAGCTCAGCGAGCCAGGAGGACCTGGGAGTCAAACCGCTGTTCCGCTACATTGAGAGGAGCCAGTTGAGGTGGTTCAGACACTTGGTGAGGATGCCCCCATGGGCGCCTCCCTTTGGAGGTTTACGGGACGTGGCTGACTGGGAGGAGACCCCAGGACAGACCCAGGACACACTGGAGGGATTACATCACCCAGCTGGTCTGGGAGCGCCTGGGGATTCTCCAGGAGGAGCTGGAGGAAGTTGTTGGGGAAAGGGACTGACACTGACCCGCATAAGCAATGAGAAAATGGATAGATGGATGTTGGATGAAAACCTCACATCACCAAACATTGGTGTAATTGGAGTAATGAGGTTTTGAAAGATCTATATGAGTCATATTATTAGCTTTCTAGTGTAAGCTCAGAAGAATATGAGAACTATGACAACATGTGAGAACTATGGGAATGACCCTCAAAGTTTGAGTGGATGGAATGGCCTAATTGGGGCGGATAATAGTCAAAACAAAAACCCTAACCCTTCAGTTCCAATGTATCCATGGCCCAAACTTTCAGAAGATCGGTGTAAAACACTTGAATCGATGTCTTTCTCAGCGACCCTCACCTAGAATAAAGAGCATCTCCACGGCGATGTCGCTGACGATGGTGGAGCGCGCAGCTGTGTCGGTGTCGTCGTACGGCGTGAAGCAGACGTTGTAGGGCACGGTGACGGCCACGTAGAAGGTGGCCAGCAGGATGAGCCAGTCCCACAGGGCCTTGGACACGCTGTAGTGGAGCAGAATGAAGCGGGACTTCTGCACCGTCGCCACCTTGTACTCCGGCACCGAGGGTTTGTCAAACATGTTCTGTCAGAGAGGAGAAGGTGGAGTTGAGAAAGTCAAAAATTTGCTGGAACACTTGTGTTGAAGAGGACAATAAGCACACATGTACACAGGCATATGCACAAACACACACACACACACACACACACGAGTAACCGCCTCTTGAATTTCAAGCTCAACTTGATAAATATACAAAAGAGACAATGCACATCAGAAAAGCTGAATAAATGAATAACTTGATAACCAGATGTTCCATGGGTGAAGTGCTGTGCAAATAAATGATAATCAGATGGATATTGCTGTGCCAAGATTTTTCCGAAATAGAGAACATAAATGTCAGGACCCTCTCCTGTGAGTGCGCTGAACGCTGAGGTTTCAGTATTGCAGGCAACTCAGGTGAAACAGATGCGGTAATGCTGCGGGTTATCTATTCTAAACAGCCTCCAATAAAGAGGGAAAAAAACTTGATGAATGACCATGCAATAACCATATAAAATGACAGAAATAGAGAACTGTGGTCAGTGAGGGGGAAATTCATTTCCAACATTAAGGGCTGATAATTTCATACATGACTTGACCTTGGCTTGACTCCATCACTTCAAATGCCATTAGTGCATCAAGTCTCAGGTGGTGCTGGATGGATAATGGCAGAGGTGTGAGAACATTGACCAAGTGCTGCTGCTATTTTTGAAAGTTCATTCCTCTCATTAAAGTTTTTATGGGGAAAATCCAATTGCAGAAATATATGAATTGCTATTGCTGATGAGTTGGGGAGTCCGTTTGGCACATAATGAGTCTGCAGATCTCCAAACGGGACCGTACACTTGGCACATAATCGCCTTAACCATATTTAGGAGACAGAAGGCATAGCTATTACTTTTGACAGTGGAGAGAAGGCAAACAAAAAGAGGGGATAAATGAGCAGCAATCCATCAGAGAACAATGTGGCCACTTCACAAACAGGCGAGGCGAGCACCGGGGAGGCTGGGTAATGAAGTATTAAACTGAATTTGTATGTGTATGTGTTCAGGAGCTGCCGAGCTGCTACCGTGACTGTGTAATATCTTACTTGAGACTTGGAGGAGATGGATAGACTCTACTTGGGGAAATAATTGGGGGACGATAGACAACCTTTCCTTGCACTCCAAGAAGAAGAGACAGACATCGACACATCCATCTCCACTGTATGAAGGGAGGAAAAATGGTCAAATTGTTCCCGGTGTAATAACTTTTGACATATTGTATTGGCTAGACCTGCCTGACAAGTGAAACCGGGCAATTTATGGTCAAAGAAAGAAGTGTGTTTCACAGCACAGTCCATGTGTTTTCACGGCTTCCATAAAGAAGTTTAACGGCGCACTGGAAAATCCAGGGGAAAGCCCCCGCTGATTTTCGTCAGCAGCTGTGGCCACTTTAATGATGTTTGAAGGAACGTCGGCAAAAGCTGGACTGTTTTTTAATTCGCCTTACATCACAGAGGTCAAGACACCCACCTGACCTTTGGCCCGAGAGCCAGTCAGCCGTGCGCATCCACGTGATTGGAAGGGAAAAGCCCAGCGCTGCGGGGACACATGTCACTACATGTCACACAGCTACAGCTGATCTTCGCACTTCATTAACTCACGCTGTGGCCCAGGGCCTGCCCTTCCGACTACATCCCCCAGCATGCTTTGAGCTTTGCCACAGATAGAAAGGCCTGTCCTTGATGGGAAGAGGATACACACGGCTCACCATGTGACTCGAGCTGCAACCATCACGTTCCCTCGAGCAGAGAATCTGGAGCTACTGTATTGCAGAAGTTCATCAGCCTTGCTTATATCCTAAAATATTACTTCACTTTTTTCCAAGTAATTTCTCTTGAGGGTAGAGCAACACTGCAGCAATCGTTATAACACGGTTACACCTGTAGTCCTCATGTCATTTTTTCAAAGTTATCAACAAACCTGATTTGAGTTGAACCTAATAACCTCTGTAAATTAACCTCAAGCCTCTCTGAAGAAACGCTAGACCATGATGAGTACATTATGGGATGATGAAGTGGGATCAATCCTTATTATGTGATTGTAGGAAGATACATAAAGACACTCTGAATTCAGGGTCTTTTAGCTGACCAACATTGACTTGCAACATGATCTTTATATTCAACAAACCGCATGTCTTCTCCTGCACTCCAATGTATAAAAATGGATTACAGCAGGAGGTGACTAGAGATAAACATTCACTGTCCCACAGAGATATGAGAAAGAGAGAGAGAGAGAGAGAGGGAGAGAGAGAGTGAGAGAGAGAGAGAGAGGGATGGGACAATAGGGGAGATACTCAGACCAGGGACACAAACTAGCTGCTGAAATGTGCGCTGTATTTCATTGAGCCAGCCAAAGTATGAATTGCATCATAACTTAAAAGGCCTGTAGATAGCACAATTTGTCTCTTTTACAGCCTTTTGACAAGTGTGTTAAAGTAAAAACTGGCAATAGTGGCATTCCCCTGGGAAGTGCAGCAGCCTCAAATCAAGTTGTAGCTACTTCAGTCAGTGTGTCCCGGATTGGCAACAGAATGGGCTGACAGCATCAAAATTGGCAGATCAGTCATAAACAACTCAGTCAGAGTGCCTGTGCTGTTAAGAACCCTTCAGACAAAAAAAATAATACAAGTTGAAACCTTTTTTTAACAGCTGACATAGTGGTATAGTAAATCATTCGGGGTGTGAATGTTCATCACCAGAAAGTACGCAGCCTCTACTGTCTGATGGTCTTTAGATAGTAAGACTTGAACACTGGGCTGCTATGGTTCAGCAATTGGGAAATCAAAAGAAAAGAGCTTCCTTCTCCACCTCTGAAATCAGGTAACAGGCTTCCAGCTGGAATCTACGGCTTTGTACTTCGATTTATTGAAATTCTGAGAAATTACGCACTGCCTCTGTCTCTTTCTCTGCCTTTTTTAGTGGCTGCTCTCCCTTTTGAAAGTGTGTGTGTGTGTGTGTGTGTGTGTGTTCTCTCCAGCAAGGGTAGCTCCCCCTGCTCCCTTCTTCCTTGCTGGGACGACGGGCTACAAATAGAGATCTATTCAGAGCACGGCTGGCTGGCTGGGGTGTGGAGGCAGAGGCACGCACTGCTAGCTAACTGCTACTGACAGAGAGGCAGAGAGAGACAGAGAGAGAGACAAAGTGAGAGAAAGCTGGAAAGAGAGCCGGACAAAGAGAAAAACTGACAGAGAGAGACGGAGAGAGAGAGAAAGCCAGAATGCAAGACAGAGAGAAGACGGAGCGAGAGCAAAAGTGGGAGGTTAAAGCGATAGAGAGCATCAATAAATGAGTTACAGTGGAAGAGGAAGAGGGGAAAAGAAAGGAAAAGAATAAAGGAGAAAAGGATGTAGCGTGACAGAGAGAGAGAGTAGGATCAGAAGGGATGAAGCTGAAAGGAGATGAGGTTAGAATGATAGATGGAGAAGGAGAAAGTGAGAAAACATGTAAAAACAGAGAAGGAGAAGAGAGAAGGAGAAGGGTGGTTAAAGCTAAAAAGAGGGGTGAAATGAAGGCACTGAGGAAAGGAGAGGATGAGAGGAAGATAAAGAGAGAGAACCTGGCTTTCCATAATTTTCTCTCGATTCCCATGAATAAATAACAAGTTTTTATGAATGTAAATGAGTCAGCCAACTCTCCAGCAGCGGCGACTGCACACAAATCCCACATGTCTGGTGCATGATAATGCCCACACACACACACACACACACACACACACACACACACATACCACAGTAAGACTGGCTTTCACTGGGCTCTAGATGTCTAGCATGACTCCTTGTCAATCACACACACACAGAGAAAAGTTGATCCTCTTATATGTTGACATATAGCTAGAAAAACTTGCGCACAAACCCAGGGCAGAACACAGTATATATTATGAAAAAAAGTGAGAGACTTGTTTTTTACATATTGGCAGAATCTGCTTTGTCAAAGTCCTGTCTCCCACCTTTTTTCGCCTATTTACAATTCTTGGTAAACACACTATTTTCTTAATAAGTTTCCTCTAACCATATTTCACTTGTTCAAAATGAAAGGTTTAATAAACATAAAGAAAGCGATTCACTTAACCACAATTCAGCAACATGAGAGTAGTTTTTTTATATATTGTCAGAATCTGCTTTGTTTGTGTTCGTCTATGCGCTGGAAGTGTGATTTTGAGACTTGTTTCACCATACAGTGGCAGTGAATGGAGGGAAAAAAACGCAACCGCACCAAGACCATCTGAAAACACAGGTCTCAGTCCTCTTCCAAGCGAACGTTAGGAGTGAGAGTGTAATCTGAACCAACTACAGGAAGCGATCCCAAAACGCAAGGGCTTATGGGTATAAGGAGATGCATTTTGACATCTGATAGCTAGCGGTTACTCATGCTCGGAAAGTCTAGCATGACAAAATGAACCAAGGGCAAACTGCAGTCTGGAGTGATGCCCATATTCAGGTAATTCTCCAAGTGTTCCTACCTGGTATGAACACCAGAGAAGAAGAGGACAGACAAGTCCATCATGCTTAGTTGCTAAGTTACAGGGACTGGAATTGGATTTGTTTTGACTCCTCCCACCGCCAAATTCTCTAACCTGGCAGGATGACAAGTTACCAAAACTCTGTCCAATAAACAATAAGTAAGTAAAGTAAACTTTTCAACTCTGGTTCAGACCAAAGCAAACAAACTGCCGGTGTGATTGTGTGACTAAGTGTTGTTTGTAAGACATTACAAGGAATCATAAGCACATTATAAGCATCTTATTAGTTCATCAAAATAATCAGAATAAGATCATGATCACTCATGCTATGATGCACAGAAACTGAAAACTCTCAAGGGGTTGAATTCCTTTTTGGGGCAACTAATAATAATCTCACAACACAGTCATACCAGATTCAAAATATATTGTAATACTTGGACTAATGTATTATTATGCATGTAATTTTCTAATGTGTTCTTAATCATAAGAACAATGTGCGTATGCAATGTGCTTATGCTGCACCATAAATAAAATGCAACAGAGGATGCAAGGAAGTAGCTGAAGTAACTAATTAGTGTGCAAGCAAAAAGCAACTCCATGGACAAAAATAACCCATTTTGTTTGTTTGTGTATGTGTGTGTGTGTGTATTTGTCTGTCTGTGCTCCAAACATTTTTTCTGCCATGCTTTCTTATCATATTTCTCTCAGCTCTTGAGTAAACATCAACAGAGGAAAAAGAACCCCAGTCAGTACCCCATTATCATTTTATGTTTGATGAATATAAAAAGCAATTTCGTGAAATGAAATGTACCATCTGAGATTAAGTGTGTGTGTGTGTGTGTGTGTGTGTGTGTGCGTGTGGGGAGAAACACTCCAGTGAGCTTGTGTCTGGTCTGGTCTTCATTTGAGCTAAACTAACATTGAAGCTTAGAGTTTGGGGGAATGGCTGTCCTGGGATTATAGCAGCCTGGCAGACAGGTGTTTGGCAGGTTGGGTTCGATTTGCATGTGATGTGTGTGTGTGTGTGTGTGTGTGTCTGTGTGTGTGTCTGTGTGTGTGTGTGTGTGTGTGCCGCCAAAAATATCACAAATCAAGTTTTGAATTTTTGTTCTTAATTAAAAATCACCGATATGTACAATACAGCACACACATCCTGCAAATATAAAACTAACTGAAACACACACACAGAGGATAATACACATGCATGAGTGCAAACTCATGCATACAAACACACACACAAACACACACACACACACACACTGCTTATCTCAAGTGCGTTGCATCTCATTAATGCTTTGCATCTCATTTCCCATGCAAACTGCGCTGTATCTGCTTAACGCCTGTGACAGGTCTGCAAGTTAAAGGTTTCCAAAGTCATGGATGGAGGGGAATCACAAGACACAGTCCAATGAGCTGTCAAAGACCCGGGGAAACAAACACCACCTCCCAGGAATACATTTGAATCATATTCTGACCAGCGCTACTGCACAAGTTTTCGCTTTGCAGCTAAAATGAAGCTGGTTGCCTCTATTTTTGTATCTTTTATATTCCCGCGCCTCCTCTAAATGCACGCTGTTGGTGGAAATGACTGTTTAGGGTCGTAGGAGCTGTTTTTCTTTATCTGTCCCGAGGGGTTAGAACAAAATTAGGTGCTTCCATGTATTCTCTCCATGGAAACTTACTGCAAAGTGATTTCAAGTACATAGAGCTTGTTAGTTAAAACTGGTGATCTAGGATTTTGATTTTGACTTGTCTGCAACTTTTATATCTGTCTTGAATCTGCTCCCTTGCTCAGGTCTACCTTGAAAAGGAGAATCTTAATCTCAGTGGGACTAACCTAGTTAAATGAAGGTTAATAAATATTGTAACATGGTAATTCTCCTGTCAGCCTGCAAACAGAGGTTATGGAAAGGTGACATTTCTGCAAGAGCGAGCGTGAGTTTGAAGGAGGCAGAGAGAAAGACAGAAAGAGCGTATGTTGTGAAGATATTAACTCTTTGATTGTTGAATTTCAAGTTCCTGTATGCATGTTTTGTGTATACCTGTGGTTTGTGTGTGTGTGTGTGTGTGTGGCGTCTGTTTGAATGTTAAATATTGTGTATTCCTGTATATCTACTTCATATATCTCAATGTTTAGGTGCGTGTTGATGTTTGGATGTGTTTGCCCATGTGCCGTATGCTTTTCTCTGTTTGTTCTGTAGGCAAGCCATCATTTACTCTCTGTCTAGGTATATGTGTGAATGTTTTTGTGTGTCTGAGTGTGTGTACGTGTGTGTGTGAGTGCGTGCGCATGGCTCGAGTGAACAGTGCCATCTGTGAGTAGGTGGGATTGGAAGCGGGGCACCAGGAGGGTTGGCAGACGAGAGGGAGGTGTAGCTCATTGATGCCCAGGAAGGAGCCTGCAGGTCTGCCCTGGAAGCAACATCACAGCCTTTGTTTCTGAAGGTGTTAACAGGATATCAGGCCAGCCATATTCATGTCAGAGGAGTCACACAGGGACACATGAGGATACTTACTGCTGCCGTTGAGGAAAAAAACACGTGACTGCAATTTAGGTGTTCTTTTTGAGTTGAAAGTGTACGTGGTCATTTATGTGTTGAGTTAGTTTCATGATGGCTTAAACAAGAAAAAAGCATTATTTTATTTTCTTTCCTAAAAAACCTTTTTGCAGAAGCATGTTTTTTATCTAATAGTGTTAATGGTAATTTATGTGTTGAGTTTCATGACCCTTGGGCCCTTGAAACCTGTTAACACCCCATCAGGTATTTTCAAAAATAGGTTTAAACGAGAAAAAAAGCATTATTTTCCTGAAAAACGTTATTCTCGCAGAAACATGTTTTTGTCTGATAGCATTATGTGAAAGTCATACTTGGCTACAAAGTCAGTATTCAAATTTTCATACTATTTTCTTTGTGTCACGAATGGCTAATAGTCTATAACATATTTGTACTGGGAAATCACTTTTGACCAGTCACTGGAAAAATGCTGAAATGACCTTTGCTCCACAGCTGGACATGCTTGAATGACACGAGTGAAGTGGCCAATTACTGAAGGCAATGTGCTTGTTGTGTTTGCTGAGAGAGCAAGTTAGAAAAACATTTATGCACAGCGCACCACAAAAACAACATGTCTGACTGACCATAAAAAGGTGGTCAACCTTCTCACTTGTAAGCTTGGTTTACTCAGAAATACAAACAGAGATACTGATCACATGTTTACAGACTCATGTACCAGCATTGCAGTGGGGAAACTCAAGATTTGCGGTTTGGTTCTGGGCCTGCCATTAAAATGTCCTCTCCCTGTTTTCAGTGCTAAAATGAACAAGTGCTTTAGTTTCAGTCACATAATAGGTAAATTAATCTATTCAAAAACACACAACAACCCATTGCTTTCACATTTCTCTTTTTTCAAATGCTAATTTTGAATGCCTGTGTCAGTCGCACCCTCTCTCAGGTGCTCAACTTTTTTTTTTATTTACCCCTGAAAATTTCTGCATCACTTTGAGCCTCCTGGGAGGAAAATGGCACAATGTGAAGGACAGGTTTCACTGCAGACCCTGCAGGTTACAGAGCCACTGCAGGGGGGGCGGGGGATTATCTCAAAATGTGCTCCGCTACAAACTGTTTTGGCTTGTATTTGAGAGCAAAACAGGAACCCCGTTGCATGCATAACATTGCTTGAAGTGTAGCACGACTTTATTATTCAAAGCTTATGAAGGGCCTTTGTTCTGTTAAAGTGTGGCAGCAATATGACAAGTGGCGAGGAAATAGACCATGGCTAGCCACACCATCACAAATGCCCTCTTAAGGTACTTGAAAGACAAACGCTCTTGAAAGGCAGATGAAGGCAAGTCATTCCGAGGGCAAAATGACTCACTTAATCTAAAAAGGCTTGAAAGGATTGAAATCCATATCGAATGATCCTGTTCTTTCCTCCGTTCATTTGCTTGTCAGCAGAGGTGCAGTAAAGCTTGTACATACAGTATATAATATAGGAACTGTGGCGATAATAGCCTACTAGACCCAAGGGTAAAAGGCAATTAAAGACATACTGGTGACATAATGACCTATATCATGGAGCCACTACTGTGGTGCTGGCATGTCCAGACAGTCCCACAGTGATAGGGGTGATTTACGCAGCTTCCTCCGTGACCACTAACACCTCACCGGCAGTGACCTCATCCCCTAGCAACCACCTTGGGTCTCCCAGCAACTGCCGCTGCCACGGTGACCTTGCTGTTTGCCCGTTTAAAGCCAGCACTACTTCACAAAATAGCAGCTTAGCATGCAAAAATGCAACAGGAGCAAGATTACACGAAGCGCAACAAATAGTTCTTTTTATTGCTAAAAAAACCCCATAATCATAACCATTCAGGAGACTTAAAATAGCGAACACATTGGATGAGTTTTCCACTGAGACAAGCCACTGTCTGTGAATCTGGGCCAAGACTTCCCTCATATTGTCTTCCTAAAAACTCATCTTTTAGATATATCAACATTAATAATGCAAGCGCAAGAATGAGGACATGTCTACACTGGATGCCTTACTGTTTATCTTCTTGAAGGGGGAATGAGGGGGCACACATGAAAAACCAATGAGGAAGCATGTGTGTGAGTGCGGTGCAGGTACTCACACTGCCCAGGTTGACCGCCTCTCCTTTGCCTCCTCTGGAGAACTGGCTGGTCAGCTGGTACAGCATGGTGCGGCCGCACTTCCTGGCCTCGCTGAAGTGAGAGCTGCTCTTCCTCCTGCGCCTCTTGTCCTCTGAAACTTTCACACAGTCATACACCCGAGATCAGTGCGTGTCAATCAATGTGTTGGATCACAAAGTTGGGCGCAAGAAAGTCGGACAGCGTTGAAAACAAGAAGAACTTAGGAGAATATTGGGTTATCTAATGCAACTTTGTGGCTATAGCAATGATTATCCCTTAAACTTTTGTATTGCAAGTCTCAGTTTCTTACATATAACATGATATATTTTCCTCTTACACTCACACAAGGGAGAGAAATGCACAGCCCTCAGTGATATGTTCTACTACTTGACTTTCATTCAATTGCATTACAACAAAATGACAGTTTATTCCCGCTGGCACGGTGCTTGGTATTTGCGGCAGGCTGTGTCCAGGTTACGCTTCAAGACACACCGCTGCCCAAATCAAACTCCCTGTTGGAAAGCAGAGTCTGGGTTCAATGAACGAATACCAGCCCTAACAAAATTGCCAGGTAGAATTTGACAATGATGAACAAGAGCACACCGTGAAAATGAAAGCTGGGGGCCAGAAGATGGTCCAATCGTAAATCATGTCCCAAGTAAGCAAATAACAGGATTTTTGTAAACAGGGCTTGTAGCCTACCTTCTTTCCTGCTGTTGTGGTGGCCTTTTCCATGGGTGTCAGTGATGTCCTTGAATGAGAAGAGAAAGAGAACCATTTCGCCCTTCTCATTCTTTATGGGCACGATGTCCAACAGGCACCAGAAGGCCGCTCCTGGAACAAAACCAACAAGGTTCATTCAGGGCAAATTTCTTCCTTCCTTTCTTCACCGTTTGGAGAAGGATACAGCTTGAAGGAAACATGAAGGAAATATGCTCAACAGACATATGCGTTTATTCACTATCACCCACTTTAATAACCACTACTGCAAAACTATCCACAATTTTCATTTTAATTTCTGTCAGCATGTCTTTAGCCATAAAGTGAAAATTAGAGTAACACTGCACACTGATATAAAGCAGTAAGGAGAATGTCCAAAACTGAGGCTTACCAATACAAGAGAAATATTTATGCATATGCACAAGTGACAAAAAAGTGCATTTGTTTTTTTTCTTTCACCTCAACCCCAAAAAATGGTTGCACTTTTTTTGTCACTTGAACACCTATATAAATACTTTCCTGCATTGGTAAGCCTCAGTTTTGGACATTCACCTTAATGTTTTATACAATTACTTTTGCAACCAGCACACCTGTAGTATTGACTATGTGAAGAGTGCACAATTTAGCCATAAAGTAACATACTGTACCATGGATGCTTGGCAAATATTGTATAGCGTTTATAAAATGATACCCTGAATTAGAAAGGGACCATGTTGCAGAGTGTGCTCAGAGAGGAAGAGAGAGTCAGATGAGGGGGGAGAGTTAACAAGGAGCACCATAGATCCCAGACCTCGCCATAACCCAGCCAGCTCATTAGCAACTCCACAGAAAATATCCTCTGCCTCCAAACAGATGTTACACATCTCCTATAGTGTCCCAGTGTCTGTGTGGGTGTGTGTGTGTGTGTTGGAGAAACAGAGAGAGAGAAAGAAGAAAGGAGAGAGACAGTGTTGATGGTGGCGTCTTAGCACAAGCCTGTGGGTGTCAACATGAGAAGTTTGTGTTTGTGTGTGTGTGTTTTGTGCTTGCATACATCAGGCGCACACTCTAGTGTGTGTGCGCATCGACTCCTTTCGTCTCAAAGATGTTATTTGTTGTTTTGAATATCCTGCTGATACTGGTCTTGAATGTGGTGAACTTTTTTGCTGCTTTTTTTTTTTTTTATCCACAAACAGAAATTTTATAAATATTCCCCTAATCTCTTGCCTTTTCTGCCTTTTCTACTAGAACTGAAATCTCTCCTCAAATCGCTCTCGATACATTTTTTTTCCCCTGAAACCTCAGGTTGACTGATTGTATCCCTATTAATTTGTTTATTTATCCATTTGTTTATTTTCTTATCTATGTATTTGTTTGTGTTCACTTTTAATATATTTTATACTCTTATCTGTCTGCTCTTTATTTACATATTTAGATTCTAGAGTTAAAGTTTTGTTACTTCTATTTATATCTTCATTCTTTTTTCTGTCTATTATATTAGTGTACCCCATTGTCTTACTTTTGGGTATATAACAAATGGCTGTGTCCTCCGACTGTAAGTTGTTGTTTTATTGCCTGCACTATATTTTATTAATAAAAAAAGTATTGTGTAAGTAAAAGTCTGTGTGCGCATGCAACTCTGCCAGCGATTGGCTAATTTCAGGAAAAAAGACTAGAAGAAAAGGCTTTCGACTGTGCTCATTACCCACACTGCAGCTTTGGTGATCCATCACAGTAATTAGCGACACTGAGGTTCACACACTTTGAGGCGGAAGGTGTGCATCTCTGCTGAAGGAGCGTAAGCCTGTCTGCCAATCAGAGAGGCTTAAACAGCGTAGCGTGGTCTCCTTCCATGCATGACATCATATTGTGAGCCTAGTACTCGGTCACGGTTTTAAGGATTGAGTTAAGCATTTCATTTCAAAATCTAAGCTACTGTAATAAAATGAGTGCATAATCACACACACACACATACAGTATGTAAATCCCTAATGTACAACATGCAACTCCCGTTACATTAACCCACTGCTTTACTTCTAATTCTGCATTTGTAGCTACAGCCTCACAGCAGCACTGTGGAGATTCTCCATTTGATCAAAATGTTCAACTCTCTTGAAAAATAAATGCTCTCGAAATGCTGTTCATGTACATGATGTACAAGTCAATCTCGCAACCTAAATTTCACAAAAAAAATAAAATAAAACAGAATAAATGATCCTAACTTGCACCATAAAAACAACAGAAGTGGTGAAAAAAAACAGTCTAGACTTGAAAATTCTTGCTATTTACAAAAAAATTGACCATTTGAATTTCAAATCTGATTCAATGTGTGGAACCATGCAGCTTGTGGTGAAATCTACAGGCTTCAAAATACTTCTTTCTCATGTGTTTTTTTCCTCTTTATCCTCTTCCTCCACCCACCGTTCTTCTTGTAGAAGTGGACCTCGGCCTGGTACTCCTCCCGGCCCTCCAGAGCCTTCTCCATCTGCTGGGCCACGTGCTCGCTGGTGTCCGCCCCGTACAGGAAGCGGCAGCTGCAGTTCTTCTGCATCACCTCGGTGCGCGCGAAGCCCGTCAGCTCACAGAAGCCGTCGGAGCAGTAGACGATGGGGTAGCCCCGGTGGCCCTGGGCGTTACCCAGCAAGAAGTTGCTGTCTGTGAGGGTGACATGAGAAGGTAAAGAGGGGTTGTTTTAAGGAGGTTTGATAGAGAAGTTGTGTCTTAAGGTGTCTGAGATGAAGTTCAAGCCCACAAACACAAACTGAGGCTGATGGGTCATAGCTGTCTGTGACTGAAGCCTAAAATAGTTGATAAATACATTTTTGAATGGTGTTTCTGTATGCAAACCTGACCTAACAATGATTGAGTAACTGAGAAAGGCAGCCCGCCCCAACCCAAACACATCAGGACCAGCCAGGCCCCATCAGTCCAGTTGTGTTCTTTGAGCTGATATATCCAATCCTAGTTCTGTCAGCTAGTATCAAAGCCTGTTCAGCTCTTTGAACTCATGTCAAAGCTTTGCAGGTTTATTTGACCTTCACAAAAGAATGTTTAATTAAAGCCCATTTTACACTTCAATATGCAATTTCATTTTTTATATCATTGTACCTTAATTAAATAACATGTTTGGATGAAAAAACTCTTTTCAATGCCACTAATTGTTTCTTGCAATGCTTTCAGCACCATGGACAGCTCCTCTCCAGCAGCAAGCCTCTATAGAATCTATTCCTGCCAGAAGATTCCTTCTCATTTTGTTTAGTTATGGCTGGACAGGACATCCAGCAGCACCGGCCCTTTGTTCTGGGATCACATCCCAAAAGCTCCAGGTTGCAGAAGCCACATGTTCTGTCTGATGCCCCCAGGCCATCCATTTATTCTGAATCCCTTCATACATACATTATACTGGTGATAGCTGCATTTCGACCCTAAATTTAAATATGCTGATGCAATTTTCACTTTCCCCTTGGCTGCCGGATGGCATTGTAGCCATTGTCATTGTAGATGTCCTAATTTTAATGTGAGCTTGATAAGCTACAGCAAGTGCTTGCTGCAGTGTAGCTTCTCTGTTAGACAGAAATATTTAGACAGAAATAATTTGGAACAATTCTGCTTTTTATCTGCCAGAAGGCACTAGCACCCAGTTGTTTGAGTGGTACAAGTTCTGCATTACAATGCATTACAAAAGCAAAGCCTGTTCAGTTCTTCTTCTTAACATTTCAAAAAACAATAAGCAGCTGCACACCCTGCAGTACTAATGCAAGATAGAAACTGAATATTAGACTTCCACAGAGGGCAACACTGTATCTTTATTAACTTTATTTATTTTGTAATAGTTGATACATGGGACATAACAGACCCTCAGCCAGAGGCAGCATGCATTCTACAACAGGTGGATAAAAGCCGCCTCACATCTATCAGTCTACTGGATGATATGTACTTACATATTTGCATAACTTTACATAATTTGTGGATATTAGCTTATTCTTTAAATTCGTTTACCAAAGTCACAACACAATGCCCCACAGTAATTGACTACTTGTCAGTAGCTTAAGTGAACACATCAGACTCCAGTTTTGTTGAATGTCAGGGAGAGAGGCGGCACACAAGCAGACAGACCGGTCTGAAGCTACTGATTCCACGGGGAGCGAGCCGGAGGAGCATTAAGCAGCTGCTGCCACGTTTTCCACAATCTAGCACTTTAATTGGCTGCACTCAACAGAAAGCAGACCACGGGGGATGTCTTTTCTGAGCGGTGACAACCTTTCACGCGTCTGCACTGAGCGGCAACAAAACCGTCACCGTGCAATTATAGGAAGAGACAGGCATCAGTCAGATCCATCACCACACAACAGCAGTCAATGGAGGCTTTGTACTGTTCCTTGCAAGTTGCTCCCCAGACTTAAACATGGACAAACTTCAAGATTTTGCTCCACAGTCTGCTACAGATCTTTGTGAAAGTGGGTTTTATAAAGAGGGATGGATGACTTTCGCCTTTTGTCATTTTTGACGCTATGAACAGCTGTGAAGACAAACTGCTCTGGAAAGGATCTTACAAGCAATATCAGGCCATTCACATTTGGGAAATTGTCCTAGAAACAATAGCAGAAAAGGATGTGATAGCCTATCCTGCCGTAAAGAAGCATGCCCTCTTTTTCATGTTGTATAAATCCCTAACACCTCAAGTTAACTCAGTGAGCCAGCAAGTGCTGGAGAGCAACTGCATTCATCTCTGGTTTACGTAATATTTACCTAAGAATAGACACATCTCTACTCAGCATCCCTAAATCGGTCCCTCAAATAGGTCAAGGGCAGGTGTAGTCATAAATCACTTTGTAGGTACTGTATATATCAACACCAACGCGTTACCACAAAAAAACTTTTATGCCATGTATGGAGCTGTGCAGACTGTACTGCTCCACACTGGGGAATAGACTATTCATTGTCTGCATGATTCATTGTTGTTTTATTCTAGTCAGGAGCAACAGTCGATGTTTCAATCTTCATTCATCCAAAAATGTATGTTTTGTTCAAATGATGATGTTTTTTTCATTTTCAAATTCAGAGAATTCAAGTCACTTCATTGTAACATATCAATGCTTGCAAGAAGGCCTATTCAATGACATAAAAGCAGGTGTCTGTCTTGTTTTGCAGGTTTGCCTGGCTGTGCAAATGGAAGTCTTGTTTCTGAGCTGGTCATTTACGCTCCTGCAGCCCAAAACCTGTCCATTAAGACGGCACTCTAAGAAAAACACCATCCAAGGCTATGGGAAAGAGGATGCCACTCACTCACTTCAGTCTCTACAATAGCTAACTTAGTTCTTGTCTAATAACTGATATGTAAACAGGCAACACAACGCCCACATGGATCCTCTTCACTTGGTAAATAGTTTTGTGTGTGTGTGTGTATGTGTGTGTGTGTGTGATTGTAACAATGCTTCAATTCTTAGGCCCTAATCCTCTCAGGGATTTTGCTTCGAGTGGCCGCTCCACTGCGCCTGCTTCTTTAATTGCACATCTGTGCTGACTAGCTACAACAGTAATCTGGTATGCTGATGCTACATGCTAATGCTAACAACA
The DNA here is from genome assembly GCF_048128805.1 of Centroberyx gerrardi. Lineage (NCBI taxonomy): Eukaryota > Metazoa > Chordata > Actinopteri > Beryciformes > Berycidae > Centroberyx > Centroberyx gerrardi. Next base: position 13,921,003 of record NC_136016.1, on the reverse strand, counting down.
AACAGCCTGCATCATGTCCATGTCGCAAAGGTCCTCTTGTGGGGGAAGGCAGCGTAGAAGTGAAAGTCGAAGCCCATGAGCTTAGGCCATTGTCTCACCAACTAATTACCACCGGGCGGTGTGGAGATGACTGCTTCAACATGTAATTGGGGCAGTGATTGTGACATTTCAAATAAATGTTGTGGACTTGCTGGGAACAGGTGATACAGTGAGGGATCATCATGAGTGATTCAGTAGGGATCATCAATCACTCATATTGTGATAATCAATCAATTGTGGTCAAACAGACCGTTCAGAACAAGACCATTTTCTAGACTTCAGAATGAGACACTGGGAAGAGATCTGGACCAAAAAAATGACCATTTCCAGGTCATATCTGTGATTTAGTGATCTGAATCATAAAATCAACGTCAATGCTCTTTGTTAATGCCAAACCAATGAAATCACCTCATCAAAAACTAGCATGTACCTTGAAAACTAAATAGCAAGTACAGTGATATGTCCCCTCCAAGCCTCAAAGAAGCAACAGGAGTAAACCACACAGCTGTCCACTGGCTTTCTGTCAGTGGGCTGCTCCTCTGTTCTGGCCTTTGCAGCTGCCTATTTAGACCCATTCATCAGCTGGTTAACAATGAGCTCCGTAAGGTTCAATCTGCCGCTCCTCACCCTTTCCCCCTTTTGGTTCCTCGGTCGCCTTTTTTCGACTGAAAAGTGTGTAGGGAGAAAATAAACCCGGCTCTTATCTCTCCCTGCAGCTGCCCTGTGGTTACGCTGCCCCACCGGGCGAGTGCTGCTGTCACTGTGAAACGCTGCTGGGGAGGTCGTGTTAGGGAGCTGGGGGAAGGGGACACACACATGACACACTCACACGTCCACGTACGCACACACACAGCAGGCGCCGCGGCGGGGTAGCAAGCAGGGAGATCATCCTTCAACTGGGAGGTCCAGGTTTAAGCCCTTGTGACAGCAAACATCCGCCCTGCTGAAGTGCCTTCGAGCAAAACACAGACTCCCTGCCAGCTCCAGGGCCGCTGCTCTGCAGCTGACCCCCGACCTCTGACCTCTGACTATTTCCCTTTGGGGATCAATCACAAACACACACACACATACTCACGCACACATACTGTAAAACACACATACACACAAGAAAACACACACAGTAAAACAAACTAAAATTAACATACTAACATGTACACACACAGACACAATGGCAAATAAAAACATACAATCAAAGCTATGACAAACACAGCCATGAAGCGCTGTGTTTATGCACTCAAATACACACACAGGCACGCACACACACACACACACACACGCACGCACACACACGCACGCACACCATTCTGTACAATTACACAATTCCTTCGGGCGGCAGGAATGCTGACATTGCTATGAGCCAAATACAGTACTGTGCCATGCCAAAGGTTACTGACTTAACCTGCTCTGACATCCCGCTCACTGGTAGTGTAGTAGTCATTTTCTCCAACAAGGAACTGTAGGCTTAAAAATACTGTTGCACTCAGCATTCATAAATGTTATTCCTACAGTCTAGTACAGTCCAATCAATATTTCTGAACAAAGCCAGAAACCAGAGAAATAAGACTCTAACAATGTGGAATCTGGAGCTGCATAAAAGATAATGACTGGGAGACAGATTTTGTGGTTTTTACACCCAAATGAGCTTTATTATTATTAAGCCTAGCAAAGTTAGACATCTATTTATGCTTAGCACCACCAGTGTAGTGTAGTCTAGCCTTGCATAGTGGAAGCAATCTGAGTAATTTTGTGAACACGCTGGGAAATAAATGTAATAGGATAATGATGTCCACATAATTGTCTGAGTTGAAGTGCATTTAATGTAAATGGAAGTCTAGGCAGCGGCTAGGTTGCAATGGCAATAATATAAATTTCTGACAGTATTTTCCTGGGTTTAATTTCCTCCTCTTAAATTGAATTGGAAACATTTTTCACTGTGAGATTGATTGTCTGAACCACAGTTAAGCATCAACATGTATTTTCATGTACTTTGTATGAGGCTGCAAAATGTTAGTTCATATTTGTTTTGTCTGTAGCTTGTACTTAACTCAAACCTGAGTTCCAATATGATGGGTTATGATGTATTTTCCAGGTACAAGTCAATGTGTGTGAATATACCTAAAACTTATATGGCATAATTCATTCTGGGTTGCGGCTTTAAGGCCTAAAATTGAATTAACATGGCAGACAACTGTGATTATGAGCTTCTCAAAATGTTTTTTTATATGCAAGAGTTATATGTAAGAGATTTTTATTTGGACTTGATCTTTTAAAAATGAGCAAAATCATACACAGTGTCTAAGATGTCTAAGAACAGACTACCACCTACGAGGGACAGGGCCGCGTTTTCATGGTTTTGCAGAGCCAAGTATGTCTGGCTGGTTTGACGCTTCAAATTCAGGTCTTGGACCTGGAGGCATTTCTATTTTTAAAGAAGCTTGGACAAAGAATTCAACAAATATCTTATAAAATGCTTTAGGACTGTTCAGGGATATAGAAAAATGATTTAGACAAAAAAGGAAAACGGTGCCACCTTCAGCTGCACCAGGTGAAAACAGACAGGTGGAGGTGATGCTGAGAAGGGAAGCTCAGCTGCAGAACCTGCTGCGCCTCTTGTTTAAAGACTTGCCTTTCCAAACAAGAGAGCAGCTGCACTCTGAAAAGTCCTTGATTGGAAGGCATGGCGCAGCAAGTTAAAGTGTTTCCTCTTTTGCGGACCATCTTTTCTTAAGCATCGAGCATCGTCCATGACAAGTGGCGGGACCCTGTCTCCCGGGCAACAGGAAGGAAGCTATTTTGAGCTGTGGGCAGCCTGCCACTCTTCAAGGAGCTTCAGCCTTATGGTGGCTTTGAAACTGGTTTGGAAGTGGCAAAACTGGCACGCACTTTCAAAGGCATGTATCGTGCTGCTGCCAGCAAGTTTTCATCTAGACCTGTTGTTCTGACTTGGCTTCATTTGGACATTTGTTCACAGGCATGTTGGAGAAAGCCTCGGCAACCTGCTGCGGAACTCCCATTGCATTGTGTGAAGTAAAGCAGATAAAATGCTGTCATCATAAATGTTGGAAAAGTAAAATTGTTTGTGGAAGTGTTGTAAATCTGTGGCAAAGTGGTGGCTGTGGACTCATTTGTCCAGTCCAGAGCTGTGTATCGGTGCTGCAGGTCTTTGTTTGCGGAGTATAAAGGTTTTGATGCGGCAACATCTGGAGTATGAAGAAGAACGACCGACGCTCATAGCTGTGGCATTTCATAGCTTCATGGACACAAGAATGTACATAGGATTAGCACGACTGAACAAAGGAAAGGGCCAACAGCGATAAAGAAACAGAACAATAGAAGAAGGATGAATCTATAACATTAAAATGGCAGATTTAGGATGCAGTCCTACTGTTTGCAGGGACTTTGATTAATGCATATTGCCTACTGGTAGACTACTGTTCTGAGAAAACAATAGGCTCTATAGTCTCATGTTATTCTATGAGAAATGGCATTAGACATTAGAAAAGACATTAGAGGTGTTATACTTCATTGATCCCCGTAGGGAAATTTTCTTTCCGCCAGGTCCCCTCCACAGGGAGGTCAGAGGTCAGGGTCAGCTGGAGTGCAGCGCTCCTGGAGTTGGCAGGGATTCAGAGTCTTGCTCTAGGACACTTCAGCAGGGCGGATGATTACCCACATGGGGGCATGAACTCGGGTCCTCCAGCTGAACTGTGTGCTACCCATGTCATCTCTATGTGTGTATATTCTCATCTCATGTACCCCTTAATGTATATTTCCAACAGCAGTCAGCATTATGGCAAAACCAGTTGAGTTCAAAGCTGTGCCTTTAATTTGCCTCCAGGATGATTTTATTTTCTAAATCAATTCATGGCTGAACATGAAAACAATCCCTCATCAGCAATATGTCGGTGTGCTTTAAGCTCATGAGAGATCCTCTAAGACCTCATTAGAGTGACTGACTCACGAGTGACAAAGCTATAATTACATAGCCTACACATCAATTACACAGTAATGTCACCCACTTTACTATAATGTTTACTTCCCAATGACTGTGGCACATTTGAACTCCGGCCCAGCTAGGAAAATAATTGCGAGACAGACTTTCATTCAGGCTGCTACGACGGGCAGAGGAAAAAGATGGGCTGAATCGACAAGCGAACAAACACAGACGTCCCATGGTATTTGTTTACAACGAGCCACAACCTCCCCTGAGGTGGAACAAGGTACAAAACAAGAGACACAAGCCATGCAGAAATGGCAGCGCTGCCTAATGGCTGCACTGACTAGTTTAGAGCAAACTACTTTTCCAAATGTGGAAAGACAAGATGATTTCTGAAGGTCAATTTTCCAGTCCCGCCTTATTTTAAAATGTGAAAAAGTGCGATCAAGGTTAACAAACTTTCCCTACATCCCAATGTCACCAGCTACAAAGTCACCACAGACTTTAATCAGGCAGCATCATGGTCTTTTTTTGGTGCAGGTACAGAGGGACCAGACCAAATGACCTGAGAATAGATATGGCTTGCTCATATCCAAGTTCACACAGGTGATGAAAAGACGTATCGGATTAATTTTTATTCTGGCAGAAGTCTGCCCTAATGCTTGAACAGTGGCTCTCTCATGATGAAAACAACAAGCATGTTGCAGCCAACTGGTCTTTCCTATTTCATGTAATGACAGTCACCCTTTAGGTGTCAAAAAGCTTTATCGATTGAGTTTTTTGTTGAAAGTACAGTATCATGTTTTATGTGTTATAAACAAAACATGCTATTCAAGCATGTTTAGATCAATAATATGGCCACAGTGCTACTTTTACTATGGATTATTGCTACATGACCATAATGTACATAAGGTAGTACAATAAGGCAGACAGTGGTGAAGAACTACACATTTTCAGTTTGGCGCCACAGCAATTCATCTAGTGTGTGTTTGCCAGTGTGCATCTATTCCAGTGTACTTACGGGTGCCATCAAAGCGAGTAGCGATGGTGTCCAGAAAGGTGTTCTGGGGGGCCAGGAGGCCCTTCATCACGGGCATCTTGACCCAGATCTGAGACAGCCAACAGCTGGCTGGAGGTCACACCATCCCTAGGGGGCTTCCTGGGGCTCTCAGGGGGTGCAGGGGACTGTCCAGTACCGGGCGGGCGGTCACACATCTAAAAGCAGCCACCCTTCTCCAAGCAATGCCTCTCCCAATACCGCACCCTAGGAAGGCAGTAGAGCAAATAAAGGGTAGCAGTCATCAACAGTTGCTCAGTCAGTAAAGAGGGATCAAGTCCAGGAGATGCTGAGATCCACAGACCTTCAGCTATGTCTGCCCAGCTGTTGCTTGTCGGCGCTCTTCAACTGGAAAGATCATTCCAATGCCGTGGAGGAAGTTATCCTTTAAGTCCATTGTGCTTTCCATTCATCACGGGACCAAAAATCTGCAGGACAAAAATGACACTGCATGTCTCCACACCTCTCGTCTCCCTAGCTCTGTGTTCTGCCAGGATGCTGTGGCTGTTGCAGACTAGTTACATCTTCTTAAGCTTTCTCACTATGGCTTGTTCCCCTCCTCTCTACTCACACTCCCTCTCTCTCTCTCTCTCTCTCTGTCTCTCTCCCCGCTCCCATCCAGTCCTGTGATATCTCAGCCAATGAGATTCTTGGGTTTCACACACTGGCATTCTCTATAGAAACCTGTTTTCATCTGGGGGGGATAGAGGGAGGGAGAGAGAGAGAGAGCGGGTGAGGGGAGAAAGGAGGGAGGGACAGAGCGGGCAGAGACGGAAGGCAGGGGATGCTTTTGGAGCAGCTGACAGCACGATTACACCCCATGGTGCTACTATCAGCGCATGGTTTTTGTGTGCATGTCTGCTAATCAAGGAAAGATGGATTACCTGTTTGTCGATCAATGCAGGCTATTGTATTCAGGTTGACTGTGTTCTATTGTGTTCTAGTGATAGTGAAGGGAATCTGATTCAAGGGGCATTCTGAAAGTGGGGAAAAAAGAAAAATGCATGCGGTCTGAGTTTTGTACATATCTACCTTGCGTAATAGTAAGCCTATGCAGTAATATATGCAGTACCTTGGATAATTACTGTTTCACATTGCAATCTAACACAGCTACTGGCTGTCAGACACATTTCAGACACTTTATTTTTTCTCGAGCAAGTGTTTCTAATACGGAGAAGGAGCTGCTGCAGCTGAGACGCATGGTCCTAAAAAGCCATTCCTAGAGTATGTGTTTCGAACTTCATTCAGCCTTTCTGGACGAAACTGTTCCCTATTCACCCTCCCAGCCCCTATCCTTATGAGAGAATTAAGACTCTGGGATGAAAGCCGCTAAGAGCGGATTAAAAGGATAAGCCAGGAGATGTTTTTCGTGAGGACTTGATGCTGAACACACCAAAGTAACGTTGCGTCTTAATTCACTTTGACCCAGGCAGACTACACAGCTTAGCAGACAGGGAAAGTACCTCTAGATAGTGAATCTGCTTAACAGAAACAGAGAGGATTGTTTTCCTCCAAGTCATTCTCTCAGTTTTTATAAAAATAGATCAGACAAAAAACAACTGTGGTCAATATTATTACATCATTAGATGTTATAGTAATCACCAGAGGAAAAATGCTTTCCTAAAGGGATCAATAAAGTATCATATTATTATTATTATTATTATTATTATTATTAATAGTAGTAGCAGTATTCACAGTGGTCTTATTAGTATTAAATAATATATAATAAGAGGACTGAGTTGCAAGATTCTATTGAGGATGGATGTGAAAGTGGGCGACAAAAGGTTTTCAGCAGTAGGACGGGTCCTAGTTTTGCAGAATGGCAGAATTGTCTTTTGACATTGTGATTAATGTGGGGCTTGAAGTAGAGGATGGAACAAACAATAGCCTTGAGGTTGTATAGAAATTCCCAGAAGCTAGAAGAAAACCTGAGACGCCAGTATAAGAATCGATCATTTTGAAGTCTTTTGATATCTTTCAATACACCAAAATGCTTTGAAATCCATGCATTCATTGTCTCACTTATTCCTTCAAAACTAATTTTAATACTGAATGATTGTACACACGTCAATACCCAGCTCCAGATAGGGATTAGTATGATATTTGCTCTATTATATCCTATGATATGCTAGTGGCTCAGTTAGCTAAGGAACATGACATGTACCTGTAACCTGTAACATGTTCCTGGGTTTGAATGTGGAATCTTTTCTGTCTCGCTGTATTCTGTTGCCTTTGCAAAATGCCAAAAAAGAAGATTATTTAAACCTATATATATATACAGTATATATATATATAGATAGATAGATATACTGTATTTCCCAGACCATTAAGTCCAACATTATGCTTAGTGAAAGTTAAGTTAAAAAAAGAATGAGAGCAGTATATGTGAGAGTTCCTAGTGGGGGCGTTGATGTTAGAAAAGTTAAGCAGACTCAGCAGCAGTGTGGGCGTCTCCTTAAGCAGAAAAGGGAAGTTTGTGAGCTTCGGTGTGAACAGTAAGTTCGCTCTTCTTAGTTTGATGCTGCAGGCAGCAATCTGTTTGTTTGAATTGTTGATGTCTGAGGTGAACCAGGTTAAGGAAGTGGTAAAGGACACAGTCTCAATCTTTTAAGATCAGGTTAAGGGAAATAAAAAAAAAATAAAAAATATGGGTAATGGGTAAAAAATAAGAAAACTAGTGACAACAGCAAGATGTTCAGGTTAATTCTTTCTTGGTTTAATAGGAAGACGCTTTGTGGGTTGATCATTCAGATGCACACTTAAACCATCCACTAGGTAGTACAGGTGAGCTACATTTGCAGAAAAAGAGGGGAAAAAGAGAACCAGTGAAAGTAAAGGACTGGCTAGCAGACTGTAAGAGAGTATTGTTCTCCCTCTCAGATCCTATTCAAGCCCTGGCGGCCCTTCACTGCCATCCATTTTTAATGGGCTCTCATTGTCCTTCCTCCTTGTAGTTCATCCATCTCTGCTTATCACTAATAAAGAGGCCAATCCATTAAACATGCTCACTATCTGCTCGCTGGTCTCATACCACAGAGTGACGTACAGCCGACCAGGTGTAATTATCCCAAACACACTTCCCACAATTCATAGGTCTGCCGGTGCAGCTGGTGTTTACCCTAATAAAGTGAAATAGGATTTGAGATTAATGTTAAATGAATGGATAACTCCTCTGAGTCTATCATACCTGGACCAGACAAATTGTTTTTCTGAACTTTGAACCTACTTAAGGGGACACTTGAGGGGTTTCAGTCAGTTTAAAGCCTTGAATATACAAGTTTGATCAATTGTTTGGCAAGAAAACTATTTAACGTTTTGAATTTCAATGAAAACCACAACCTGGATTTGAAAGGAACTGGCCATAATCCCGATTTAAACTCGGAAGTGATGATAGATAAGCTGTGCAGCCAGCATCATTCAACATGCAACATTACTGGGATCTGTGGCCCTGCCCTCGACTAAATATATCCTCCTTTCCTCGGCAAAGCCATTGAGAAATCATGACTGCCATTCTCAAATCTCTGTTGTTTACATTGAATGAACTAGCGGGCTGGGGCAGATGTGATCACGAGCTCTCAGTGTTTATGTGTGTGTGTAAATCCGCAAAGCACGTGAGGATCAAGACGCAGATACAGACTCTATCTCACAAAACCCACACATAGAAGTTCCAATTCATGCTGAATGAATAAAAATAACAACAAATATTATGAATAAAAGAATTTCAATAGGAAACATGTTTGGGGATTTCTCAAAAATACTGTCATGGAAAAGAATTGAGTTCTACTTCAACAAAAACATTTATAATGCATTTTACAATGATAAAAATAGAGCGCCATCATTAAGAAAATCAACCAGTTTTTCTCCAGCCCCCCAAAGATTTTACATCACATTTCTTTTTTCAAAACTGATACAGCTTTAACTGAACAATTCTGGTTATCTTTATCCTGTCCTGTACTTGGAATTACTTCATTCATGAAAGACCCTGAAGCCCAGAAAAAGAATAATATAAACTAATATTACTCATTTGCATGGGTAAAAGAACAGGACAAATAGCATCATCATCATCTATCACCATTGAGTGAAGGCGATGGTTTGAGTTTGTTTATGGCTCAAAAATTCCCTGTTTGTTAAAATTCAGCAACAGCTAAGGACATGGAAAACAATACAAGGTTGGCACTGGTGGTCGTTTTGCTCAAGGACACTTCTGCAGGGCGAATGCTTGCTGACATGAGGGCTTGAACCCTTGGTCCGGTCTAATCTCTAAGTCATCAATAACCCCTCTGCTTGTGTAACCTTTAATGTGCTGGGGAACATGAGGAAGACGAGGCAGGAGACTCACCTATTTCACATCTTCAGGTAATTGCAGGCTGAAAATGCTTTTAGTTTAGGTTTCAGGGAAGAAAACACCATCTCAGCTAATGCACCTCAGAGTCACCATCTTGTGAAAGGCCATTTGGTGTGTGCTTTTGTGAGGTAAATTTAGCTCTTTTCATTTCTCCCCTGTTTTGCTCTAATCACACCATGAAGCCAAAATAAAAGCGCAGAGAGCAGTGTCAAATCTCTGCTGAAATGGGACGTTACTAAAAATATTAGCCCACTTTGTGAACGGAGAGACCTGCAGGAGAGAAGGATGCCATGCGACAACACACCAGTGTAATAGATGTTCGGAGTGGGCCAACTCTAACGAGAGCTTATTCAGCTGCTTATTCAGAGTCCATGACCAAGACTGCAATTTGGGCAACATAAAATATCTCATAAAATACTGATGTTGCAGTTTGTGAATAATTTAAAGTTACCACTCTCTTTGACTTAGAGGAAAAGATGCATTGGATCATTGCAGCTACAAATGACTTCTTTACTGTCTTTACACTGTTATGCTGACTTGCCTCTGGTTTCATGTGTGCTGGATTGACACATAATGAGAAGCCGATACTTCAGATCCATGACAGTGACAGTTACGTTATTTACCAATAATCCACTCTCTTAACTCATGGAAGGGAAGGGAGACCATTCATTAATAAGATGAATAAGCAGTGAATACTTACCTGGGTCTATGCCAACTGAGGAACCCACCTGCAGTGGCAGCTACATGTCTTTCATGTAGGACTAGCACCCTCTAGTGGTCCGATGATAAGCTCCTGGCGCTGGTACAGTACATAGGAAGGTCAGTCAGATGGAAAAGAGTGAACGCAGGCACAGCAAGTACGGTGTTGGTGTAACTGTGATTCTGCTGGAAGCCAGAGAAGATCTTGAGAGAACATGTCATTAAGCAAAACTAATATTTTAATAGATTTCAGCACAGCCTACCTTCAGCAAAATTATGTTTATTTATTTATTTAACCATTATTTGACCAGGAAAGCCTCATTGAGGGACCTGGCCAAGAAAAGCCGCATCAATGACAGACATAAACGTTATGATTATGGTAAAGAAAAAATAAAATAAAAGGTTTTCAGTCATCATTAATCTAGATGACCAGAGTCAGAGCAGAGTCCATGGCATATACTGTTGATTGTTTTGACAACATTATAATGTACATTTTTATTGTACACTTATTGTCAAAAATCAACAATGTCATGATTTGGAGTATGAAAGTGTCCAAACACATGATTCATCAATCTTGTACCCATGAGTAGCTTGTAAAAAACTGGAGATACTTTGAGTGTGTCTCATTACAGTCAGTCAGCGCTCATCACAGTCAGAGTGCACAAGCATCGTCTCATTTCCCACAATGCCCTTCATCTGGCTTTCAGGAAACGGTTTTTCCCAAGAGGAAGTCAGCATATTCTTTCCTGCGCAGCACGCGGTGCATTTTGAAGGTGTTGGCTGAGGTGCTGGAGAAGGCCAGCATTTGTTTGCGAAGTTCCTTGAACGCGCCCTCCGCCACCAGCTGCACCCTCATTGGTCCGATGCTGCCTTTGATACGGAAGGACTTGTAGACAGCCGAGTCCTGCTGGAGACAAACGTCCAGCTGGAGGGGAGGAAGGGGAGAACAATAAAAAACAATTTTCTCATTCATTACATGGCTTCAAACCGTCATTTTCTACAAGACACAATCCCACCCTTTGTGGATTAATTGATCCAAGAAAAAGAACAAGTGCTTGCTAGGTTTCTCTTACCTTATATCGCTGCTCCTCTGTGAGGTTCCTCACTCCTTTCAGCTCCACAAACACCTGGTAGTGAGGGTCAGAGCCGCCTATCGAATCTCCTGCAATACCACGGTAAGTTAAGATTCATTATGGCACAAAATGTACCCTACCAACCATTCAGACATGAGTCACACAGCATCCAAATGAAAATACTTGCTCGCTCGACTCACCGAGTTCAATCTGTCACAGGCAAGGATTCCAAATTCTGCTATGACTCAGGGCTACAAGCTGTAAACCTTGGACAAATTAAAGTTAGAGAGAGCCCGTACCCATGATGCCGCTCTCGGCACAGCAGTAGTCGACCAGGTGAGCTCCGGGCCACTGGGCAACCGCTTTCCTCAGAGCCCCGAGGAACAGCATCTCAGACACTTTCTCCCCTCGAACACTTAACATCTGGCCCCGCCTGGGAGGAGAAATTGGTTTGACATTCACATGGGCAGACAGGAAAACAGGGAGATATACACACAACATTGACGAGATGAGATTATATGCACACACATGTATGCAGAAAAACACGTGCATCTGTGTCATACTGTACCTGTACTGAAACTCTACAATTGGACACTGATTGTGGAAGCCGACTACTTTCACAATATCTCCAATTCGGTATCTGTAACACAACAAACACTAGTGTCATTTATGCAATTGTCCAATATAACTGACAAAGTACCTGGAGTTTGTAAAGTTGTTATGTCTGCTGTGCACCACTCTCTGGTTAAACCCCCTGCAGGCTGTGCAGTTCTGATTGTCTTTTATGTTTATTGCATATCAGATAGTGTGAAGGAACCCAAGCACAAATCTTGATATCAGCGTTGTCAGACTGTGCGAGACGCAGCTCGTTCTGTCTCGACAGTGTGCTACCAAGTCTAGAACTTGAAGAAGGGGCATTTAATCAACCATTCCCATCCATGTCACACTGAACGACCCAAGATTGCGACCATCGTTGCCACAACCAAAGAATTTGCCCGTGACATGAAAATTTTGTCTGGGACGGTAAAATCGTACCCCCAGACGAGCAAAATCACACAGATCTGTCTTTACTGGAACACACTGGGAACAATGTGAATGAAGCCACTGAGAGTCAGCACTATAATAGAGTCTGATATTTCAGTGCACCGCTATTATTAGCTTTTCACAGACATGTATTTGTATCGCCATATATTCTCTGATAATGCACCACAAAATTGGTATTTTTGCATAACCACACAACATTAATTTCACAATTACACAGACCTTCGAAAAATAAGAGAACTCTATGCAAAAACAGTGACTTTCAGTAAATAAAATAATTTTTGGGGTCAGCATGGCTTGTCTCAATCACTCTTCCACAGCCATATTAAGATTACTAGAATATGTGGTCTGTAAATTAGGTCTATATTTCATTCATCACCAAAACGATACTGGCAGGTATTTTGGATATTGTTGATTTTCTTCCCCAAAATATTGATATGAAACTGCAAAAATCGGTCCCTAGCAATTTCATTCATCTTTACATCCCTTTTTGGTTGGAAATGAGTCAGACCTGAAGAGTCCTGAGGCGTTGGTGATGACCAGCTCATAGCTGTGTCCCTCCTTCACCTCCCCCATGAGCAGAGTGTGCGGCTGCTCCTCATCCAGGCTGCTTTCAGGCAGGAACTCGCAGAACATGGAGCGGGGACACAGCAGGTAGCGTCTGGAGAGCTCCTCAGGCCACAGGTTCACCCCGATCAGACCTGCAGGGGCCCGTACGCACTGTTAAATCAAATGTTGCCAAATATAGCACAGTGGTTCCCAAAGTGGGGTCCAGGAATCTCCAGGGGTCCTTGAGGGGGTCCCATGGGGGCCCCAGCAACATGGGGAATATTTTGACTTTATTTTGATTTCACTCACTAGATGTTATCACGATGAGAGAATGTATAAGAATGACTATCCTAATCATTTGTACAGTGGAAGAGATGCTCTCCCTTCCTTCAGTAACTACTTTCAAGACAGACTTGTGCAAAGCAATTCACTTCTCCAGTGGAGCTGCTCAGTGGCAAAGAGAAATCATCAGGCCAGAAATACCGATTGGATGTGGATGGAGATTGTACAGATATTCATCCATATGAAATAGAGGGCTCCCTATTTATAGAGCTCAACTCAAGCAATGTTTCTTTTTTTAAAACTATCTTTCTGATAGAGTCTGGTGCACTCAATTTTCCCTGGGTTAACAATTTAGACCAAAATCTTTCTAATGCAAATCTTCATCTGTATACACATCTGGGCATACACACACACACACACACACACACACACATACACACACACACAGATACACACCCCGCTTTTATTTTTCCCACATCAGTTTTAAAATTTTTGTTGTTATCAAAATATTTTGAAATAGTTCAGTTTAAGCTGAGGAAACTAAAGCCGATGTCGTCACACGCAGGTTCCTACCTTCAGTAGCAGCGTAGAAGGGCGAGTAGAAAGGCACTCCTTGGCAGTAGTTCTCCCTCAGCATTTCCCCATAGATCTGATTGGAGCCCGAGTCGACGGCCAGCACCAGGTGGAGGCGGGGCCACAGCCGCTTGGCGATGCCCCGGAAGCCCTCCTGGAAGTGGGCCCGCAGCTGGGCGGCCCTCCCTGGGTCTGGCTTCATCAGAGCCTCCAGCCTGGCCCTCACCTCCGGCTCCAGATCCAGAGCGTCGCTTATCTTCCCACGTTCAATATCCTCCACGAGCTCCTGCCAGCGCCGCTACAGGAGGGAGAGCACATCAGATAGAGGGTGACGGGCTGGAAGGCTTACTTTTCTAATTCTTAGCTCACCGAACAAGTTGACAAAGAAAGCGTTCCTCTTCAGGGCTTTTTCTTCTGTCTACGGACACCTGACAGACGGCTGCATCCTCCCTAAGATTTCATTCCACCTTACTAGACAAGGTCCTGGTGGGACTCAGTCAAAACCAGGCCAGCGTGAAGGTTACAACTTAGGTTACAACTCCTCCTCCCCCATCAAAAGCAGGAGTGAAAGGCCCAGACCAGGGATTTCCTCCTGCTCCTCCTCCCCCATCATCATCATCTGTACAATATCTGATTTGTGTATATAATGTGTGTATAATGTATGTAATGTGTAATATCTCATGTATATAATGTAACCTGTTACACCAACAACTCATATTTATTCCAGCATCTTTGCACTCTGCACCATTGCACTACTGCCCTAGTGTTGTTTACGTTGTACATAGTAGTTAAATAGGTTTAGGTTTTACCTCTGTTCATTTTGTTGTCCTTGTTTTTAGCTATATATTTATTCTGTGTAAGTACACTGAGAGCAACGAAAAACCGGAGTCAAATTCCTTGTATGTGTACATACTTGGCCAATAAAGCTGATTCTGATTAACACAGTAGAGGATTTTTCTGCAACATCACCAACAGAGTTTCATAGCGCTGCTGTTGGATGAAAATCTTGCATCTCCTACAAACAAACATAGTAATCAACAAAAACCATGCATTTTATGAAATATACAGTGGGTTTTGAATGGATTTTGTGGGCCTTAGTGTTATGGAACCTAATTAACACAAAAAAGAGGGTTAGTTAGAGGGTGGTTTTTCAAGATTATTTTCAGAATTTCAGACACAGAGCTCCTCTTTCTTTTTAATAAAAGAATGTCAGTTTTTCCCTGTCTTCCCTGATCACATACTTGATAAAAGCACAATGCAAACTTTCAAGTGACTAGAAAAAAAAATGAAATTCTGAGGTTTTCACGACATGCTGTATTATATTTAAGACGTAAGCTATGCTGTACCTGTAAGGCGCTGAAGGCATAGAAGACTGTGGAGGCAAAGTTGGACTCCAGCGTTCCCACACTGGGATCTTTCAGAGCAAAGAGGAGATGCAGGTAGAGTGTGTCCTTCTCACTGGGAACCTGAAGGGACAGGAGACATTAAAATCACCTGCAAATCATTCAGAAATGGAAAAGAATTGAACAAATTACGCATGAAAATGAAAAAAACGCTCAATAATAATGTTCAGAAACCACTTAATACTTTGCAGTGGGCTTATAGTCAGGCGTTCAAAGAGACAAAGAGGTGACACACACACCAATCACCTTGTTGGCCGTACCTCGAAGGCGGGTGCTGGGGTGGTGTAGAGGTTGAGCATGTGGCGGGAGGAGGCCGGAGTGGAGGAGTTTGGCCCAATGGGAATGCCGGCCTCTGACTGGCGGAAAGTGGGCATGTAGAAGAACTTGGTGGTCCGCTGGAGACTCTCGCTGGCAGGGAACGCCCGCCGCATGGCATCCAAACACACAGCTACACCCTGAGGGAAACACACACACACACACACACACACACACACACACACACACACACATTAAAGCTGCCGTTTGTACATTTTACTTACATCACTGCCTCTAGAGAGTGTCTGTTTGAACATGTTGTTTCTGTCATTGCTGCTGACTGCTGGATCTTTTTGCTAAATTATAAGTGAAAATGAATATCCATATTCCATGATAGACACAATTTTACATGCACGACAACACAGAAGCGATAAATGTCATGCTGTAAATGACATTTCTGCTGCTACCTTAAACAATAAGCAGCAGTGTGTCTCCCCATTTATAAAGATCAACTCAAGCAGTGGGGAGGTTTGTGAACTATCTTTCTGATTCTGAGTCTGGTGCATTCAATTTGATGATTTCACACTAAAAGGTTACCTGTCTAAAGGGATTGCCCCTTGGCACACACTTGGCCCTCTCCAATTTACCATTTATATTAATAATTTAGGCCAAAGTGTGTCTAATGCAAATCTTCATCTGTATGCTGAGGATATATTATAATATGTACTACTGATCTCTTGACAAATACTAACATTTTAGAGCTATCTCAATACCTCCAATCCTATAAATTGCAGCTTCACTGACCTAAATATTGCATACATACTTCACTTTCCCTTTCCCCAGAGAAGAATGGATACATAGAGATACATAAGCAAAAGGAATGTCCCTTCCGTTTTTGTCTTTAAAAACAAAAAAATGTTAAACTTAGCTTTTAACTTTTAAACGCTACTTTCTACTTAACTTTTAATCTTGACTCAGCAATTGCGCTCTTTTTCAGCAATGTCCTGCTTCACCTTTATACAATTACACCCAGTCCCAGCTGGGAAGCGCACACAGTCAAAACACTAGCCACTGAGCAGCTCTCCTGTAGCAGTTGGGGGTGAAGTGCCTTGCCCAAGGGCACCCCGAAAGCACTTCCTCCACCCAAACTTTGTCATCTGGTCAAGACATTCAAACTGGCAACCATCCAGTCACTCACAAACCTGCGTTTCTACCCTTGAGGCTGCAACCAGGCAGCCAACACATCATTATTCACCTGCAGGAAGAACTCGTTGTTGGTGTCCTTGGTGCTGAGCAGCATGGCGCTCGGCCCCGACGTCCCGGAGGTCATGGCTAGGATCAGAGGCTTCTCAGCGATGATCACCTTCTCCTCCCCCGCTGCGATGCGCGTGATGAGCTCACGGTAGTGCTCGTACGTGGTGACGGGGTGACGTGCCCGGAAGCCGTCGCTGTCTGAAACAGTGTCAGTGTGGAAGTAAACAGCTGGTTTTCAGGTTCATGTTTATGAATTAAAACCGTCTTCATGGTGTTTATAGTGTCTGTGACCCACAGCTATGTCTTTTAATTACTTCTGAGCCTAGGTGTAATCCTCCTGACCAATCTGAAGTACAGGATGACGACCAAATCTGCCTCTTTAAAATCACATCTTTAAATCACATTTTTACAGACAGGCTTTTATATAAATTGTTTTTACTTATTTTTATTCCAGTTGTTTTTTCCTTATTCTTTTGTTTTAACCCTGGTTTTAATTGTTTAGCATTTTTTGTTTGTTCATCCAAATGTTTTACTTTATTGTTGTCTATGAAGCAATTAATAACAGAGGGACATTTTTTTTTTTTAATAGTGCCACACAACGTTTATACTGCTAATAATAAGCCCCATTCAACGGATGATTTTAAGTGTTTTCTTTCTTCCTGTTGTCCTAATCAGTATTCACTAGCTCCCATCTGATGGCTGCAATTATATATTACATATATTACTATTATATACTACATATTATACAGGCTACTAGGGTATATTATAGGATCAAAAGCTTGAATATCCTTTAGAATGGCATGGGACTTGCAATATGATTGACTAAAACTTTACTTTGACAGGCAGCAATTGATCAGATAAGCTGCTGGATGTGACAGTGGCTCTCCATAAGTCTGGAAATGGTTTAAAACATTATGGGTAAACTAAATAACTGGTTTAGGTCTGTGGTGTTTTTGATATAATGTATAGGCTACCTTACTTTTTTACTTTCTTTCCCTTATTGTTTAGTTTCCAGACAATGAATAAGAAAAGAATATTCATATTCAGTCCTTGGGTGAATATTTGTCCCCAAAAAACCCCATTGAATTATTATGAAACTACCGTATACACATATACATGTAATATCCTATATAGGCCTGCCATAGGAAAATAAAAAAAATACCATAAAGTACCATAAGGACATTGCAAACGCACTATTGAGTACCACAGATGAACAAAGTCCTTCTAGAAATAGTGATTTTTTTGTTCTAATGATATTGTTACTGGTTATATAGAGGCTGTGACTATAGACAGTCCCTTTACATAAGGTTACATCACAGTTTGTTGGGGGTCAAATGAATGCTGATTTTAAAATACACAAGGGTTATTTCACTGCAGTAGAGTTAGGCATGGGGCTAACTTATACAAGCCCACGTCAGAAATTCTTCATTCAGCACCGTTTAATTTATATTCCTTACCTTTGATTGAACTGAAGTCATACTGTATTCCATAACATGTGTTTGCGTTTTTGCGCAGGCGCCCCAGCAGAGTCTCCTCCTGAACTTGCTTTACATTGAGCGTGTCGGCTTCAAGTTTCGCTCTCTGCCGTCTGCCCAACCAGCCGACCACCTTCACCGCAAAATACTGGCTTAGCAAGCTGCTTAGTGTCCGGTTTTCTCCTTTCACCCTTGAGCTTATTTCCCTCCAAATGAGAGCCATCCCGGCCACAGAAAACACACCGAGGGCGGTCGAGAGAGGCGGCGGCATCCCTGTCAGAAAAAGAGACAGTTACACAAGAAATACACTGCAGCTGCTGAGCCAGTAGGGGGCGCTGTTGGTCAACATTTATCAGTCTTAACCACAGACTGTAGGCGTTACCCTGCAGTTAAGCCAAGTATTACTTTGTTCTTCAGTCCAGGCTAACGTTACAGTGTGACTTTTGTCATGCCTTAACTGTTTAAGTCAGTCTTTTCGGCCACCTACCCTGAAGTTGTCCAATGATGGCAATAGCGATGGATAAAATCGCAAAGCCCAGCGGCAATGCAACGCGAATCCATAAGGAAGCCATCTGTAACAAACGAGGATGTGCCTAATATGTTTACAGACTTATTGTTTAAATTGTTTACATGGATAACACTGTTTAAGCTGCATTGGAGTTAACGGTGAAGGGGTCTTAACTTTCACTTGCGCAGTTGATGTTGTGCTGCTTCTTCCGTGTTTGGGTCGCAGCCTGTCGCGCTGATTGGCTGACGAAACGGTGACGTCGCTATGTCTGATAGATGGGAAAGCACCCAGAAAAAATGGAATACTTGAGATCTGACCACAGGATCTGACTGACTGACTAGTCAGACCCAGAGCCATATAGAGAGATGGCTCTATATGGCTCTGGTCAGACCCAAAGGTTTAAGGCTGAATGGGCTGTTTTCTCAGACCAGATGTAGAAATCTGTGGGAGAAGTGAATGACAAACACCTTCCCCTCCCACAGCAACTGCCATTCCAGTGCAACTGCTAATGTTGCACTGGAATGAATACAGTAATCGTTAGTATAATTACATTGTTCTTTACATAATAACAGATAGCTTACAGGTCGAGGCTTCCCTGGTACAAAGTTAGTATATTAAGTGTAGTCTACATTCTAACTTGAAGAGCTATGGGTGCGTTAAGGGAGTAAAATAAAACACAAGCCCAACGAAAAGGTCTTGTCCTGGGCCACAGAACATTTAAGAAGTCCCTCTTGCTTCTGGCTCTAGACTAGTCCACAGAAACACCGTCATGGGCTCTCCTCTTCAAAACCTGCACAGACCAGAGAAACAGTTGAAACCCTTGAAGTGGGACTGTGTGGGAAATTTCAGCCAGTAAATAGACGGATCAGCAGTATGCTCACCTGTTTCATTTCCACTGTGACGTCTGATCATGAAAGAGGACATAAAGTTATGTAGTGCACATGCAATGCAATTAATAAGCACACAACCAAATGTCATTTCAGATGCATCAGTGCATTTTTTGGACTAACCTGCCCAGTAAGATGAGGGCAGCACTGAGAGTCCATCGACAGAAACACCATGCAGCAGCTCAGCCAGCCAGGACACTTCAGCTGGGTCGTCAACCAAAACCTCCTCTGGTTCGTCCACACACAGCTCAACCTCTGGCACACACAACATGAACACAGAAATGCAGAGTAGTTTAAATGTTCCCTCTTGATTTTCAGCCAAAGTCACTAAAAGCTGAAATAAAATAACAGTTCAAAAATAATTAATTCATGTCTTTTTCTGCTTTATTCCCCTTTCAGTTATGTGCCAAATTAACAAGGCTGATTTCACCCAAAGATGTGGTTTAGCAGCTTAAATCTCTCTCTCTATGTTTTTTATGTGACTGTACTACATTGTCATATATTGTAAACTGCTTTGGCAATATTATTAATTTTTGAGAGTCATTCCAAGAAACCTTCTTTGAATTCAACAGATTTCTAATCAAAATAACTAGCGACATCTTGTGCAAAAAAGACCCTTGGTTAACCCAGGTTAGAGACATGGAAGATTTCTCCAATATTACTTTTAATCTATTCAGAGAGCACAAAACCTCTGACACCTCTGAAGGTGGTCTCCTCCTCCTCTTCTTCTTTAGTCCAGGCCCTTGGCTTGGCTGTGGGTGTTACTAATGCAACGCTGCAGTCAGACAGAGAGGATGTGAGGCTGGTGCTGGTGCTGCAGAGTCTCTGTCTTAGGTCAGCCGGGTCACAGATATAGGCCTCCCTGTAAAACTGACAGGCTACAGAAACAGAGACAGACAGAGAAAGAGAGCCTGGGACTGTCATTATGTAAGAAATTGGCTTAAACATCCCATATTATTCAGTTGTCATGATTTTGTGTTCAAATATACTATGGCTCAGGTTAAGAATGATATTCTTCATGATGTTTGGCAAATACATATCCTTTAGTTAAAAGGTTATTTATTGAATGAATAATGAAAAAGAGGTGCTGGCAGTTGGGGAGTCAGTCAGTCACAATATTGGTCCTTGATTGGATGACAACACCAGCTCTTCTAATGAGGAAACCTGCTGAGTGGAGGCTTTTCATCTGTATCCCTGAGTATAAAATATCTAATGTAATTTACACAGCAGAATAATAAATATTACTGAAAAACAAATGTGTTAAAGCTTCACATCAGCACATTTTATGTGGAGTTCCTTGAATCAGTAATATGTTTTCATTCATCAAGGAATGTCTCAGTACAGGTATCTGTAAACACCAGAAATATCACAGTTGTCATCGGTTCAGTTTCAACAAACATTTTTTACTTCATCAATATTTGTCTGTTTTGTATAACATTTAATTTCTGACCTTCTGAAAACAAAGCACATTAGAGGTATATTACATTCATCTTGACAAACAAAATTTGCCAGGTTTTACTTGTGAGGTTATTCTCATTATAGTGGTGTAATCATACAGTTAGTTTTCTGGGCATCACTGTCTGGTCTTGATAAGCCATTCTGTGTGTGAGTTGGAAAGCCAACTGATATTTTCAGAGTTAATGATATACTGTTTATGCAACATAAATCAACAGTATCAATAGTTGTGCAATAAGAATATATAAAAAGAAAGAAAGTTAGTAGCCTCACATGAGTGCACATTTGGATTATCAAGACTCAGGTGAGACGACCCACTTTGGTGGGTTACCTTCATGTGTTTTAATTTACAGTTTATGAAAGTGCTCTCTCCAATAATGGGAGAGTATCTGTGTCTGATCTTCTCACACTTGCTCTCTACCTTTCCGTTTCTCATACAGAGACTGGTGTGCAGCAACGCAGCACTGTGAAAACATGAAGGTTGTGATTCTTGCTCTTCTGGTATTGATGGCTATCACCCAAGGTGAGTTAACTTAGCAGAATACACTACAATCCTGCAGGCTTTGAGACCAAAATTCAGTGTTTAAAAGTGAATGTTCCTGAAACCCTAGCACAAGATGCTGCACTTGAGTAAACTGACCTGTACAATAGCATGGACTATGGTTTGCACTATGGTCTACAGTTACTATTGTATTACTTCTAACTATAATTGTAACTATCTAAATAAAAATAAGGCTATGTTTTCACTGTTTTGAAACTGATTTTAGGGCTAAGACAATCATTATTGGCAGTGAAAATGCAGTGAAATTTAAAAAGAACATCATTTGTTTTCCAGGCGAAGGCTTGAGGTGCTCCTGCAGGAACCCTAGCTGTAGAGACAGCGAGGTGACCTGTTACGGGTCAAATAAAGTCTGTGCGAGTTACACCATTTATGCTACCGACCGTAAGTACTGTAGGCCTGTCCTGTGGGGTACTGTTAAATTCAAATGTTAATAATCATCACATGGTGAACAGCCATCACCAATATTTAAAAAAAAAATAAAAAAAAAAAATATATATATATACATACATATATATATATATATATACTTTCAGAATTTGTTATTGTTATTAAAGATATTAAGACCTTTGCTTACAAAGGAGTTTTTAGGATAGAATTATTTGTGTTTTAAATATTGATGGATAACATCAGGGTATAGCAAAAAATTCAAAAAAATGGCTAGTTACAAGCTAGTTATGATTCTTGAAATTATAAACCGTCCCTTCAATCTAGTGCCAAATTAACAGCAGTATGACAGGGCTGTAAAAGAAAAAGATGGGATCAAAGTTTAAAATGTTTCAATTGGCAGAACCTCCCATTAGTATTTGTTATTCAATTAAAATTTAAACAATTTCTCTCAAAATTGTATAAAAGTACTTGAAAACAGTTCCGCTACTTATTCCTAAAGCCTACAAAAGTAAGTGGAATGACTTGCATGTGATTTGAAGAGGAATCATCTCATCCTCCTTTAATGTACTAGCATTGCTAACAAACATCAATCTACCAATTTCTCAATATCAAAAACACCTGTGTGAAGACTTTTTGTATGTTTTAGGAGGGGACTTGGTTAATGACCAGTAGGATATTATGCTTCCAAAAATTCTGAACATTTCTTTAAGGGTAAACTTGTAAAATCAGTTATCCAATTATCCATTCTGTCTTATTCTAATTTTCCACAGCTCCCACCGACTTCAAGGGTTGCATGACTGACTATGAATGCATGTTCATGAATCAGCGAAAGGTAGCAACTTCCAGCTGCTGCAGCTATGATCTCTGCAACGAATGAATACGATCATGTGTAGCATTCTCACAATAAAGAGCAATCTGTTGCCATTTTTGTCTTTTCACTGTCTTTTGTGTCGAATGACTTGTACTGACAAACTACCATATAAAAGAACAGATGAAAAAAACAGATTTAGGTTTCCCCTTAAATTAACTTAACTTAACTTAAAGGAATAGTTCACCCAAAAATTAAAATTCAGCGATTATCTACTCACCCCCATGCCAGTTGAAACTCTGGTTAACTTTGTTAGTCCATATAACAGTCCCAGAGCTTCCCAGCACAACTCTGTAGCAGCCTGCTCCAAAACAAATGAAGTCTTTGAGGATCTTTAGAGTTACAAAAATAACAAACACCACTTCTGACACCATATGATCGCTCTGTGAGTAGAAAAAAAACGACATTTTATCCATTATTTAATGCAAACCGAGTCTTTCTCCATTGTATTTAGCTTCTGCATTACCAAACCTCATGAAGCCACCGTGGCTGCGCAAGGTTTGTGTGTGCAACAGTGTGCGACCTCCATCTTGTCAGATTTGGTAATCCGGAAGCCAGATACAATGGAGAAAGACTTGATTTGCATTAAATAATGGATATATTTTTTATATTTTTTTCACTCACAGAGTGATCGTATGGCGTCAGAAGACTTGGATTATGCTTCACAAGCTGTATGGAGTAATTTTATGGTTATTTTTTGGTTATTTTTGGAACTCTAAAGATCGGTCCTCAAAGACTTCAATTGTTTTGGAGAAGGCTGCTACAGAGTTGTGCTGGGAAGCTCCCGGACTGTTATATGCTGTATATGTTATATATATATAGTTTAATACATCCATGGTTATATGGACTAACAAACTTTACCTGTGTTTCAACTGGCATGGGGGTGAGTAGATAATCACTGAATTTTCATTTTTGGGTGAACTATTCCTTTAAATTGAGATAAAGAAACTGAACTGGAAGCTGGAAAGAGCTGCTAAACAGCAAGAAAACCTTAATTAATTCATTATTTGTGCAATTAATCCTGGATTTAACAAACAGAAGCGTTCATGGACTGGTCAAAGAGCTGCAGGAGGGAAGTTTCAGTGATGAAGAATTGACATACCAATTATTTCTAGCTCCTGTTAACTCTGTTTTTCAAGAATGTTTCCCCTTATACCAGCAATATGCAAAAAGAAACAGCTGACACTGAAAACCTTAGTTTACCCCAGACTTCCACAGCTCTACCAATAAAAAGAATACATGATTTGTGTTAAACTATTAACAACCCTTCCTCTGTGAATGCAGTCAATAATAAGAACTACAGAAATAAATTGGCCAATCAAGCACAAACACTTGGTCAACAAGGTCAATGAAGCCTCTAAGAATATCAGAACAACATAGAAAATCACCAGTCAGCTTATAAGAGAAGGGTATCCTCAGCTCTTGTCTCTCTTCTTATTGCCTGTGAATTCAATTAAATTTAAGTATTCTGTGAATGCTGGTGCATTCCTCTCTCCCTTCTGTCACAACATGATTGGAAACTGAACTTATTTTTTGACACGTATTTATTCCTCCATACCTAAATGTTACTTGACATAATTGTCACTAACTGCAAATATGTTGAAGGTGGCATACATTCCATGTAAGCTAATGTTGCACTGGAATGAATACAGTAATCATTAGTACAATTATATTTTTATTTACATAATAAGGTATAGCTTACAGGTCTAGGCATCCCTGGTACAAAGTTAGTATATTAAGTGTAGTCTACATTCTAACTTGAAGAGCTATGGGTGCGTTAGGGAAGTAAAATAAAACACAAGCCCAATGAAAAGGTCTTGCCCTGGGCCACAGAACATTTAAGAAGTCCCTCTTGCTTCTGGCTCTAGACTAGTCCACAGAAACACCGTCATGGGCTCTCCTCTTCAAAACCTGCACAGACCAGAGAAACAGTTGAAACCCTTGAAGTGGGACTGTGTGGGAAATTTCAGCCAGTAAATAGACGGATCAGCAGTATGCTCACCTGTTTCATTTCCACCGTGACGTCTGATCATGAAAGAGGACATAAAGTTATGTAGTGCACATGCAATGCAATTAATAAGCACACAATCAAATGTCATTTCAGATGCATCAGTGCATTTTTTGGACTAACCTGCCCAATAAGATGAGGGCAGCACTGAGAGTCCATCGACAGAAACACCATGCAGCAGCTCAGCCAGCCAGGACACTTCAGCTGGGTCGTCAACCAAAACCTCCTCTGGTTCGTCCACACACAGCTCAACCTCTGGCACACACAACATGAACACAGAAATGCAGAGTAGTTTAAATGTTCCCTCTTGATTTTCAGCCAAAGTCACCAAAAGCTGAAATAAAATAACAGTTCAAAAATAATTAATTCATGTCTTTTTCTGCTTTATTCCCCTTTCAGTTATGTGCCAAATTAACAAGGCTGGTTTCACCCAAAGATGTGGTTTAGCAGTTTAAATCTCTCTCTCTATGTTTTTTATGTGATTGTACTACATTGTCATATATTGTAAACTGCTTTGGCAATATTATTAATTTTTGAGAGTCATTCCAAGAAACCTTCTTTGAATTCAACAGATTTCTAATCAAAATAACTAGCGACATATTGTGCAAAAAGGACACTTTGTTAACCCAGGTTAGAGACATGGAAGATTTCTCCAATATTACTTTTAATCTATTCAGAGAGCACAAAACCTCTGACACCTCTGAAGGTGGTCTCCTCCTCCTCTTCTTCTTTAGTCCAGGCCCTTGGCTTGGCTGTGGGTGTTACTAATGCAACGCTGCAGTCAGACAGAGAGGATGTGAGGCTGGTGCTGGTGCTGCAGAGTCTCTGTCTTAGGTCAGCCGGGTCACAGATATAGGCCTCCTTGTAAAACTGACAGGCTACAGAAACAGAGACAGACAGAGAAAGAGAGCCTGGGACTGTCATTATGTAAGAAATTGGCTTAAACATCCCATATTATTCAGTTGTCATGATTTTGTGTTCAAATATGCTCTGGCCCAGGATAAGAATAATATCCGTTATGATGTTTGGCAAATACATATCCTTTAGTTAAAACGGTAGCCTATTTATTGAATGTATTTGAAGACTGAGTCCTCACAGACAGAACAGTCACAATACTGGACCCTAATTGGACGACAACACCAGCTCTTCTAATGAGGAAACCTGCTGAGTGGAGGCTTTCAAGTCAGTTCAAATGCTACAAAGTTGCCTGATTAAAGCTTTGGCTTGGGAGCCAATCAAGACCAACTCCAGTTGTGATGTGTTGACTGAAGTTAGTCTGAAACAGCCTTTGAAAAAGGATTTTTGAAAAAGCAATAACTTGCAATCCAACCATTTATACAAAATCAAATTCTAACAGTGCCTTTAAATATCTTTAAATAGAGGAAAAGTTGAATTCCTGTTATAGGATAGGGCTCATTTACATCAATGCTCTGGTAGAAATATTATCCTCCTATTCTTTTGTTTTATTCAAGATTGTGTTTCTGAATTTAACAGTAGCAAGACCGGCTATA
The DNA here is from genome assembly GCF_048128805.1 of Centroberyx gerrardi. Classification (NCBI taxonomy): domain Eukaryota; kingdom Metazoa; phylum Chordata; class Actinopteri; order Beryciformes; family Berycidae; genus Centroberyx; species Centroberyx gerrardi. The sequence continues at coordinate 13,894,835 of NC_136016.1, read as the reverse complement.
TATACATGTTGATCTGCTGTGTGGTACATTATCAAGATTTCCACCCGATTTTACATTTATTGTGTTTGCACTAAAGATGTGCAGGTAAATACAAATGAATAATAGTGACTTTTTGAGGCTGTTTAGGCTACTCAAGTTGAGGTTTTATGACTGATCATGTAACAGCTGCACAAGTTATATATTAAATTTGTAATTATATCTATATATCTAGCACAGGAAAGCCCTACAGCCTTAAGGGGAGTAGGATGATCCTGCTGACCCTGCATCTCCTCCAGCTGTCGGATGTGGCCGACTGTGTCTCTGGTGTTGATGTGCAGCCGGTGACTGTCTCTGAGGTGCTGCAGGATGTGTTTGGAGTGGAAGGCTGAGGGAGAGTAGTACACCAGCTTAGGCAGACACAGGGAGCCCACCGCATGGATCTCAAACCTCCTGCCCTGCAGAGGGAGAGGGAGAGAGAGAGAGAGAAAGACGGATGGAAAAAGAGAGGGAGAGGGAGAGCAGACATGCATACTTGCTAGTGGTGTACAAGTGGCGACATGAAAGCTCAGTTATGTGCACAGCAACACACAAATGTACGTGAGTCTGATGCCTTTTTGTTGTTGTTTTGTGTGTGTGTGTGTGTGTGTGTGTGTGTGTGTGGTCGTTGGGACTGACCTGGAAAGTGAAGCGGTCTACATTGGTCCAGGAAAAATCATATAATAGACATTGCTTTCCTTCCACCTCCTTAACAGACATCAAAACAGTTCACATTTGTAATATATGAATGTAATATTTTAATATTGTAATATTTGTTCATATATGTAAACTCTGGGGTAAAACGTTACGATGGCGTAAGAAAGTTCCAAAAAAGCAAATTTTCCATCTACTTGTCAAACTTTTCAAGAATCAGTGTGTATATGCTGAAACTTTAGATGCTCAAATAAATTCCACATTGTACCTTTAAGTAAAAGATTCTGGCACAGTGTAAGACCCACCTCATAAATGTGTACTCCTTTCAACGCCACACCAAGAAGGACTGAACTTTTCAGCTCCTTTTTCTCCTACACATAAATGACAGAGGAAGGAGAGAATAAGATATAAAATATACAATATAAAACGTGAGCTTGTGCTGTGTGTTTGGTGTTAGCAGACAGAGGAGAGAAGGTGTAGTCTGGATTTTGACTTGTTAACCCATAGCGAAATTTTCTCTGACTTTCCAAATTGTTTGTTCAACCTAGGGAATGGGGAGGGGGATATTTGTGGGGAGGTTTTTTAACCGCCAGCTTGTCAACTTGTTTCTCTAGTAAACAACTCGAACATCACAACACAATACAGTCTTAGCCTCCAATTTGTCATCAAAATCAGACTAATGGTGTTTGTCAAACAGACAGAAACAGCCAGATCCATAGTCTCCATCGTGTAGGAGACAGCTACAAACAGGCTAACAAGTCATGTTGACCATCTTCCTCATGTACCCTGTTCGGTTACATGGAGGTTTCCTGTGGTTATGTTAAACGTTGACCCCTCTGACCTGCTGTCTCATGCTGTAGAAGGTGACCGGACCGTCCTGCAGGCTGCTGGCCTCTTTTATAAACTGCAGGATGGCTTGGCTGCGTGACAAACCTCTCAGCTCACTGTGTAACACCGGGCTGTGCTGCAGCAGGTAGCCTCGCCCTCGACGCTTTATCAGCTAGGGACACAAGCACACACACACACACACACACACACACAACTCATATTACTTTTTCCTTCATCAAATGTATGGAGACATTATTTCCAAAGGTCACAGAAACAGACACAGAAACATATACAATGACAAATCCTTCATGTACAGTACAGCATAGGCACACTGAGACTTTGTTATTTGCATTAGTTTTTATGATGATTTAATTTGTTTAGTTTCCCTTAGTTTTCAGACATTGTTTGTTTTAGTTGCTATTTTTACTTACTTACTTACTTACTTTATTTTTTTATATTTGATTGTCAAGGTCAAGCAGAATATGCATGAAAATACTTCTTTTTGTCTTTTATGTGATTTTATGTCTAATGTTAAAAAATGGAATTCTACCCAATTTAAGACAGTTACTATGTATTAATGTATTAATAGTACGTTGATAAACTTATTCAAAGACATACAACTCTCCCTCTCTTGCTCTCTCTCTCTCTCTCTCTCTCTCTCTCTATTTCTCTCACTCTTTCTCTCTCACACACTCTTTCTTTTTTTTTTTTTACCCAAGAGGGGAAGTAATCTTCAGGAAGAAAGTAATGTCTATATTTTCCCTTCTCTCTTTTCTTTTCTCCCCCTTCTCCCTCCTCCTCCTCCTCCTCCTCCTCCTCCTCCTCCTCTCTCTGCTCCAGATCTCCGAGTTCAGCTTGCAGAGCGGAAGCTGCCAACTGGAAGAGCAGAGCTTCCTGCTGGCGGCACTGAGAGCGCAGCACCTTCTGTCTCAGCTCGGTGTAGTAGAGCCGCCGCACTCTGCTGCTCCTGAAACAACCAAACAGCAGATCAATTCACAGAGTTAAAAATCTGGAAGGCTGCTCTTCTCATTATCGATAATTACAAACAGGCAGGATTACTTTTCGAATATCTTTCATAAAACAAACTGATGGGATTAGAAAATGCACTTACAAGATTAGCCGCCCACTCTCTACATAATACTGCACTCTCAGAAATAAGATGAATGGGCCCTGGAAATATAGAATAAATATTTCAATAGAGTTAAAAGGGAACACTGCTCAAAAAATCACATACTGTATCTTTCTCTATTGTCTAGGAAAGTCCAAGTAATATTTGAAAGCACAGCGCTCCCAAAGCCAGAAAAAAACAGATAAACAAGACTTGACTTACATTAAGTAAGTAAAATAATAAACTCCTCTATAAACAATGAAGAGGAGAATGATTTTGTGGACCCAGTGAATTTTAAGTTTGTGTTCTAATGAGCTTTATTCCCAGTTCTACAACAGAAAATCAGTACAGTCCTAGACCATTAGAATAACTTTAGGATTTATTAAAAGTTGAATAGTATTCCCATTTAATACATGCCAGTATGCAAGACATTATCAATGTGTGTCCGTACAAGAGTTCACTGCGACACTCTGCTATATACAGTAGGTAAACCTTCTGAAACTAGGAATTGAAACTGAAATTCAACACTGTGAACTTCAGAGAAAACGACTTACCATCAAGGATCCTCTCCTGCTCCATTCCTTACCAAAGTACTTCCTCAGCTTTTGCTCCAAATCGAGAAAGAGATATTCATTATCTATTTAAATAAAAGAAGCACACCGAAAGAACACAGAGAAAACAGGGTGATAGACTGAAAAACATGGTGACATATGACATTTAACCACTAATTAGTACTCATGAAAGCCAATTAACTTGCATTTTTTATTCATATAAAGGGCTGATATGAGTCAAATGGTGAAAATAAAGGTGAATGTCTCTCCTTTTCTTACTGTAAGCTCATTTTTCTCATCAACACCACCACCAAAGTAAGAGTCTCCCTCAGTTTCAGCATTCCATACTAAATGAAGTAAAAACATTTTCTACTTAACCCCCCCCCCACACAGTAAAACCCACACACACCCACACGCGCACAACCCAACCTCTGAGAATGGCCAGGCCAAAGAGATGCAGCTCCCTGACACCAAGCAGCTCCGACACACGATTCAACACTTCTTGGCCTCTGGCTTTCATCTAATAAAAACACACACACACACTTACAGGATTTTGTAACATGTAACACCCGATGTATCGGTTTAATCGGTTTAGTATATTGGCGTTTTATTAAATATTTGATATTGGTCACAGTCATGTTTTCCACTGCTGATATGATTTAGGTTCCTCCCAGACCACAGCTACATAAAACAGTCTTTAAAACCGGCAATCAAATTGTAGCTCCTTTGCACATTTTATTTATTAATTTCATTGCTTAATTAGATGTTTTTGTGAATTAATTCTTCATTTAAAGGCCGAATGTATTCCAGAGTTTGCCCTGGCATTGAATGGTGGGTCATCCTGCCTTAAAGAGATGCCAACACCCCTAAAATAATTGAATTAATCTGTGTTTCAGTGGAGAGTTTTAGTGTCCCGTTATGGTCTAAATGCTCTTTCAGAAGCTTTTCCATCCTGCTGAGAATAAAAAGTGCAGTCAAATTGAAAGATATGTGGCACAAAATATCAGTGACTTACATCTAAAAATATCAGTATTGGCCTTCAAAAACCTATTTCTGTCAAACCCTAGTGTCCATTTAATATTGATGTCATGTCATGTGACATTGCCGTGGAAGAAAGGCCTCTTAACAGAAAGATAAATCCATTCTAAATGTTGCATTAGGATCAAAAACATCCCAGTACAATGACACTGAACGCCACTCACCCCGACAGCACAGTCCAGGTGCTGCTTGTTGGGTAGAAGGACGCTCACCTCTCGTTTCTGCTTCTTCCTCATCGTCAGGAGCGTGGAAATCTGTCACAGCAGCTTCAGCTTCACTCACAGCCTTCCACAACACTTCATCTCTCACTCTCCAATATCTTCACCGTCCTCCCATGGGCCGGTCAAAACAAGCCAGCCTTCCCTCCTCAACCTGATAAATAATGACCTCCGTTAGTTCCAGTGTGTTTAGTTATGTGAAAGAAAATAGGAGGAACAGCACAGGAGGGTTTCTGGTGTGACTGAATGAATATGCATTAGCTGTACCAATTCGCAATGCACTAAAATGTAAATAAGGTTGGGGAGGAATATTGTATAGCAGAGAAAGTTGGTATGAAAAGTGGTTATTGCACAGGTTATTGTATACATCATTGTATATGGGAGAGCATTTTTCACAGCTGTATCTGTATGATTTGCACCCCCAAAAACACACATCACAAGTCCTGTGTGTGTAGAGATGCGTTGTGTCTATTTGTGTTTGTGTATTTGTTCTCAGTGGGGTCATGGGACAAAAAATGACAGATAATTGAAGAAAAGTGAAGAAAACCTTAAAGTGCTGAGGTGTTTGTGGACAGCTGGATGCTGCAGGACTGTAAATGTCTTGCTTCCAATGAGATTGCTTCAAAAGCATAAAAGATACAGACATTGATATCCAACCATGTATTAATGTAGCAATCATCCCATCCAAAATAAGGACAGACAAAAGAGAGCATTGTTAATCTATCATTAATTTATTTAAAAACAAAACTTAATGATGCCAACTGTGCTCTGCTCTAGGGAAGCAACAACAGAAAAAAGAGTGACATTTGTTTTTCAGTAGCTGGTGATTCTTCTTATGGTAAACTCAAGTTCTCTGCCTTATGTTTCCTTAGTTACTGTCTAAAAAGTGATTTTTTTTTTTCCCGATGCTCACACAAAATGAGCCTTGTTAACATGCACACAACAACAAAGAAAGAAAACAACACATACAAAGAACACTACAGTGCATTAAAAAGGCATCCTGCTCCAGAGATACAGGTCATTTTTTTTTTTTACGCTACCAAGTTGAGGTGGTTACTTTGCATCGTTTTGTTGTATGGTTGTAATGGGATGCTGTTAAATCAGGTAAGTAGCAATGAGCTTCAACCACCGTTAAGAAGAGTTCAAAAAACTACATAATGTTTGTGCACAACTATCGAGTACTCTACAATATCACATTGACCATTTGGGGGACAGGTGAGATACATTCAAAGTTAACTTTATTTCCTACACACAAACAACTACCCTTCTCCTCAAAATAATATATTCACACACTAGACTGTAAAACACATTTCTCAGGTTAAGTCAGTTCACATTGAAGTGTCGATGAGATTAAAGGCGACCAGCGGATACATACAGTACAGTACATATAGTGGTTGTCTTGGCGGAGGCGCCCCTCACTTCGGGTACCTTTGAGATTGTGGGTTCAGTATTGCTTTACGACTCTCGGTGCTGACAAAGAGCTTCAGCATGTAAAAAAAACCAAAACTGACTTGATATTGTCAACTGATTGTGAGCCAATATTGTGCACACTGATCACATTCCCATTTAAATAACATACTTATCTGTTCTTCAACATGCCATGGGTGATTGATTTGCAACATGATTAACTGATAACCCATCTTATTTTATGGGTCATTTCACACTCTGTGCTCCCCTGGATTAAGATTCAGAACACATATGCAAGAGGTGAAATTTACTACAGTTATACAGAGGTTCAAATAAATAGCCCCATTTTAGATTTTTCTGGAAAACCGCATGGTGCTATGCAGGCTTATAATATTCAATAAAGCTGTAAGCTGTGTTAAAGTACTTAAATTAATTGTTATCAGCAGTGTTGTAGACTATGGTCACCATTTAAAATATATATTACAAGTTTGTGCAGCATAGTCTCACATTTAAGGGTTAAAATTGGACATACACTTAAATTCGTACCATCAGACACCCAATTCCAATTCATTTGATTCATATCAAAAATTGTCCCAACACACAAAGAATGTAGACTTGTAACAGTCACACTGTTTCCTCATCACCAGTCTAAGGTTTGGGTTAGAAACTCCTCCAATCACGATGGCAATTCTCCAAACTTCCACTGGCTTTCCCTCCAATACCGAAACACACTCCTTCCTGTCTTCCCAGCCTGGTGTGTGCACATGTAATTCAGCAACGTGTTAATAACCCAACATGGAGTTGGACTTTGTTCAGGTATGCTCAGGTTGAATGCAAAATGTATTTTGCAAGCAAGTATATGACATAAGGTGGTCATTTTTGAACTCAGTAATTAAATTAGGCAGATACATTTCAGAGGTATAACGACAAGAACTAAACATTGAGAGCTGTTGTAAAACAAAGCTATTCTACAATAAAAATGAAGTGTTAAATAGTACTGATACAACGTTTGCAGCTAAATGCACAGGTGCTGTGCAATGACATTTACAAGCCATATTTCACTTTGGTACAATGTTTTCACTTTTCATGATCCACACCTTCATAGAGGTTCAGGAACATTCAACCTCCAACATCAGCTGCTCTGGTGATCCACTCACCACCAGAGCTCAGTTTTTGTCCTTAGCTCTCAACATTGATTTCTGCAAAAGTCAAAATATTTTTTTGACATGTATGTTCTAAGACACTGTTATTCCATACAGATTAAATAACTGTACCAAGACCTACATTCCTTGCTGGTAAATGTGTTAGGAGTAGGATTTTTAGGCTGCTTAAGAAAGTGGGGCTGAAAAACAAAAATGATATACCAAAGTGAAATATCGTTTTAATAGGAGAAAAAGGAAAAAAAAAGAAGACAAACAGGTGGACCTGACTGTTAAGGACTACTATTTGATTTGCAAAACCTTTACAGCCCTTCACAGCAGTTTGTATACAAAACAACGTAAACAACTCAAAGGAGGAAGATATCTCTCCTTTCTTCAAGACTGAGGAGGTATAACCTAGAGGCTACTAAGCCGCTATCTCGCTCTCCCAAAATAATAGCCAATTTAAAGAGACGTGATCTTTGCATGTTCATCAAATAAAAATGGAATACCCAGTGGATATGTACCATTCATTATTAGCATACTGCTCAATTCCTGTCTTAATAATGCCCAACCATGGGAGCGAAGCTTTTCTTTCAGCAGTTGTGCTACAAAAGATGTTAATACAGTGTCTTCAATTCATAAAACATGAAAAAAACGGTGATAATCCCAACCCCCCCTTTCCCCAAAAGACATGACCAAAGCCTTTCTGTGCTCATTGCATTTGAACTAAAGTAGTTGTGATGGCAAGTATAAGGTATTTGATGTGCTCTGCTGTGTAACATTCATAGATTGAAAGGTGTTATGCAAACACACACAGATCAAACTCTCCTTTCAAAACCCTTGACAAAAAGTACATGAAAAATAAAATGCATTACTGAATGCACTTCAGATGCTATTGGTTCAGGCTGGAACTATGGACTTTCAATTGGTATATCTTGTAGGTATTTTGCAAAGTAAACATTTTTGCATCGCTGAAATGGTTTGTTGCTAAATGTTTCGATATCTAAAAACAATGCTGTTTAACTGATCTTACCTATCTGTAAGGAGGATTAAATCTTGACAATACAACATATATTTTTTTGTACATGAAATCTGGAAATGTACACATTTTGCAGGGACACTTTATATCTCTCAGGATTCAGCAATTCTTTCTGATGTTGTTGCTACATTATTACATTTTAAAGTACCGAATTGCAAGTGTTCAAAATTATACGCTTTAGATAGATTGCTGCCCTATGAGAGACTTGTCTATTGATTAGTTTTTAGAATTAGCTTTTCCTCAAAAGTTTTGACTTCCTATTATACTGGAGTGCACCGGAATGAACAAAGCAATTTTACAGTTAACATAAAAATGCCTTTGTTAGTGGTTATTTATGCTTACCATCAATGAGATGTATTATTTTGCTTGTTCACTTGTCTAAACCAAAGGCAGCTTGCTTTGTTCAGATTGCTATAAATATGATTCTTATTTACTAACCTGCTGGAGTATACTTTCTTAAAGTTCAAAATTCCATTCAAATTAAAACCTGTTGACTTCACTGGCAAAGTACACAAAGAGAGGATGATGCCTAGAAGTACCTCTTCAAAGAACGGTTCATACGTTTCACTAGCTGCACAGTTCTAAGACAGAGAGTACTTGACTGGAACAAAAAGGGAAGACTGGCTTCAAGTCTCTTCTGGCTAACAGCTAACGGTTAGCGGCTTTTGCATGAAGGCACTTCCTGGTAAAGCTTTCCACAGAGTAGCACCTGGGATTGGTTAGATGTAGCCAGTAGAAGCCCTTGATTGGAAAGAGCCTGGGGTCTGAGTTGGGTTAAAGGTGTCTAGGTCACAGCAGGGTGAAACCTAAGATGTACTGCAGGAGCTTGTTCCGATTAGCCTGAGGTAGGAAGGTGCTGCTCAACTCCACGGTCGTCACCAGGTTCTCCCGTCTGTCCTTTAGGACCTACAGCCGGCAAATCACAAGACAACTCTAGCTTAAGTCAACTGGACTGCATGACCGCCATGCATACAACTCTACTTTCACAATATTTTCTTTTAATAACTGTATCCTAGACAACAACTGAGTAGGACATTTCTGTACTTACTAGTAAACTTATATTGAATGAACTTGAAGACACTCTTACCCCCAGCTCTTTGAATGTCCTCACTGTGTTCTTAACCAGGTAATGCGTTGCACTTTCACCTGGAAAAGAAGAGAACACAAGGATTAGTAAAGACGTAAGGGTTATTAGTCTCAATGATTTGGGGAACAAAATTATTTTCTTAGACGTCTTTTATACGAATATCTTGACTATTTTCCCCCTCTGCAGACATTCTGATCTAAATTAAATAAAATGCTTCAATATTGCTTAATTTTCAGATTATTAATTGTGGAAACTAAGACATGATTAATTGTGATGAAACTGATGAAAACCGATTAAATGAAAATGATGAAACCCTGATGAAACTGTTTTTATCATTCTGAATTATCAACAAGCAGTTTTGCATGCCATGTTCCTTTCTAGATAATTTTCGGCACAACTTTCTGTAACTTCCTCTTTGTGGATCCTGTGATAATTGCGTCAATACTGAAGGCAAGGAAGGACTAACGCCGAAATCCAACCATCCATTCATCCATAAGGTTGCTGCAGTAAACTAACAAGTGAGGCAGTATTTATTTTTGTATTTTAACTTTTTCAGACCTACTACACTCAAACACACTTTTTGGAGTTGAAGATGATCATCTACTGCTGCTCATAGTAAAATAGCATACATTACATAACTAAAGTGACATCCATGTCCTTGTACCAGGTATTTGCAGGTGTCAGAGTGCCAAATGTCTAGGATTTTAAAAGCTTTTATTGCTACTTGGAATTGAATTTAAGACCAATTTAAAAAAACAAAATAAAGTAACAAAGCTGGCCATGACAGTCTATTTCTCATTGAACAAAACTAATACATTTCTGAAACTACAAATCAGCAGTATAAGAAAAAGGAAAACAGGGAATGAATTATTAAGTGATATCAAGACCAAATCTGTTTAGTAAAGCAGATATGAAGAAAAATTACATGTTTTGTATTAATCTAAGAGTGGACATGCAGAGTAAAGAAACATGTTATTGCATGGTGAAAAAATACGACTGTATTTAAGACATTTTAATATTTTTTGAGGCCTTTAATTTGCATACCCTGTTGCGCCCTTTGAGCTTTTCTAAGCTATTCTACTTACCTATTTATTCGTTAATTAATCTTCATTCAGCCATCCTGAGACAGTAATGTTTCTTCTAGCAGTTTTTCTAGCAGTAGGGGATAGGAGTAATTTTGGTTCTGGGACCTGGGTTCTGTCCATATCCCATTAATCTTATCCTAGAGTATTAGTCCCAGTACCCGTTATTAAAAAATGACTCTACTTACAGGATGATATATGGAATAACTGTACTGTGCCCTATATTTGTTTATTTCAAGTGGGAAATGGGGCTGGATGATGAATTTTCATTGACTCTGCATTTTTTCTAGACATGTGGAGCCATCGCTGCATCGTACAGGGAAACACTGCAGTAGTACCACCGGTATTACCGTATGCAGCCACTCCTCTCTCTGTGCGGGTGAGCAGGTATCTGAAGAGCTGCTGGGTGTAGTCGGGCTCAGCCATGGGCTGGCTCAGGCTATGGACGAAGATCGCAGCCCCGCTGTAGGCCTCCAGCACCGGGCTGAGCAGCCGCTGCAGGAAGACAAAGAACTCCTGGTGCTCCGTGGAAACGCTCACCTGATGGGAAAAAATAGAGAGGAGGGAAAGAGGGAATGGTTAGATCAGGCTTACACTACAAGACTTTCTGTACCAACTGTTGAGTGTTTGATGTTTTAACATCATTCACGTTGATCAAGAGGAAGTCAGTGATTGGCCTTTGCCTGATCAAACATAAGACCGAAACCTTCATCCTCAAAATAATCAAACAATGTATGATGGACAGTGGCTGTTGAAATATGTGGCATGATGTTCTGATGGTTTTTAATGAGGAGGTACAAGTCCCTGTAACAGCTGAGTATCTGTGAAGAAGTGACTAAGCTGGACCTTTAGGTAGCGGTCTCTCTGCTCCTCTCCAAAGTCGCTGTCCTCATCCTCCTCGTCACTTCTCCAGGAGAGGGGCTCTGGGAACTTTTTGGGCCAGGGTTCCTCTGTCGGGCTGGGGCTCAATTCCTCCTGGTCCTCCTGACACACACACACACACACACACACACACGCACACACGCACACACACACACACACACACACACGTACAAATTATTCCATCTGGGTCTAAGGACCATGAAAAATCCCACCCAAAATCACAGATTAACAAGTAAAGTTCAGCAGCAGTCAACCTCCAATATTAGCCGCTGTTTTCCACTGTCACCACTGGCATTCAGGCTTTTAACCCCCCAGCAATAATCAGGCTCAAATTCTGGGATACACAGTGAAATTATATTACCTGCATCTACTTTTCCTTGTTTGTAGATATGTTACAGACACAATATTCAGGCTAAAATCAAAGTAAGAAAGTGGTCCTGACTATGGGTCCCCAGAGCAACTTGAGTATTTCCCTGCTATTCATGAAGCTTGTCCACCAGCAGAGAAGTTTGTGTGAACTGACCTCTGCTACGTAGAGAACGCCATACTGGATCAGCCGAGTCACAGCATCATGGAAGACCTGATAGATTGTCTGACAGGGCTGTGGGATGGACAGGAGGACACTTAGAAACAAGGAACACGCCATTTGGTGTTGTTATGTAAAAACTATTTAAACCTGCAACAGCAACAATAACAACCAACATTTAGTCAAAGACTAGGGTTCCACCAGTGTGAGTTTCTGAAGGCTGATATCGATATTTTTGGAAAAATGGGTATTGCATTTAATTCAGTTTCAAGTTAGAAACCATTGATTAAGACATTAAAAACTGGAACATCACTACTGGGTAAAATTTTTGAAGCCCTTGCTTGAATGGAAATTAAAATCTTTCCTCCACGTGTTACCTTAAGATTTTGCCATCTCAGCAAATCGGTGCCCTACCACCAATTACTGATTGTTCAGAAAATCTCTAATCGGCTCAGATTAATTGGTTTACCTCTAGATCCTATTATAACAGGAAAGGTATTAGGAGAAATACCAGCCACATATTCACATTCAGTAAGGGAAGATTGGAAGATTGATGAGAGAAATATTAGTACAGCATACTATAATACAATTTATGCTCTACCACATAAAACACAATTTTATGTTTGTGTATTACTGTTAGTGAGCTGCACTAAACTGAAGTCAAGTGAAGACAAAAACCTGTTTCTGCTTGAGTAAATGTAAGATCCAAGATTGAATACTGAGCTTCACATTTTATAAATCCTCTCATTCAAGCAGGAGGCCCTGACAGAAAGCAGTTGCTGTGACAACAGGACTTACTGGTGCCATGGCCACTTCGTTGATAAGGAAGTGGGAAAGCCCGGCTGCCTTGCGGATCAGTCTCTCCTGACTCAGAAGGAGGCTGTTGGGATTGCCAGGCTGGTGCTCAGACTCTGATTCCACCACCAGCTCTCGCTGCAATGCCAGAACGCTGCAGGCTAGGGACCAAGTCAAGAAGAGACTTAATGGAGGACAACAGTAGTATCAAGCCCTGTGGGAAATCAACAGCGCACACTGCACATAATGCCATTCTAAATGTAACAGTCAAAACCACAGCCTTTATCCAAACCACAGGTAACCTAGTGTGCAACTGTAAATATGGTTTTCAAAGATATCATTCAGGCTTTTCTTTCCAGAGTTTTATCTTGGGGGAGTATTTCATCTTTGGAAGAGGACCATTTCAAGGCTAATGCAAGCTTTATGATAAACATTGTGATAAACCGTGATACAACCGACTTAGCACAGAACAGAACAACTAGTGGACCGCTAGCTCAACCTACCAATGATTGCATCGGAAATGAAGACATGGAAAAGGCCATTGCTGTAGAAGTTGAGCTCGAAAAGCGCCGGCACAGTGTGGCTGGGGGCGATGGTGAACTCGCCATTGCGATTTGCACTGCTGGTCACGTTGACGCAGTTGCCCAGCAGGTGGAGGGCGTGCATGACAACGTCCTCTGAGTTGCCCGAGAAGCCCAGGTCAAAGTCCCGTGACAGGATCTCCTCCTTCATGTTGAAGAAGTCTTCCACCAGCTTGGACAGCGCCACCCCCTGGAGCAAAGTGGGGGAGAACACAAGCACAGGTCCATGGTTTCAGGTGAAAAAACAAACATCTGTCATGTCCAAAAGCCGTAGACTGCATCCCCAATCATAGCAGTAAGTGCAATCCTTGATAATCGTGTGATAAACTGTCTCAGGTTAAGTGCCATCTTGTTTCTCTAATTACTCACTCACTCATTAATTATGAGGAGTTTTTTTTTTTTTTTTTTTTTTTTACTATTTTCTAATTATCCCTTTTTCAGTGTCCACTTCATCAAACCTGGAAACAATGCAATATTTGCATTATAACAACGCTGGAAGTTGATCAGCAGGTAGATGAATTTGGACATGATGCTGGATTCAGTCTGACAGGACGACTTGTTATGTTAGCAACAAGCAATCCTTCTCAATTTAAAAAATATATATATACACATAGGTGCAGAATGCATAAAGAATACTAAAACGATTTAGTACTACAAAGTACTAGACTGGCCTAATGGGTTTTATGTGCCACTGGCAAATTTAACATGACAGAAAGGCAATTTCAGTAATTATTTTCCACTGTCACCCACTTACACCACTGTGCCTGCAGAGGGCAGAGGCCGACCACTAATCTACAGAGGTGTGGAGAGAGGGTGCAGGAGGAGCGAGATCTCTAATAGAGAGAGGTATCCATTACTACGATGCAGCGGTCTGTGACATTTGGATCACCTTGGCTTGTGAGAGGGAGGGAGCATGACCGGCAAGAAGCAGAGAACAGGAAATGAGGAGAGAAAGAAGAGGAAGAGATGGAGTAGAAATTTGAGGAACAGAAGGGGGAACAAATAAAGAAAGTAGATAACCGCCTCGCGGTTGTATGCCTCCTCCTACAAGTCAAGTTGCAGTTTACATCCATGTCTGTCCAGACTCATAAAATATATGTAATGAAGACTTTGAAGGAATTTAATAAAAGGTATTAAGTGTATTTTTTGGCGAAATGGAAGTTATCACTATATTGACATGTATGATTCCAGTGAATAATTTCCAGTGAGAAACATGCTGTCTTCACTTAGAGACTATTTTTACAGGAGTACAGAGGACTGATAGAGAGCTTCGTCACACATCACCTGAAGCTCAATATCAGCAAAACCAATTTTGTCATAATTAGCGTATGAATTCTTGAGTTATGGCCAAAAACATCTTTTGTGAGGTCACAGTGACCTTGACCTTTGACCTTTGACCACCAAATTCTAATCAGTTCATCCTTGAGTCCAAGTGGACGTTTGTGCCAGATGTAATGAAATTCCCTCCAGGCGTTCCTGAGATATCGCGTTCATGAGAATGGGACAGACGTGAGGTCACAGTGACCTTGACCTTTGACCACCAAAATCTAATCAGTTCATCCTTAAGTCCAAGTGGACGTTTGTGCCAAATTTGAAGAAATTCCCTCAAGGCGTTCCTGAGATATCGTGTTCACGAGAATGGGACGTACGTACGTACGTACGGACGGACAACCCGAAAACATAATGCCTCCGGCCACGGCTGTCGCCGGCGCGGAGGCATAAAAAGGGAGCGGGGGCAGGACAGAGGCGGTGTGCAATGGCAGCAGAACAGCAGGAGAAGTGGAAATACAGGAGAAATGTGAGACAGCTAGACTTACCTGTCTGTGTCTGTACAGCAGCAGACAGGCTACGATGTGGGTAGACATGATCGCTGATGACTTATTAGCCGCTGTGAGGGGAGATACAAAGAGGACATGCTGACCGACCCGCAACAATCATGGGAGACAGACGACAATGTCAAAGCAGACACCTTTCAAATTCACCAATGGGTCCTAACTAGTCTGTGTACAATGCTACACAACTAGAAGGCACTTGGTAGAGCACAAACCTCCACCAACGCTAAACAATTCACCAACTTGTCAAGCTGCAGCGTTTATAACTATTTATGTTCGTTTATTTCTGAGAAAATAGCACATGCATACAATGCTGTTTAGTAGCTGACTTGGAAGTCCCGGATGTTGGACCTTCCCACCTGCACATGAATGCAGTGTAATAGTTCCTAGATCTGGATCACACCAAAATCTAATCAACTGATCCTTGGGCCAAGGGCTATCTGTCCACACAATTTCATCCAAATCCGTTCATTACTTTTTTTTTTTTTGGATCTCTTGCTAATAAACAAACAGACAAAAAGACAGGGGTGAAAACATAATGACAACACCAAATGGAGCAATAGCAATGTGACAAAGGCGACTGGTTGGCAATCTATGACTGGCCATATGCAATAACAAACAAATATTTTAAATGGTATATTTTTAATTTAACCAATTTCATCCACTTGGCCAAAAGGTAACTACAAGTCATTGGCTTAAAATACAGCTTCTATCAAAATGATAGTACAGTATGTCTAGAGTGCATGTTAGGCATGACTGCCACTTTCTTCCAACAAACACAGGGCTGAAAACATCAGAGAGCAAATTATATCCATGACACAGAAAGAGAGAGAAACAGATGCTCTGTGTGTGTGTGTGTGTACTGAAGAGTGTCAGCAGTGGTCATCTTGAGTATGCTGCAAGTCCAGGAGTGTAAAACATTTACGAACAGCAGCACTGATACTGCAATTCCACCCTTCCTCTGCTTCTCCATCCTCCCCTTCCTGCTATTGGCTGAAAACAACATGCCATCCAGCTGGAGGGCTTGTGATTGGCTGAGGGTAAAATAGGGCTAGTGTAGGAGAATGCAGTTGAATGAGCCGGGGAGAACCGGTTTTTGTTGTGCTACCACAGGACAAAAAGCCCTGAGTGATGTTAAGGGGATGGACTGATGCTGTGCTGTGTTGGATTTCAATTAAAGGAGGTAGTATGATAGATAGTATTTCATGACCGCTTCCTTTGCTGCAGCAAGCAGGTGCAACACTGACGCAGCATGAGAAGGAGATCTGTGTGCTTAGACAAGAATTTCTTTGATGATAGGAGTGTGCTCATCATGCAGCAAGCTTGTGCTCCACTAAAGCTACAATAGCAGCCTATGGGAACAGAATTAGAGTTAAGATGAAAAACATTTTATTACTGCCTAGAGGGTAACAATTCACTTAGCTGTAATCTCCTTATTAAAATGAACTAATCGCTTTGAATCATGGCTCTTCTCCTGTGAATATATGCTGAACTGTGGCCAGGATTTTTTAGATGCACATGAAATGTGATTGGCTACCATTAAACATTTGGCTGAATGTGGCATCCTCTGAATATCATGGATTATTCTTTTTTTTTGTTTAAATCTTTTCATTATTTTTTTTTTTAACTCTGTCACATGTCAGCCCTACTTGCTGTCCTGTCTTTCTCTGCTGTAAACTAACACCACATAAATTTAGCAGTAACTGTACTGTGAAAGCCTCTAGTTAACAAACCGGAGATGCTCGGTCAGGTTGGAAACGACTTCTCACTATCTGTGTCACTGGCTACAAAAAGTTTTTCTACAGTGCAGGGAAATCATTGGCTGAGTGGTCGTAAATTGCTTACTGAAGAGGACGTGCTTGGCCAGGTTGGCAATGACTTGTCGTCTGCAGAGCTCATCAGGCAGCTCTCTGTTCAGCTGCTCCTCCCCCTGGCCCTCAAACAGCACAGCGTCAGGTCTGGAAGGAAAGCAACAACTCAACATGTGCAAATTCAGTCTGCCAAACGCCACTGACTGAGGAACAAGACCGCTCACAGAGGAAAACGATTTCACTGTCTTGGTTGGATGATGAATTTATACTTTATTCTATGCTATACTCCTCATGTTAGGTATGCAGATTTGTAATAATTTTCCAAATCGCAGGGGATACAATATGAATGTTTTTTCTTGCTAAATTCCATTTAAAGTATTATCTGAACATCTGACTGACAGTGATAGTCATTAGAACAGAATGGTAGGCATAATTTAAATTCTACCAAAACAATACACCAGTACATTTCACTGATTAGTTTCCTCCCGTCTGGTCGAAGGTGTGCTATTCAGTGAAATGAGCTGCTGTAGTGTTTGGTGGGAATAAAAACCTGCATACTCACACTCACACATGACACATGATTAAAAATCACTGATTGAAGGAAACAAAATGTAGGTTCTGGTGTATATGTAAATGCAGCTGAGGCTCAGAAAAACTTGATACTTATCTCTCCCATATCTACCCAATGGCAACAACTAATAGCTAATTACACCAATTAAAAAAACATCAGAATATTATTGTTTTGTGCCAGATAAAAAAAACCCAAACACAACTGACTTATCTTTCTCATTCAGATGGCATGTGTAGTCCCATAAATTCAAACATGACTCGATCAAGACTGCGTGTATTGCCTGCGGTACATTTCAAAGCAATTTATTTTGATAAATTTGATCAAAGTGACTCCCCATCGAAGAGCATCTGCACATTGACTATTCATGAATGTACTACTTCAAGTAGTATTTAGCATGACATTTGAACATTACAGATGACTTTCTCTCTGTTAACTCACTCACTTTATGACTGTGCAACTAATTTGTCAGCCTTTTTCAGTCAATGAAATTGAAGCGAGGAAAAGAAAATGTCTTCAGTACAGTGAAACAAAAAGCCAAATCAGATTGGGTTTAAAATGTAGAGAGAACAAAGGCAATATGCATTACATTGTATTTTCATACAGCATTCTTCAATGTAAAACAAAATGTTATCTAAATATGTTACTAAATGTCCTTCATGTGGGTTCTGAATTTCAGCATGTTACTTGGAGCTGTTCCAAACAAGCTGGGATGGGACTCTGCTGTCTTAGTGAGAGTAAGACTGTGTGTGTTTTATTGTGAAGGGACAGTGTTGGTCTGGAGTGGCCCCTGCCTATGACAACTCAAGTGCTCTGTCCTCAGATGTCTGATAGACCCTGCTGTGAAGCCACGGGAGGGACAGGACTTGAGGGTTCATGATGTTTCAGGTGGGACTGTGGGGGGTGCTGGTGTGTGCATGTGTGTCAGATTAAGAGGTCACTAATGTCCAGAGGGGAGGCTGTGTGTGTGTGTGTCTGTGTGTACTTTACCTTCATTTTTGGAC
Organism: Centroberyx gerrardi; assembly: GCF_048128805.1. NCBI lineage: Eukaryota > Metazoa > Chordata > Actinopteri > Beryciformes > Berycidae > Centroberyx > Centroberyx gerrardi. Next base: position 13,876,667 of record NC_136016.1, on the reverse strand, counting down.
AGGGATGCATTTTAATGCACTTTAACGTACTTGTGGGCCTTATTTAGGTATTTGTTTTATATATATTTTTAACAATGATGTACAGTATATTCATGTGAATTTGCATGGACTACAAATTCGTATCGTATTATGTGTGTGTGTGTGTGTGTGTTTGCACTTACTGAGCAGAAATGATGGTGGGAACCAGGGTCTGTTCCAGGGACAGAGGCGGTGGAATATTGCGGCTTCTCTGGGAGTCCAGGTACTCCTACATTTGATACACAAAAGGCCCATTACAAATACAAAGTCAGAATCTATAAATGGATACACCTACTTAAAGTTAAATAAAGTTGAATGGTGAATGGATTTTTTCACACTAAAGACAAATGTGAAATGAGTCCTGCAAGGTACTGGACATGGCTGGTAAAACAATACTTTTTTTTTTTAAACTTTTTTTTTTGAAAGCAAATTTCACAATTCAGTGGACACCAGGTTCAATTTATTAAATAAAAACAGCCATTGATTTCCTCAATAAACATGCTGAGAAACTACAAGAAAAAAATAATTTTCATTGTAAGATTCCCATATTTTGAGGCTTTTTATTACTTTTCGGTGTGTTTTGGTGCCTTCAAATCAAGAGTGATACTCAAAATTTGTGTAGTACCAATAGCTATAGCATTTCGATTCCCAGCTTCATATGTGGGTGTAAAAGCTGCAGTTCTAGATGTGTATAAGCTAGTGGAGATCTGTGATCAATAACCTTTAGGGAGAAGGGCTGGGTGAAGTCGACTCGGACACAACCGTAGTTCTTCCTCAGCATCCTGAACACTCCACACGCTACGCCCCACAGACTCTCATTCTTCTTGGGCTTACCCTGGTGGGATAGAGGAGTGGGGGCTGTTAGCATGCAGATGAAGGGCATAAAGGACACTCAAGACATAAACTGTCAACACAATCCTCAGATGAGCGCATATGACTACACAATTAAAGTTGTCTTTATCCCATTCACACTATTTCTTGTGTCAAAAACAGCCTCACCTATTACACTCTCACAAAAACACTTCAGTCCCCTCCTTTCCCTAAATATATATTATAGCATGCAAATATAGCAAATATATTAGCATGACTGAAGGAACACACCTATGCTGCCAAAGTGAACACACACACAGACACACACATCATCCTCGCCCCTCACCAGCTGCTCGCTATTGTAGTTGCCCTCAATAATGCGGTCGTAGGAGATGCCAACTGGCACCACAAGCACGTCTGGGATGGCCCCGGTGCACAGCGTGTCCACCACGATGGACAGCATCCCGGCACGTGCCGGAGACGGCTTCCCGCTGCGGGAGCGTGTGCCCTCCAGGTAGACCTCCAAAAACTGCTGCTGCCGCAACAACTCCTCCGTGTACTGGGGGAAGGGGGGGGAGAGCATGGACAGGTAAAGGGGTGGGACACAGAGAGGCAGGTGAAGGAGGGAGAGGAAAAGTGGGGAGGTGGTATAAAAGTGAATGAAAATAGAAGAGGTGGCATGAGATGTCAAAAGTCTACTTGACTGTAATTCAGGCAGTGAAGCAAGCCAAGGCTGTGCAGCTGTACTACGCTGCCTGAATGCAAGTTGAAGACGAGAGGTGGTCACCCACAGTACTGGAGCACAGTTTCATCCCATACGCACTGCAGGGAACTGGGCATGTGCCAAGGTGGCCATGTTGTGTTAGGCTAGCCTCCTGAGTACAGTATGTACACAGCTGCCTCTTGCTGTGTAGAGACTTTGGAGAAGAGAAACTTTAGCCTAAAATAGACCCCAGGCATTTGGAGTGAGCTGTGAAGTAGACAGACATCCACATTCAGTTTTCACTCTCCAATGTTGCAGTGCCACATGACTTTCTAATTGCTTGCACTTGTGCCTGTGGCAAAATATGGATAGAGACCTTTCTGTGACTTTCTGACACAGGCATGCACAATCTTTTTTAAATCTATGATCTTAAAACCTTAAAAAAATATTCTATTTTCTGCCAAATTAAAGTAATACTGGCTCCAATTTCTGCATTTACAGAGGCAAATGTCCACTAAGCATGGGTAGTATAGTAGTATAGTTAGACTATTTGTACACAATATTTGTATACTGCGGATGGTGGGATGTGTAGTGTTGGAGGTAAAATGGGGTAAAGTGTTGGTCATCGTCCAATAGTTGCTTGCGTCTTAAGCAGATCCTCTTATCTTAGGGGCACAAGTACATAGCATCTATTTCTTTCATTACTCTCCACTCCCTCCCCGATACACAAAAATAAAAACCAACAATAATTCTTATTTGTAATGGAATGTTACTAAATCCACTAAGTAGGCTATCCATTTTGTGGAAAGCATTTTTAAAGGCTTCCCATTGTAAGGCATTGTACAAGAAGCTTATGATGGCAAAGCATTCATATTCTGAGTAGTCATTCCAATTTGTTCTACTTCAGTTTTTCCTCATTAATAGAAGCTTGTTAGGCCACATTATCCAAATAGCTGAGCACAAGGTTCAGATTCCAATTTTAATACGCCTTTCTGATTTATCTTTCAGTCATTTCACTCCACCCAAAAAGCTCTTGTACCAGTGCTTTTCTTGAGATGCCAAATTACACAACACATTATGACTTGTTAGGAGTACATTCCCAACAGCATCAGTACATAGATGACAGGACTTAATATGAATTTTCAAAGACATACTTTTCAGTGCCCCACTGATTTCTTGCACCAACATTAAACAACAATACAATATATCAACCACCAAAACATTTTTACAAATGCTTTTTGGATAGAGTGAAAGGTAAATCACTTCAAAGCTGATAGATCCATCCTGTTACAAGATGATCCAACAACTACACTTCTACTCATATGTCACGTGATGATTAATGTGTCCAAGTAGATCATAAGATATGGAGGCCTACTTGAGCTCCCGACAGAGTAAAGTGTAGGCCATATGAATAGAATCAATGTCAGCTGCTTAGCTTATTATTTTTGTAGCAAGCACCACTGGAAAACAACATCTGCTAAATCCTTAAAATTTACAATGCCATCAAGTGCGATAGTGATCTGTAAATCCCTGTAAAGACTGTCAGTAGGCCCATAAATTATATCTAGAAAGGTTCCTATAGCTGGGCTAACGTCATTACATAACACAGGTTTTTGAAGTAGAGAAGCAAGAGAGGTGAGTGAGAGTGTTGACTGTCACTGTCCATCACCCAGGAGTGGAAAGTGGCGAGCTTAGGGCCAAAGCCCTGGGCCTCAAATGGAGAATCCCCTGTATAGACACTGCCAACCCATGGACAGTGTGATAGACAAACAGACAGACTTGTGCAAATACACATATATACATATACATAGAGACAACATACACACACAAGCATGAAGATAAATTCCAGTTACATAACGACTCATGTAAAAACACAGACACACACACACAGACACACATAAACAGACACACACATAACTGAAACAAATAACAGTATGTGAAACCAGCCTTTACTTTACTGTAGAAGATCACGTGACTCATAGTACTTACTGCGTGTAACAGTGATCTGTACAAAACGTCTTTCTTCCCGTCGCCCGTCTCATCCAGTTTTCGACGTATGAAGAATCCTCCCAGTTTACGGATCAGGGTGCTGAAAACAGAGAAAGTTTTAGCCAATGGGTTCCACACTAACTTTATATGCTTTATATGCAAAGTGTGTCACTGCAACTCTAATCAGAGCAGACAGTATCAAAAACAGAAAAAAAAAGTTGAGTCACTAAAATACAACAATCATTTATTTTACTAAATTAAATGTTATTTTTTAAAACTATTTCATGGTGCACATATTTCACTTTTTTCGTATACTAATATACTACTAATATACTAATATACATGCTGTATCCTGTCACAATTTGGTGCTGCAACAGCTGAATTTCCTCACAGGGATCATTTAAGTTTTATCTTATCTTATAAAGCAAAGCACAAAGCAGCGTATTTGTTTCTTCTGTCCAAGGTGCTAGGTGGGTGAGGTTAGTACCTATTACCTATATTATAACCTTGCATGTTTGAGGCAAGGTCAGTCAAGCATAAATAATTTGAATTTTGAATCCTATTTGAACCAGGTCAGGAAAATACAGGTTCACAACCTGTTGTCAGCTCAGCCGCCTGGCTTTTTACATTCCCTTCATGCAAAAATAGCGCTTGGTCTCACCCTTTGGTTAAGCTTTCATCCCTCTCTAATCTATTGCCAGGGAACTGTCCCCTTTTTGCTGATCTCAAATTGCATTCTAACGCGACTAAGGGCTATTGCAGCTCTAGTGGGTGTGAAAAGACTAGACATCTTCAACTCTGATCTCAGCTGAGCTGGTACTTCCCACGCACAGAGTGCAGGAATATGCCTTATTGCCAGATGGGACTTGACATCAGGTTTTACAGGCCTCTTACCTGAAGATAGGGATATTTAGGTTGTTCCCAGCAGCAATGTGCGGGGCTTTGATGTTGTGACAGAAGAGGATAAAGGTGATAAGCAGGTAGTCAATGTGGGACTTGTGAACAGGGAGGAAGACCAGGGGCACATTGTGCTGCAAGGACACAAAAAACAGACCACATCAACTAAATGTAGATCATTTCTCCCATTTCAGCAGATGACACTCTTAAATAAGCAGTGAACATATGACATTTAAAACTTATCCCAACTCCAGTTTACAAAATGACAAAGGGCTTTTAAGAATTGCAAAATCAAGTATTGAAGTCTTCTTATTTAATGGTATCATTGGTCAGTGAAGTGAACACTGTCTCCAGTGAAGATACTGTACAATCGTCATTTGCCCTTGAGCAAGGCACCTGGCATCTGCTCTGGGGCTGATGATGTGCTACTACTTAAATGTCATCTACATTGCATGTAAATAAATGTGTATTATTACCAACATCACCAAAAGATGCCTTGTCCAATGGTCAGTAAAGACTACACTGTACTGTATTTTGCTGAAACGCCCTGCAGTGATTTCCAGAGGTTATTTGTGATGGTGACAGGCTGGTGTGGGTAATATACACATAGCCAACATTGGTACAGACTGTTATTGTGTCAGTTTGTGAAATCTATTTGTGGTGTGCTTTCACCAATGTTTGGAAAACACCTTCCTGCCTGTCTTGGTGAGCAGATCATCTGTGACAGTATTATCCATTTTCATAGTGTGTGCACTTGTTTCTGACCTCTGTGGCAGCTCTCTTGACCATTTCCAGCTGACCCTTGTGGATCTGGATGCTCCAGAAGAATCCATTGAAGAGCTTGAGGAGCACCCACCCTGTCAGTCTGGACAAAAGAACAGATAAAAGAAATCCAAAACTTAAGCTGTGACAGTATAAAGTCCAATTGAGCATAAGTTCACCTAATGTATGCGCAAACATACAATATGTACTACCATACCATTACCTTTACATAACATGCAATGCTGACACATCTTTTAACTTAGTGAAGGAGCATTGCCATGCATGCATCCACTGTACTGTATTCTGTTGCAAAACGTCTGACTGCAATGTGACAGATCGTAATCGTAAAATGTTATGATAAGGTTGTGATAAGGTGGTGTTGTGGGACGCTCAACAATAACAAATGCTGATATGATCCATTGCCAGTTCTAAATTGCCAGACAACATCTATTATTATTATCTGAAAAGCCACTGAGATGAGTTTGTGGTGTATGTACCTGATGAAGGCTGGTGAAATGTTGGCCACCATCTCCTGGAGGAAGCCCCGGGCTTTCCGCCTAACTTTACTGACAGCCTTGTGCTCCTGGCCAGGCTGGATGGCGGGCGGCTCGAAATCTGTGGCCACCTCCACAATAGCACTCTCCACCCTGGGACAGACAAAAGCACAAATATAAGGCTGCAGCTTCAAGTCTGCAAACACTATCATCCAAATAATTTGAGTATCAGGGTTGACGAAGCAAGATGACACTGTGAATTTTAGGTGGTTAATTTTCTTCACATGAAACTTGTCACTTGAAAAATAAGCTTCTACATTTGTTTCCTTACTAGCCTGGGGCTTGCAGAGGCCCCTGATTTTAATGAAGAATGTGGTTTCTCAAGGTCTGGAGTTCTATTCCCACTGGGGCCACTGGGGCTACACAAACTCATGGTACTGTAAGACGCATTCGATAAAATGGTCCCTCAAATGACATATTGCCACATCGGATGAAACCACATAACTACAATTTTGGTGATTTTCATGTTAACTTCAACTGAAGGATTACATGCTCCTCTGTGGGTTGAGAAAATTCTACAACCCCTCAGGTTATGAAACTATTTCAAAACCAATTAGATAAACTCAAAAATGCATGGACGTCAAGCTGAGAACAAGTCTGTTTTTCTTAGTTCCGGAAAAGCTGACATTTTGAAGATACAAAGTTTTGACATGACAACAGCGATGTGTTATGTGACAGCGTTATGTTACGTTAACCCGTACCTGCTGTTGTTGAGCACATTGTCCACCACATTCCTGGCGAACATATCCTTGTTAACCTCTCTCTCCAGGACAAACAGCACATAACTCAGCCTGCGTGCCAGCCAGCCCCGCTGCCTGCACATGCACACACACACACACACACACACACACACACAAGAAAGAGAGAACATTCTCAGGAATACTGTATACATGCATACACTAATAAATACACCAATGTGTTCGCATGGCATATCTCTCTCTCTTACCACACACACACACACACACACACACACACACACACACACACACACACACACACACACGTATAGCTTAACTGGGCAGTCAAACAGAATGACTGCTACAGTGCTAATCAGACAAAACTTGGTCTAGACTGGTTACAGTGGTTTCCTGCCAATTTGACACTTTCAGAAACCAGAGAGCAGCTCTGGGTGCCATTATCAATTAGACATAGCACTTTGAAAGCCATTCTCTACCACAAGAAAGGCTATGCTTCCCTGAGTTGAGGTCAGTTTTTGTTCCACCTTGTTGAAGATGTACGCAACACATTATTGATTTGTGTTAACTTATTAGCACTAATTAATTGTGTTCATTTTGTAACGAAACAAGTTTTTTTTTTTCTAACCCTTTGTTCCATTCACCCCACAGTGGAAAACAGACAAGACTGACAAGACTGACTCCCACATGTTGATTGTTGTCCACCCAGGCCTAAGGAATGCTAATGACTACACATTGGCACTGGCATGTGGTACAGAATATAAACTAGCATATAAACTTATTTCAATTTCTGCCATGTAATTCAGAGCATGACGGCAAATAGCCTACATTAGGGCATCCTTATCACCAGCATCTTTTTGGAGTTTGAAACAGCAAACAGTCGATATTTATACCAAGACTGTGTTGATATTCTTTAAGGTTAAGGTATTATGGTGCCTAATTGAGTTTTGCCCACTGAGGTCAGTCACTGGATCCATGTGGCTGGTGTCCACTGACAAACACTGTCAATTATTCATCCGTTTGCCTTTCCACTGCTTCACATAGATAAGTGTTCTCTTAACTTATAGACATTTATTGTAAAAAGGTCCTTAGGAAGGCCAACGCCATTCTGCACTGTCCTGAGCTCCTTCCCTCAGGCCGCCGTTTCAGGCTGCCTGCTACAAAGACTAAAAGACATAAACAACCCTTTGTTTCGGTGGCTACTGATCGGCTAAATGCTACAAGGTAGATGTCACGAATTGATGAAGGTTCTTACTATTTTAGCATTTGTTCTTTTTGGATTTATCCATATGGAATGATGCAACTTCAACTGCAAATACGCATTTGAAGTGTTTCTGTTAGCCTGGTTGCAAACCGGATCTTGTTTTGTTGTTGTGTTGTTTTTATTGTGAAGGTGGATACTTCTTTGATGTGTTTGCATTTTTACCTGGCTGCAAACCAAATTTCCCCCATCGATAATATAGATTTTATTTGAATCAACCCAGTTGATTTGTTGATGAATTTTCATTTGCATACAATTGCAACTTCACTATAACATGTGAACAACAAATGTGGTTCTCCTGCATGCTTGTCTAGGCCATGTGCAAGGTGTAAGGGTCACTGTATGGGTCATCAGCTGTCAGGCCAATATAAGCCAGCTATATATGTAGTTTCATGAGTTCCTGTAGCCTAGCCTACGGACTGCTAAGAGCTCAACGACCTTGAAGGGAGGTGATATGATATAGAGTAGATTTTGCTTCGTTTACCTAGTGTGGGTCTCATTGATGTAGATGACATTGCGCAGTCCCAGAGAGGGAATACTGGAGTTGAACAGTCTCTCCTGGAACAGAAAAACAAAAACGATCAAAAACCACAATAGGCACAGAGAGGATGGAGACTTGAATAATCAGCAGAAGGCAGGAATCTGACTAGTAGCCTAGGGGGCACACACAGGTTTGTTAAAGGAATTAACACGTATTTTGAATTTGACTTTACTTTTTCTTTGACAAGCACTTTATGACAAGCACTTTATGGCACCCATTATGGAAAGAAAGTGTTGACATTTATCTGTCATATACCCTAAAAATAGTTATTTAGCATTGCCTGCATTTCACACTGAAACCAAAGAATTCCATTAAAAGCAAGCCAAGAAAGCTTACAGCTAACAATACAAATTGGTTTTCACGAAGAATCCTAACAAAGCTAAACAAGTTGTTAACTCAGATTGCCATCCTGATACGTTGATACTGATATGCAACTGGGGCAACAAACGTCTCTTCTCCCTTAGGAAACTGTTATGTTCCAGGTTGACCTAAAACTTACATAGATTCAGTCTTTGCTTTCTCTGATAGTAAAGGGGAGGAGTAAGGTTTTGTGAGTCCAACTGACTCATTTGCCCAGTCTCTACAACAGGCAGTTGGTGAAGAAGGCCATCTCCCTCACCTCATGTACTCTGAACTCACTCAATAGGTAGGAACAATCATTCACCCCCACAGCTACTGCCCTCCTGAATTCAGGACATAGTTAATCAAGCCAGTTCTACCTCACTGATGTGGTAGTGATGGTGTCGATGCAGTGGTGCCTTGGTGGAATAGTATGTAATATTTTTCGTTTACGATTTATTATAATTCTTGTGCTCATGCTGGAGATTTTTTTAGTGCTTTACAGGTCAATGTTGTTTAAAACTGGTTTAGTAACCTCTGATGTCTACATGATGATAATGATGTCTACATTCACTGTCCTATGAACCATTTAATTTTGTTGGCTTGTCACATTTTTAATGCACTGTCTTTTGTTTTTACCCTTGCTGCAAAGCTAATTGCCCACTGTGGGACTAATGAAGTTGAAACCTGACCTTGTAGGGACTCTTTTTCCCTACATTGTGACAAGTGCTTAATGAAGAAAAATGGCATAACTATATTCAAAATGTCTATGAATTATAACCCAAATGTGACACCCAGGCAACTTTTTAAGGTCAGTGTTTCCAGGAATATATCAGAGAAAGATCTTAAGTGAATTTTCACACTGATCATTTAAATATTATGGTAACAACCTAACTGGTGCAAATCTAGTAGAGATCACAGATGTGCTGTTATATATTCCCCAGGTAATGAGTAAAAATTTGATTTCTGCACAATTACTTAGGCTCAATTATTAAGAGCAAATCAAAACAAAACATTTGTGTGTTTTGCAATTCCATTTGGGTATAGAAAGTTCTACGGTGATTTATGTCAAATAACAAATTTCAGTGTTGAAACAGCCTTCAATGAAGCCCTACAACCACCACTGTTTTTTTTATTGGCAGAAACAGTACATTGCATATTGCATTTTCTCCCCAATTATCAAAATTGACGTCAGAACAAGTAATGCGCTGGACATGACTAGAGTCTAGCAGGTGTACTCGTATTGGTTAGATGTGGCGTAACTTTACCTGGCTTTGCGGTGTGCAGGTGTGACAGCAGCGGCCCACAAAGGGTCTCTTCCTGTTCAGCAGGCCCTCTTTCCATGTGCTGGCAACACAGCGCAGCACTGAGGGGCTAGAGCTACGGTCCTGGACACACATCCATACACAGGTAAGAATCAATGAGGGTAAAGGGACAACATAACACAAAAAGGACCTGAGGAACAAGAGCTTGCTAAGACAAAAGCATACAATCATGCTAATACAAGATGTTCTCCCAATGCAAGGGTGAATTGTGGATGTGGGTCTGGGGTTTACCGAGTCATCGTTGGGCTGTTTCCAGCGGCTAGCCCCCTGCTCTCCATTGTTGACCTGCAGCAACAAGCCGTCTGACAACTCCATATCCACTCCTTTCCTCTCCTCTCCCTCTAGATCGCACTCCACTGGCTAGCAAGCTGTCAAGACAAAGGGAAATAACACTTAAAATCACTGTAATACAACCACTATAGGTAACATGGGTATGTCAAATTCTATACAATAGTGTTGCCAATTGATGTAGCTTGCTTTGCACACAGTGTTTCTCAGGCTTTTCTGTGTGTTGACAAGTTAAACCAAAGCCACCAAGATTTGATCAAATCATACCTGAAATAGACAAAATGAGCATTTGAGTCCTAACAAGGAACTCTTGACAAAGGGAGAGCAGACTCACTGCAGATTAAATGATAAATAAATGGGAGACATTCATTCTCTCTCCAAATAGACTCCCATTATAACACAAAGAAATTATTATTGGTTCTTTCATTCATTCAGCTAACAGTATTTCCAGTGTAGTTCTTCCAGCATCTTTTGCTTTTTAGATGTGCTAGAGCTGGAGAACTCAAACGGGAGAACTCAAGCCAACAAGCTTGTACTTGCATAAACATTCATGTCCTATATTTGAAGGAGGAATAGATAGAAACTGGACAAAGTTAGCCTCTATTGAGGTGGTTGTGAACACATCAACTACCTAACTCAGAGGTAGTTTTAGCTAGCTGTATGTGGTTGCTATGTAATATGTCTTTAAAAACACTAACTTCTTTTCTTGGCTCCTTTTGTAATATAATCAAAGGGTGTTACAAGAATCCATACAAATTCCCTTTCGTAATATGTCAAACTTTTTCTACTACAGTTGATGGAACATACAGTACTACTGCTCCATCGCAGTGTGAGAATGTACTGTGAAACTCGTGCCTGCATAACTTTGTGTCACCAACTTCTATTGTACTGATCTCCAGTTGCCTTGTAGCCTTTGATGCATGTCATTGTGAACAAGTACAGAAAAGTGTGCCAGCCAAGAGTGAAAAAGCACAAAAAAAGTTAAATCTGGCTAAAGCTTTATACACCTCTAAATCTAGGCTAGATGCTCCTGACAGTACTAAAGCTTGGTTCATGCTTTCTGCATGGCTGCGTGACACCTGAGAGCCGCAGATATGCCGCCCATGTTCCTTGCCATTCATGCAACTAGAAAAAAGAACCGCACAATAAGCGGACAGTAATCAGCCAATCTTGGACAGAGGCACTGTGGCCAATTTCAGATGGTGCACAACCTTGCGTACCCAGTCATTTTGGCCACAATTACATAATTTTGACAGTGCACAATCCGTCGCATTTGTGTTTCTGTGTGACGCATCAACCAGCCATAAGGCCCTTAGCAGTCTCACTTCACCCTGAAGGCCAAAGCAACACAGGTTATCCAAGTGCCAAAATAATTTGGGCCGAGCCTTGTACCTATGTCACACACCTACACCACCCTGCTAGTATGGAGGTTGACAACTGCTTGCTCCAGTTAGGCCAGATTATCTAAGTTATGATTCATGAGGGTTACATTCTTTCACTCATCACCCCACACTTTGGATGCAATGGGCTGGTCTGCTGTGGCTGGAGGAACTAACAAGAATCCACAATAATAGCATATGGCACGTTACAGGCCTCATATCTCTATGAACTGGGTTGAAAGACCTGTTATGGAACAGACTGAGCTCTGACAAGCAGATGACAAAGAGCCCCTTTCTACATACCATGGAAAAGTCTGTTATGCAACTCCTGTGGCTGTATTCATTTATATCTGTGTCTTGCTGTTATGCACATTGTGGCTGGATTGTGTTCAATTTTGCTACTTATGATTACATTTTCACTTTTACATGTTATTATGGCATTATTATTCCAAGCAGAACAGTGAATAATAAAGCATGTAGCATTTACAATTACATTTTGAGTCTTTAATTCGACATACAGTCCAGGCTATTTTGGAATTTGATCACAATGTGAGCTTGAACCCATTCATGTTTTAAAAATCTTATTGGAAAATGATGGAAATCCTATTCTTGTCAGACCTTTCACTTTATGTGCCCTGACATGATCAGATGACAAGTCACACGTGACGTGGCCAACAGAGGACATCTTTTTTTAACTCTTGCTGTTCTTTGTTGGTCTCACACGTTGGTTCTCACATGTTGGTTACTCTATCGCTAGCCAATTAGTGAATCTGTGGGCAACCTCTGGTGTCAGGTTATAATGGAGGTCTGTAGCCTCTGGAACCCACATACCCCCCTACACATAAACACATACACAAATACTATGCCGACCCTCCCAATCTGCCTGCTGGTTCTGTGTTTAGTTGCAGGGGACTGGCAGGTGGAGCTGGCAGGGTGTGAGGCTGCCAGTGAGACACACTTGAGCTTGGTTTGTCCCAGAAGATAAAAGCCCAGTTCCATTAGTGCAGCAGAGACTCCATCTCCCCACACGCTTGTGCCAAAGCGTTAAGTTGTTTTTGGTTGTAGTTTAGTTTTACATTCCAATTATTAATTCTGTTTCTGTTAGCTTAATACTACCAGGCAAATTTTTGCATAGCAGTGTTCGATGGTTGATAGGATACAAATGCCTGGAGACAAGGTTTGTTTAATCCAAATGCTCTATCAACTACCAATACAGTTGAGCATGGTAATTACTATCCCCAGCTGCACATTATGGTTGAACTATGCAGCTCCAATGTATGAATGTTTGTATGCATGTAGGCCTAATTATCCCTCCCCTTGCAGGTACTTCCCCATACTATTGCTGTAATTAAAAATGTACTGTTCTTATTAAGAATTTAGATAGTTGAGGTTGTTTATGAAGGAAGTAGGGCTACACAATATTAACAAGTAATCATATTGTGATTATCTTGTGGAATATTGCAATTGCGATTTAATTTACAGGCCAGAAATTGCATTCAGAACCAGAATACCATGTTTAGGAGTCTATTTGGAGCAGCCACCACTCTGATAAAGTAATTGCAGCCTCTTGCAATTTGGTAGTTCATATTGTGATTGTTGAGGTTTTTCCATTAATTGTGCAGCCCTAGAGGGAAGAATAGGAAAGGCATGCTACACATTTCTGCAGCACCACCCGTGTCATGCCCTGGGGACCAGTTTTAGTGTGACCCCAAGTGAATTTGACATGCTTATAATAGCTTTAAAAGGGTAATCCAATCTAAAACAATTGTTTTTCCCCATGATCTTAAACAGTTCAGTCAGAATTTGTGAATATTCAACTACCCTTACGGGAACCTTGGGAGTGCCCAGACCCCAGTTTGAGAACCACTGGCCTATGTGACACCAAATGAGTACAGATATCAAACACAGCTGTGACAAAACCTCTAATCTATGGAGCCTTTTCTCCTCTGTTTTTGCTTTTTGCCCAGCGTGCCTGCGGTACTCTGGTGAGCTCGGTGTAGCATAGCCGCCAACCTTGACTTGACAGGAGATGCAGTCTCATAAAAGCCCCTCGTCAGGAGTTTTGGCTTGAAGCATAGCCGGCAGACCAGGGCTTTGTGCTCACAAATGGCTCTGCTCTCCTTGCAATGCAGTGACAACACAGCACACAGGGCTAATTATAAAAAGGTAGTACAATTAGTCAAACAATCTAGCTGTGTTATTGAACAGTCTTCCTGATGTGTTTCTCTTATGCTTTATTTCTCAAACACTCCTCTGTCCCATCCTCTCCTCTCATTTCATTTTGATCAAGTCATTTGAATTGGCTTCATGCAAAAAACATTCATATGCAAAGTTGATCTTAAAGCACATGGAAAGGTAATTCTGTGACTGTCTTGTAAATATGTAATTTGTGATCTTATGAGCATATAGTCTACTGTAAAAAACAACTAAGCAGTATCAGAATTAAATTAGGCTACATTCCAATGTTGAAATATATCAATCTATGCAATTCTCTCTTTTCCTGAATCTCACTATAAATTAGGTGGAGATATGCAATGACATTGACGACATCAGCAATTCTTGTCATAGAAACGAGCCTTAGTAAGAGGGCAAGTACATAATCGCATATTACGTCTGTAGTTATAGTGCTATACACAGATCAACAGCCAACATTAACCAGTTATAATTCATACATGCCAAATAACATATTCATGAAGGAAACTGGTTGATTTTCAGTGAGGTTGACGAAAGTGAATGTTAAGAATGAATAGATAAAGTGTGAAACCAAGAAGGTTGTTGAGAAAGAGAGGCAAGTCTGACCTCAACTTCATGGATGGAAAAGCAAAGGGCAGGGAAATAGGTTTTAAACCTGACCAAGAATTAGGCTACAGTTTTTTAAATCCAAGACCTATGACATGGAGATCTAAAACAGAAGCTGCAACCCAAGACTAACGCGTGACAGAAGGCCAAAAGGCCATCATGTGCATTTTTTCAGCTCAAATTTAAAACACAAATAATTAGGCTGTATTTGTAGATTATTGTATATTGTGAATAATAACAAAATGTGCAAACTTTTGAACATGATTTTACATTGAAATTTGGATGGGTTGTTGGTAGTTGGAAATAAAAATAGCTTGTCTTAAATCACATATCATAAATTTGAATTAGCTTGTCACCACCACAAACATCTTAAGAGCCTGTGGGAAACACTAATTCAGAAAATCCATCAACATTCAGATATTCTTATATATACGAGCAACTGCCATACAAAACTAGTTTTACACCAACAATAAAACATAGAGTCCATGTACATGTAGACTCCAATGGCATGGGGAGGCGGAGACAAAGTGCAAAGAGAGTACAAATGTAATTATCAGAAAACACCATGGCCAGTGCCTCTCATTAGTTTGGAAATGGGTCAGACGCATAGTGAGACACTTTATGAATGAACGCTCTCGCACCAAAGAGTGTGTGTATGTGTGTCTGTGTCAGTTAGGGGGTAGTGTAGCCCAATCTCCTGCCCTGTGAATAATAAGTCTGAGGGAGACAGCAGACATGCAGAGAACTCTTGGCTAAAATGTTCCTGCCTGACTCAAGCTAGCCAGCAGTAGATGAATGTGCTTTGAGCCATTGTCCAATTGTAGTGTTGAAGGGCTAGTAGGTGACAAGCACATTGATGAGGGAAACTGGGTTTTCAAAAGGGTCAATGACCGAGAGTACTCCAGTGGATGGGGTGACTTTGTTGGAAGGAAAACAGAAGCTGAAGGATGACAAGCTGTGCGGATTAGGGAACAGGTGTATTAACCATAACACAACATGCAAGTTTCCATGCAAGTCATCCTTTCAGAATCTTAAGTATATTGTGCCTTCCCTAGCCTTCAAGGAGGAAAAACAAACTTGCAAAATGCCAATCAAACCTTTTGTATATAAGAAGCCTGCTGTAAGTCATAACTCACAAACTGATGAGGTTTGCATTCATGCGTTCAGCGTAAAGCAATTTATTATGCTTAGTAGTTTTTCAATATTCTTTGTTTCCACAGTTCTTGTGTGCATCACTGTAGCTTCCATCTTGCCCTAATTCCCAAATCATAGGAAGGTGTGTTAAGAGGCTAAGAATTCAGATGGGATTTTGATATTGTTTATCATTAACAACAAGAGTCCTAATGATGTGTATGGAGCTGCAATATGAATCTTCTGAGTAGACTGCATTAATAGGTCAGATCTGCAAGCATTGAACACACCCAAACAAAGGGCGTAACATGAATTTTATCCTATATGCTAAAACTGGGCAAGATGCCAGAAACATCCCTGTTTATATATATATATATATATATATATATATATATATATATATATATATATATGTGACTAGTAGGTTAATCCGTCTCACAAGCTCCAAGCTGTCTGCACTAAGCGGGTCAAATAGGAGAAGTCGTTGTGACAGATGGGGCCCGGCCAATGTGTGTGAAGATGACTAGTAGTGGTGCAGACAACAATAGCACAAGCCAGGCTGGTTGACGTGTGGCGTGGCTACCAAATACGCTGTTCTGTATTGCTGAATGACCATCTAATTTCTTCATAATATAGTAGTTAAACGGGCCTAATGGCTCAATTAAGAGATTCGTGTCAAGTTATACCGCAGTCGCTTGCTTGGTAGTTTCCGTCACTGCCTCTCTACAGAAACACATTGCATGGCATGCTGCCCAGCCAAGCAGGAGGTTAGCGCTTAACAGAGCTACCTAGACTCTAATTAATCTAGGGTAGACACGTTAAATGAGCTCGACTGACTAGCCAAGAGTCACAAGAGTAACGTTAGACATGATAAGCCATGGTCTAGATGAAAAAACCTCTTTGGTCTTGACATAGGTCTTCTCCAACTTCAATGTCAATGTCACTAGCTAGGATATATCACTTAACCCGGTCCTATATTTGGTTTTTTACTTGTCCTAAATGTATAAATGATTTCAGCCAGTACCAGCTAGCTACCTTATAACATTGATGTTTTCATGCCAATATTAACGGATAACAGCATTAGCACATTAGCTATCTGCTAGCTAACAGCACTCGCCGGGTAGCTGGCAAGCTAACGTTAACGTGCTTTGAAACGTCCTCCCCTACCTTGAATACAATCTTCCGTTGAATCATATCTCAATAATGCGCTCGTCAACGAAACGGTAGCCAGCTGTAGGGTATTTCTGTCCTTGAGAGCTGTGTGGAAGAGCTCCACTCGGTTCACTTCAGTCGGCGGCTGCACGGATAGAGACCGATGACAGCAGAAGGAGCGGTGTGACAGCCAGCAGCGCAGCGGCGTTGTGCTGTTTTGGTACGGCGTGCTGGCAACCACCAGGCTGTTCCTCAAACAACCAGGAGGGAGGGCTGTTGCTCATCTGACCGACAACCTCACCTGATCCAGAAAGTATCACTCACTTGCCTCACATACATATACATTCATTCATTCGTTCATCATTCATTCATTCATTCATTCACTCACTCACTCACTCACTCACTCACTCACTCACTCACTCACGTTTAGCCTATCTGCCCCTAGTGGCCGTTAGGAGGCATGGCAGTAACTAATCAAGATCAATCACTTGCCTCCTTTCTGCAATACTGCTGAACTATACTGTAAACTTATTTTATTTTATTTTACTTTTAGGTCGTTTCGTGTGTTTTATGTTATTTTGGTTTTTTAAAGTTACCACAAAATAATTTCTTAACTCTCTACTTTGATTCTCAACAACAGTAGGCTTAAAGGATGACTGACACTGGTGGCTTGACACTGCCCACTCGGCAGTTCAGAAACCAAACTGTAGGATATATTAGCAAACAAGCTACAAATTAGCAAACAGCTGAGAACAGTGTATGACTACAAACTTGATTTCCACAGTTGGACCCCAGCCGATTCCCTTCCTTCTTATATTCTGTATTTTCAGCCAGAGCAGTTAAGGTGCCACAAACATCCGACTAATAAACAAGGGCGAGTTAAGGATAAGGTCATGCTGTCAAACCAATACTGTATGAAGCCAGTATACCAACATGCTACCCAGCCACTATAACTTACCAGCAAACATACTACTAAGAAACATGTCAGCAGGCATGCTACAAACAGAATGTGCCTACCCCTGTAAGACTCAAAGATAATTAATAATAATAATAATAATAATTATTATTATTATTATTTTATTTTTTTGTATTAGAAATATTACCCAATAATAATATAAAGAATAAGAAGATGTAATTAAATAATATGTCATAACTCTCATATAATATGTTGACTAAATAAAAGTTATTTTCCAATGATTAGTGATATGGAGGACTGGGACTAGTGATATAGTGGTAAATAAAAAGGCAGAGATCCACCAATATAAACAAAAAAATAAATTATATTTTCAGAAAAGCATCATTTTTTTTTTTTGTGTGTTTATTAATGACCCTATCTCCCTATTATTTACATCAGTTTAATACTACTTTATACTATGAGTTAATGTCAAAGATTTATGTCAGGCAAAGGTGTGTAAAATTAGTTTAGGGGGTTTACCTTCCAGGCGGAAGTCAGATACACACACACACACATATATATATATATATGAAGAGTAAAGCGCGCCCTCTAGTGTTTGAAAAAATGACCGCATATTTTCATGGAACGTACCACTGCGCCCTGATAGGCAGAACACGTAAAAATAAAAAACTACCAAGTAAACAGAGTTTGAAAGCACAATGAACTACGGATATGACATCAAATAATGATCTTTGATTACTTACACGTATTGTATCTAGTTAGTCGATGTATCCAGGTTTTATCCATAGACCGTAAAAATAACGAGTCACCTCTTCGATATAATGGTAGAGTCTCTGACGCAGAAACTCTTCTTTCCTTCGTATTTGTAGCTGCAGCCATGAGGTACGTTGGAGGCTTGAATTACTTGTGTGTTTTCTGTTGTAGGCCATGAATTTAACGTCGGGTTGATATTTGAATTTAGTCCCAATAGATTAAGACAAGTCTGAACAGTCGGGCTCAGTCTGAATTGGAAAGAAATCGGTTTTTCTACCAAAATGCTCGTAGGGCCCTGTCTGTTCTGGCTAGCACAGCTCGTGAGCCAAGACATGTCACAAAATGTTATGGTACCGGTTATGGCCTTAATGTTTGTCAGTATTAGCTGAACGAAAGCAACACTCCTTTCCTAAGCCTAGAGGTACAGGTAGCTAACCAATTTAGCCCTGCAATTTTATCAGGTAATAGTATAACTTATGATATTTTCAAGTGTAGTGACAAGCCTGGACAATCGGCGTCAGTCTGAATTTGAACAAAGTCTGTTTTTCTATCAAAATACTCGTAGGGTGTTGGGTCTGTGCGGCTCAACTGTGTGTGTCTGTCAATCAACACTATATGAGTTAACCATAATGTAGCCTTTGCCATTTTCGTCAGTGTTAGCTGAACGAAAGCTCAACTCCTTTCCTAAAGACGCAGGTGAGGTAGCTAACAATGTTTAGCCCTGCAATGTTGTAGGCAGACATGTACAGACATGTTTGATCATAAGGTAATCCAACGTCAGGTGCCGTTTCCATTAGTATTGCGTGATATTATTATGAAGTTGAAGAGAAGAAGGAATGAACTAACAGGTGATGGTAACCAAACGGCAGCCATTGGACCTTGTTTATGGCAGTGCAGCATAGTATGATTAGTGCATTATTATGAGAATACTGTACATTTTTGCTTGCTGAAATGATTTATTGTAGTCCAACAAATATGTATACATATAGTGAACATAGTTTAAACACAGTGCATATTTAATAAGAAACATATGGACTGCCCCTGAAACATTTGCTTGTGAATTTCTTGTGCAAATACTACATAATGTTGCATCCTAATGCTTAAAGATTTGTGCTCTCTATGGGTTAGAAAATGTAAGAACAATGAGTGAGGTGGCACACTATTTTTTTTAGAGAGAGATTTGACTTGCAGGGAATTTTAAAGGGTCCCTAGTATGCACCCAGTACCTTTTATTTTTTATTTTTTTTGTTGCTGTTGGTAACACACCTGACATGTACTCCAAAGAAAAGCAAATAGAAATTCCATTTTCTTTTCCCAGCATGCTCAGGCTCCAGAAGCGCTTGGCGTCCAGCGTCTTGCGCTGTGGCAAGAAGAAGGTGTGGCTGGACCCCAACGAGACCAATGAGATTGCCAACGCAAATTCTCGTGAGTTGTTTTCTTCATAATGTAGGGTTCTCTCTCCTTAAATTTGTGTCATCAGGGCCCCTCAGTCCAGCACATCATCTAAGGGTATTGCACTTTATTTGTCCCACAGGCCAGCAGATTCGAAAACTCGTTAAGGATGGATTGATCATCAGGAAACCTGTAACGGTTCATTCCCGTGCTCGTTGCCGCAAGAACACTCTGGCACGCCGCAAAGGACGTCACATGGGTGTTGGTGGGTAACTCCTTTAAGATCCCTGCCTGATTTACATAATTGCCTTCTAAATAATGCCAAATTAATTTCCCTCTGGTGCATATTTTTCATTGAGTCCTATGTTAGAAATATTTCCTAGTGTGCTAGGTCCTAACACAAATCATAGTCAGCAGGGTTCAACATTAAGATTTATTTCCACTTGCCCAGTCGGGCCAGTGGTTAAGAGTTCTACTTACCTCTAGTGTATTTTCACTGGCTCAACAGACAGCAATGAAAATAGGCACTTTTGTATACATTTGAGTTATTTATTTCTAAAAAAAAGAAAAAGTATGATTGACAGTTCTTTTTGACAATTCTCAATACACATCAACTGAAAAACGAAGTAAATAATTAATTGGATACATTTTGAACTGCATGATTTTTAACAATTCTTTAAGATTGGCCCTCGTTGCACTTAATGTATCCATAGATACATCATAGCCAACTAATTGTGTGTTATTGGGCTCTGGGCCATCAAGCATTCCTTATTGTCGCACCCTGATCAGATTAATAGGAACGAAGGAAGTTACCATTGGCAGACATGTTAAGCATTAGTGGCAATTGAATGCAGCAAATGGTAGTGGCTTTGTAGTTTGACATGAACAGGAGCTGATACAGTGCCATTTTCCTCTCCTCTACCCCAGGTAAGAGAAAGGGTACAGCCAACGCTCGTATGCCAGAGAAACTGTCGTGGATGAGGCGCATGAGAATCCTGCGTCGTCTTCTTCGTCGCTACAGGGAGTCCAAGAAAATCGACAGGCACATGTAAGTGATGCTTTCAGTTCTCTTCACTGGTGAACAAGCCATCTTTGGTTTGGTGGTTAATTTGTTTAAGCTTAAGTATTGAATACCAATTTTAGGAAAAGGCATCTTACCTTGCGAAGCTCTGAGGTAATTTCCAGTACGTACTTCTCTCCAGGTACCACAGTCTCTACCTGAGGGCCAAGGGTAACGTCTTCAAAAACAAGCGCATCCTCATGGAGCACATCCACAAACTGAAGGCAGATAAGGCCCGCAAGAAGCTCCTGGCGTAAGTTCTCACTGAATTGGTCTCCCTTTTTTTTTTTTACCCTTTTTTGTTTTTTGGTTTTGTTTTTGTTTTTAGAGACTAAGATTTCTTCATCGACCCACCCAGTTGAAAACAATTTTCTGCATGAAGATTAATAACCCTTTCTGGCAGAGGGGTGACGTTTCTAAACCAACAGTAGTAATGCATCACTCCCAAAGCAGGCCGTGTATGACAATAGTGTAAAGCTCTATCTCTAAATGCAAGTTATCACTGTGTTCACATGCTATTGGAATAATACCAACCTTGATGAGATTCTCTGAACACATAAAATGACCGGAAATAATATATCAACAAAATCATTTTGGATAAATCTTCACTTTGAGTATGTAAGCTTTGCTGAAAGTCTAAGGATTAATGTGCGATTAGACTGTCTGGTTGCTGATTCACATTGTCTTATGTCTGTCTGTCTCCACCCCCACAGTGACCAGGCTGAGGCCCGCCGTTCCAAGACAAGGGAGGCCCGTAAGCGCAGAGAAGAGCGTCTCCTGGCCAAGAAAGAAGAGATGATCAAGAACTTGTCAAAGGAGGAGGAAAGCACAAAGAAATAAATCCAAACCTACATACTCTCCTCAGATTCCCCTTTTTAAAGTTAATAAATTTGGACAAAAGAGACTCGCATTGTGTTATGTTATCATTATTGAATGACTATTGAATGCCTATTGTCAGTGGTAGGTTTCGATTTTACAAATGATGAGGTTTTGAGGAGATGCAAGGTACAGTAGCACTGTTACTGTAATTGCAAATGGAGGATCTCTTCATCTGCCATTTGAGTATTTAAAAAAAACAGGAGTGACAGGTGGGTGATGACAAATGACTTCCCCTGTCCTTTGTCCAGGTTTCTTCACAATCAACAGATATGGAAGGTGATACATCAAATTATACATTTTGGAGTTTTACAGTTGGATGAAAATCATCCATCTGGGGGCCTAATAATAAATTCACATTTTATATTTTAAGCATTTAACTGATGCCCTTATCCCGTGCAACTTAATAACCAACTCTCTGTTGTAGATCATATCTTGATAGTTAACCATTTCTGCTTTTTACAGCTTGTTCTTTGCCAAGAGAATCATATATCATCAGTGGTGGAAAAAGTACTCAAATCCTTTACTCAAGTAAAAGTATCAAAACCATAATGGAAAAATGCTCCAGTAAAAGTTATGCATTCAAAAGTTTACTTCAGTAAAAGTATAGAAGTATTAGCAGTAAAATGTACTGAAGTATGAAAAGTAAAAGCACTCATTTTTTCAGAGTGTTAAATTGATGCGTTAACCTGTAAGAAGTATTTTAATGTTGTAGGTCAAACTGCTCCATATACTGTTGGGGAGTTTAAACTCTAACAATGCAACATATTTTATGAGCTTATTGTATGTTTTGCATGTGAAACCGTATTCTGCAGAGTAACTAGTAACTACAGCTGTCAGATAAATGTAGTGGAGGAAAAAGTACAATATTTCCCTCTGAAATGTCTCATAAAATGGAAAAACTACTGAAGTACAGTACTTAAGGAAATGTACTTAGGTACTTTCCACATCTGCCTAATTGTAAATTGCCGAGCGCCTAGAATGTAAAATGTAAGTAATAATAATTTATGATTGGCTATTCAATCTTTGCCTGCTGTGAATTTTCCATTTCATTTTTTGGTAATGAAATCAGACGGCTGATAGTTGATGAAAGTGTTTTTCAAGTTCAGCCTTTGTAGTCTATTTTTCTTTTGGATTTGAATAATGATGAATGGACTGAACTGATAGAAAAAGCCTTTGTATGACAATGAACTTCCTGAATACAGTAGCAGGAGAACAGCCAATCACAGAAGAGACAGTGGCTCTGTCACGGAACTGGTGTATTTATTTCTCTTTGGTGAATTGCGGAAGTGAAAAGTTGCATTGCTTTGGCTGCTGTCAGAGAGGAAGAAAAAACTTGGAATGAAGGCTAATGCAAATTAAGCTGACATTTCTATAAGGCAAGAGTATTCATCATCATCACCATCTTCTTCCTATTCATGATTACAATGGGCCATTTAATAATACATCATTCTGGGATCGCAGGGATATTTTGTAATATTTATTGTGGTTCTGACCCTTAACCTCAATATTTAGTTTCTTATAATGTTGGCAATTAAAGAATTTAAGTTTCCTCCCTGTTTTTTCTCATTATTTTCTATTCGTTGTGATTAAAGGCTGTGTCAGAGTCACATTTTCGAACTTCACCCCCCCTACTGCAAAGTTAATATACCCATCTATATCAAACTTCAGCAATATATTATTCTTTTAGAGCTGCATTATATGAGTAAATTATTTTGGACTAAAATGTCAACTGGAACGTTAAAATTCCAAGGTCACAATGTGACTCCAGGTTGAGATAAATGTAGAGTAACATGGAAGCTCCACTTCCATTTCTGAGTTTGATCGTTTAGGAGAGAGAGAAGAGATGGCTCTGTTTTTAACAGCATTTAAATAGCAAAACCACACAAACAAACAACAATAGTCTAGTTACACGTACACTATTGACTGTAGTGGAACTTACAAATCTCTACAGAAATAAAACTATACAGGCAGCACATTATTTAAGATATCGTTGTTGATATCGTTTACTGAGAAGAAATGCAAGACAAAGGGTTTGTGGGAATTAGGGGGATGTAAGGGGGGGGGGGTTGGAAATGGATGGAGGGGGGTTGGGTGTGTGAGCACAGGTGTTAATGTGCTCACATTGAAGAATTGGAGGATTTGTTAGAGTCTGAGTTGAAAGTTGACTCCATCTTGTCCTTGTTCTTCTTCTTTTTCTCCTTACGCTTTGGAGTAAGGGCATCAGCGATTCTACGCAGCAAGCTACGCTTCTTTTTCTTCTTCTCCAAAAGTTCATTGAGCTCCATCTCCAGAACAGCAAGCTTATCCGCCATGAAGGCTTTTCTCTTTGCCCACTCTCGCTCTTTCTCCTCCAGGGTCTGCTCGTTGTCAGTTTTGGCCCTGAGGAGACCAGCCCTCTCCTCCTGCTGCTGGAGGAGGCAGCTCTCTAGCTTCTGCTCAGTGTGCTTCAGAGCAGCTGTGATTCTGGTTTCAGCCTGGGCCTGTGCCTGAGCCAGTTCCTGGGCCTGGACCTGGACCTGGGCCTTTTCCTGGACCTGTTCTTGGGCCTTTTCCTGGGCCTTTTCCCGGGCCTGTTCCTGGGCCTGGACTTGGACCTGTTCCTGGGCCTTTTCCTGGGCATGGACCTGGACCTGGGCCTTTTCCTGGGCCTGTTCCTGGGCCTGGACTTGGGCCTGTTCCTGGGCATGGACCTGGGCCTGGACCTGGACCTGGGCCTTTTCCTTGGCCTGTTCCTGGGCCTTTTCCTTGGCCTTTTCCTGGGCATGGACCTGGGCCTGGACCTGGACCTGTGCCTTTTCCTTGGCCTTTTCCTGGGCCTTTTCCTGGGCCTGGCCCTGTTCCTGGGCCTTTTCCTGGGCCTGTTCCTGGGCCTCGACTTGGGCCTTTTCCTGGGCATGGACCTGGGCCTGTTCTGGAGCCTTTTCCTGGGCCTGTTCCTGGTCCTGGGCCTTTTCCTGGGCCTTTTCCTGGGCCTGTTCATGGACCTGAACTTGGGCCTGTTCCTGGGCCTCAACTTGGGCCTTTTCCTGGGCCTGGACCTGTTCCTTGGCCTGTTCCTGTGCCTCGACTTGGGCCTTTTCCTGGGCCTGGACCTGTTCCTTGGCCTGTTCCTGGGCCTTTTCCTGGGCATGGACCTGGGCCTGGATTTGGGCCTTTACCTGGGTCTGGACCTGTTCCTTGGCCTGTTCCTGGGCCTGTTCCTGGGCATGGACCTGGGCCTGGACCTGGACCTGTGCCTTTTCCTGGACTTGTTCCTGGGCCTGTTCCTGGGCCTTTTCCTGGGCCTTTTCCTGGGCATGGACCTGGGCCTGGACCTGGACCTGGACCTGTTCCTGGGCCTGTTCCAGGGCCTTTTCCTGGGCCTGAGCCTGTACTTGGGCCTGTTCGGCCAAGCCCAGGAACATGAACTGGAGCTGGGTCTGGGCAGAAGAGCCCAGGTCCAGAATCTCCTTAAGATGTTCATCTGCCTCCCTCATAGTCTGGTATTCTTGTCTGGTCCATTTCCTCTGGGTCTGTTGCTGCTTCTCGGCAGACGAGTCCAGTCCCAGAGACAACTTAAAATATGCCTCTGCCTCTATCATCATCAGATGCTCCTGGCTGCTCCATTTCCTCTGGACCTGTTCCTGGACCTGGACCTGTTCGGCCAGGCCCAGGAACATGAACTGGACCTGGGTGTGGTCAGAAGAGTCAAGGTCCAGAATCTTCCTGACATATTCATCTGCGTCCCTCATCGTCTTATAGTCCTGCCTGCTCAATTTCGTCTGGGTCTGGGTCTGTTCCTCGTTCTGGACAGAAGAGTCCAGGCCCAGAACCAGCTTCAACTGTTTTTCTGCCTCTATCAGCAGCAGATGTTCTTCGCTGCTGGAGACTGGGTCCAGGAGCCCAGTCTTCCTCTCCACAGGGAATTCCAGGTAGGTCTGCCGCGCAGTGCTGTGGGCGGGGCTTACCTGGGCATCCTCCGGCTCCGTGTTGTGCTGGACCTCCATGTATTTATTTCTCTTGTCTCTCTTTCTCTCTCTTTTTGTCTTGTGTGTCGCCTCCATCGCGCCAAAAAGTGAAATGCCTCTGTGCTGTGTGCACTTGGAATTATAACCTCACACTGCATTCACTGCCCTCGTTGTGACACCACAATGTATAAAGTTAGTAAGATTCCAAATTCCCCTTGGTTGACAGGACTGTCAAAGATTCTGTGTGTTTTGATTTGATTTGATTTTTTTTATGTGTCTAGCTTCAGTTAAGTGAATAAAAGTGTATTTTCTGAGTTTAATTACAAGAAGTGTAATGTGATTTAAGATCATTCCAGTTAGTGAGTGTTTGGAAAGAGTATTTTGGTTCTTGTTGAGAACCACTGCGCTATGTCATCTAACTAATGTCATCTAATATCATTATTTGTGTGTGGGGTGTGTGTTTGTTTATAACATTTCAAACACTTTTGCCAAGGGAGCCAACAGTTCTGGTGGTCACTGCATATCTACCACAGAGCCCCAAATCTGTGCATCAACATCCTCCCATTCTAATGACACTTCAACAGGGTGATGGGTGCGGAATAACTAATCCAGACCCTAGCCATGTCAACTGAAGAGATGGTGTTGTCAAAATCTACTACATCTAGTGTGTAAGGGTTGTTCTGAGTATTGGGTTCAGTTTTCCATGTTTTGGTCTAATGTTGTTTATAGTCCACAGGGGGGCAGCAGAGCACCAAACTCAAGTCACACCATCAGGCTCCAAAAATGGAAAAACAGAAGCTGCTGATGATGCAAGTAGAGGATCAGTCTAATATGAGGATGAAGTGTTATGAACAATAGAGCCTAATTAAGAGCATAGCACACAATAAATATAATTCATTATATTTTTTATAAGTATTATTTGATTAATATATGACCAATATTTGTCAGCGTCTATGCTAAAGTGTTGCATTTGTTGTTGAATGTTTTTGAATGTCCTCTGTATAGTTTTGGCTCTTTAGTTTCCACTTGGGACGTTTGCTACTAAGACATTTGTCATCTGGATTATTATTCTTATAAAGGTGCCGAGGTCCCTCAGCAGCCAAGTTTACAGATCTTAAAATATTTGACCTATTGAAGAAATTATGACTTTCTTGACATTTCTAAAAACATTTTGGATATGTATCATTTCCCAAAACCTTTCTAGAGAAAAACTTTTTTCTCTAAATTCCATGACATTTCCAGATTTTACATGACCATAGAGACCTTGTATTACTTTAATTCTATAATTAATTATCACTTTAGTCTCTAACTTTCATGTTATTCAGGAAATTTTATTCTCCTGCTTTCATACATAGATCCCAAGAGTGCACTGTCTTACTTCACCAAAGCCAGTAGTTTTATATTATAGTTATAGTTTGTCCACAATCTTCCTCTTCAATCTTATGGTGTCTGTTTTTTCCCCGGGAATGTTTGACTCCACTCCATATATATTTGAACAATAAAATCCTGGATAGATCGGGTCATCTGAAAGGCTGTGAGTGAGCAGGCCTTTCAGAAAGCCCTCTAGTGCCATTTGTGGAGGTCAAACACTTCTCACTCTGAGATAAAGATTTATGAGGCCTTGCTCTGTACTCCCCACTCTGCAGAAGTGATCTTCTAAAAGTTGTCTGCTGTAGAGACAAGCACTCTGTTGCTCCTATCATCATGACCGTGACATGACCCAGGAAGTGGCCAGGTTTACCTCAAGACTCTGCTGGGAGAGAATAGTGATAGTTGAATGTGATTTGAAGAATTTGCTCCTATTTGACTTACCAAAAGTTAAAAAAAAGGATGAAATATCAGCAACTAGACAGATGTCAAAAGTAGCCAATCTGGTTGAGAATTAAACAGTAGTGGTTAGATCATTTTGTTTCCTCTCCTGTGCAGTGTCCTGTCCACTGTAATTTACGGTGTTGTCCAGTATAATGTGTGTCCTAAACCATTTGATGGCTGATGTTTTGAATGCCATATCTTTTTATGCATTCAGCACACACAAAGTTTTATTGGATTGCCACCAGCATTTATAGATTTTGAACAGAAATTTCAATTTTGAAGGTTTTCCATAGTTGTAAATGTAGCCTAGTCTATAGTTGATAACCTACAGGGAATTTTTCAATTTGCATGCAGTCTGATAGAAAAATGCACCAGTTGGCCTTCAGAATTTCAATGCCTTTTGATTTACATTTATATAATTTAGCAGATTGTATTCATAGAGTAATTGATTAATTCAGTAATGGGCATTGAAGATGCTGCAGACTGCAGAATTTATACTGAAAAAACATATTGTACACTCACCTACTTAGTCACATGATGAGGTCAAGGCAGTGCAGTGGTAATGCCAGTGTAGCACCACACAGGAAACCAGGCTTTTAATCTCTCTTAAGTGTTTATGTTATAAAACATCAAGGAAACCTTTTTGTTTCTTTTACAATTTGACAGTTTACTCACAGTTGACATAAGCTAGGGTGGAGCATCTTATGTAGTGATTTGATTATCTTTCTATGGATGCATGGTCAAATCATTTTGCCTCTTGTCCTGTGTAATTATATGACACAACGTAACAGCACAGGACAGGAACAAGAGACACAAGACGGGACACAGGCGGCACAGATCTTGAGGTCACTGGGAATAAAACATGGGACTTTTTGGGAACAGGACAGTCTCTTTAACCACTATGCCACCCTGCTGTCCCAAGTAGCACTCATGAATGGAAGAAATATGTACAAATACATGAATATTACCCACATGCCATTAGAGCAGACCTGGAGACTCCTGCTCACACATGGTGGTCTCATTTGATTGGTGCTCCTTACCAACAATAATGCCATGTTTCATTACTGTACCAATGAGAAGACTACTTCATGATTAGGCTATTCTTGTTTTTTACTCATATAATATTTGGAAGATTCTTTGGTCTGAGAATTATCTAGGAAACCTTTAGGTTTCCTAGATAATGTAGGTTTTCTGGTATACAAAGTTCAGCAGAATTTTACCACCACTAACGCTAAATAAATAATGAATATACAAAAACATGTTCAACCTTTCAAAATCAAATTTCTTTATCTTCAAAACATCTTCTTTAAGCATGTAACAACATTTAACATTTTTAACATTTTAAAGGAGTATTATCACCGTGAGATTTAGAGTCTTGAATTGTTTATGATTCTGACCATTAACCAGTTGGTAGCTTTAATGAAACCAAAGTGCCTGTGTATGCTATCCTTGCTTTATTTTAAGCTTGCATGTGTATTACCAGGAGCAAAGTAATACAAGAACATTGCCACTCAGTGTCCAACTGCATATTTTATAAAGCACTTTTAAAAACTTCTGTATGTCTAATGGTTACGGACTTGCCGGGGCGAGGACTTTTGAAGTGTAGAGAACATGCTGTTTATTGATACAGATTTTATTTTGGACATGTACTTTCCACTTTTAAAAATCCTTTAGTGCCTCTTGCCGGGGGTGCATCTATCACACGGTCCATGAAAATAGAATTTTGATTGGTAACGGTGGATGAGTGACGTAACGTTGGTCAAAGAACAATTTACTGAGGTAGAGTGCAACTGGTCTAGTGACGCATGGCTGTAACCAGCATAAGGAATAGTACATTTCCTCCATGCTGACTTGCTTTTTGAGATTACTGGTCAGTATTTGCTGT
Source organism: Centroberyx gerrardi (assembly GCF_048128805.1). Lineage (NCBI taxonomy): Eukaryota > Metazoa > Chordata > Actinopteri > Beryciformes > Berycidae > Centroberyx > Centroberyx gerrardi. The sequence continues at coordinate 13,847,380 of NC_136016.1, read as the reverse complement.
ATTAAAATGCTGTTACCAAATACACGAGTGTTTTTAAATGATTACTGTACAAACCTAAAGTACTCACTGGGTATATGTTTGAGTTCGGCAGTTTCTGGAATTCATTCATTCATTCAAACCTTTATTTATACAGGGAAAACTCACTTAGATCAAACAGTCACACAAATATTAAATGCAATATCCAATTAAGGATACAATTAAGATGTTTAAAAGCAATCGCACATAACTTGTGGTAATGCAGCAATAAGGGAGGCAAACTGTGAGTATGAGATGATGATACATGGACCAAGGGATTCCTGTAATGTATTCCACATGTGAGGCACAAAATAGCTCAAGGTTGATTTTCCTATATTAGCATTAATCCGAGGAGTTTATAGGAGAAGATCATTTGTTGAGTGAGGTATAAGTATTTTGGTAGCAGATGAAATTGCTGATATAAGAAGGTAGTTTAGATAAAAGTGCTTTATAAATGAATTGCACTACCAAGGTCAGGCCCGTGCCTCCTCTGCCCTGCTGGTCAGTTCTCATACAGATGGATGTACATATCATGTGACCGTGAACCTTTAGGCCTGTGCAATCGCTGTCTAGGCATGATGTGTTGCATAATCGCGTGCCAACCAGGATTTGTCTCAGCGTTTTCTTCAAACGCCTTTACGTTATACATACACCTCGGCAGCCATCCCAGTGTCGTCTCTGCCTGTGCGTGTGTGTCTGGTTGTGTGCCCATTCGCATGTATGTCTGCTTGTTAGTCTTTATGTGTGTGTCCGTGCTGCATTTCATCCATGACTTATCAATTTATCCGCCCAGCTGGGTGAGCAATCACTTGGCCTGGTATCTGTCGATTTGAATTCATCTCGTGTTGTGATTGTGTTTGACATTGGTGCATAACCCCAGAGTGAGGTAAAGAGCAGTTACCAACTTTGACTTTTCGGTGTGGACAATTGATTGCATATTGTCTCTTGGTCACTGTCCCATGCTGACACAAGCATAAACCTAACCAATTACGATACGTTTTTTTCCCTGCAGATAATTTAGTTAGATCCACTGCAGGTGCATACCTAATGAAAGCGTAAAGATCGTGTGTACTCTTCTAATGCAAGGTCCCTTTTGTCAGACTCAGGTATATTGGTGCCAGACTAATTCCTGGCACCAGACAATATTGTTTTTGCCTAACATATCCACTTGGTTACTTGACTCCATATTTGTTTGCAGACGCTTTTTTATTTGATATACTTTATTGATTGTCCGAGGGGGAAATTCTTTTTTTACTGATGCACAGGGTCAGGTAGGAGGTGCTCAGGGATACTTCAGGGGATCAAACCCAGCCCTATGGTTGGGGGACAACCTTAGTAACCTTAGTAATTTTAATTAAAATTTCCAAAATATTAATTATGCTGGGTTTTAGGGGAAATAATGAAACACACCTCACCTCACACTGAAACCTAGATTTAGCACAGCAGGTAACCAAAGAGAAAACAGTTTGAGGAAAAAGCAGAGGTATTAAATGGACTGTTATTAATCATGTGATCATGTCACCTGCTGATTCAAAATCATTCACTAAACTATTTGGCATGCAAATAGTTTCAACCACCTTTGTCTTCTGTATCACCAAGTAGGTCTGTAAATGGGAAGTTACCAGCTGAGCAGTAATATTAGGCAGCCATGTCAGGAGTAGCTTTTCAATTCTTACATATCGTTGTCCTCCATTGAACCACATCAGCCTCCCCAACAGCAGACAGCTGCATGTTCTCAGCCTGTCAGCGGCTACTTTATGGTCGTTATTACAGTATGCTTTATTCTTATGTTGTTTGCCTTCTCAGATTTTCTTTGAGCTCTTCTTGAATTGGGAGTGGTTGTGGTGGTGTGGGGTGTGGGGTGTGGGGCTACCATCCATGTGCCAGCTTGCAACCACTGTCAGCCAAATTAGGCCGCAGGCCACTGATGCGCCCGTCATCCAGTCATTTTCACTTCTTGCCTGGGCCTTGAAGGATGCCTTCTTTTTTGCTCCCTGGAGAAGGTGTGACTGAAGCGTTTGCAGACGCAACTGTTGCTAACCAGGACGGGCAGGCTAGTGTGTATGGTGTGTATATGTGGTGTGTGTGTGTGTCTGTGTCAGTGTGCGTATGAGAGAGAGAGAGAAGGAGGGAGATTCTATTCAGGTCTATTCAGAGCAGTTATTCAGATAATGTGCGAATGACACTGGTGTCTGGAGTGACTTGAGGTGAAAAGACTGTCTATTTGCGGTCAGTGAATCACTGGCCTTAAAATTGCTTGCTTGATTTAGATGGCATAGGGATACAAATGTTGATGACATGGTCTAGTCAGGAATATAGTGATGATGACATATTATAATCTGTTTGGTTGTACATGAATTTTTAGAAACAGAACTCACTGCCCTCCTTAGCTTTCTTTCACAGCATGCTCTTGAGAGTTGAATTCCCTTTCTCTGACAGACGTCGTCTTCCTGTATTTAGTCTTTGTCTAAGTAGTAGTGGGTAGTGCTAGTGGATCATGTAGCATCATGCATACACAATAGGACAAGAGCCTAGCAATGCAGTAACCTCATGTTTGAGAGTTGTCTTTCAAAGCCTCAAAGGACTAGAGGAGCTGGAATGACGGCTCGACACAGCATGACCCATCTGCTTACCTCTACATGATGACTTCACTATACACCGTGGCTTTACACACGGTGCTTTCACTGACAGTGCTATTTATATATATGTAATCATTACCAAATGGTTCTGCAGTGGGGGTATATATATAGAATTAAAGCCATCTAGATAAATTAATGTGAGAAGATGTATTGAGAGATGTCACAGGGATTACTGAGGGAGAACGCAGGCATTGTGCAGTGAGCCCATTTCTTAGCTTGCTTAATGCATTTCTTCATTACCAGGAGGCACTCTTATTTCCTGAAGCGTGAGCCTTAATGGGATTAGATGAGGAGGGGAATGTGAGGGAAGGGCTGAAACAGAGCAGCACTCTTTATTACAGTTAGCGTTCAACACAGACGAAACAAACGGAGCGCACTTAGCAGTTCAGGAGATCTTTATTAACGATTGAGATGAGGAGGTGAAAATAACAAAAAGATGAGGATTATTGGAAGATTTTTATATATCAAAACAATTTATCTGCCATTTAAAAAAACATAACCCCTGCTTGCCAGTTGTTATCTAATAATGACACCTTTTGTGTGTATCACAGTCTGTTGAGACTGAGCAGACTGTGTTGTGTTCCCTCTCTCCCTCTGGCTGTAATAAATGGCTGGTCCTCCTGTCAGTTGGCATGTGTCTTGTCTCTGAGTATCCCTCTTGACCCTAACACACAAAATGATTGCTAGCGTGAATGTTATTAGGTATCATAAGACCTTTTTGAAGATGGAGTCACAAGGGATTTTGGCAGATGGATTGCTGAGTGTCCGGCAGAATATAAATAAGATCCATCTCTAATCATAAGCTGACATCTGACACTGTCACCACCTGTGTTAACCACCTCACCCTGCTGTCAATCCCTCTTATCCATCACCAACACAATCCCTTTATTCTACCCCACCCTCTCTCTATCCTCACATGCTTATCTCACTCCTCTATTATCTAATTGATTGACTTTAATTCTTTGTGAAATAGATAGAGAGATCATATCATCTAAAAGCATGGAAGGGATTGAAAGGTTTAATTCTCTCTCTCATGTGTGTCTGTTTCTAAGGGCGATTGGATGAGGGATTGATAGCGCACAGTGACACAGATCAGGGATCAATCAGATAGCCAGTGCTGTCAGATCTGAGCTCCAGATACAGTCCTCTTTAAAGCCTTCTTTCACCTGGTGTTGACTGAACACACTTGCTCTTTTCCAGCACCACTGTGCTTCACACTCATCCAGTCTCATCTACACCCGGAAGCTGCCGTGTACAAAAAACACCTATTGTGTTTTCTTTATTTGATGACTTGACTTTAAAACACATCAAGCAAAACCAGCATGGAAGTCCCAGTAAAGACAGAGACTAGAGTATTTCCATTGGTGCACTAATGTCATAAAGATGGCAAGGCAGGTTAGGTAAATACGTTCAACAATAGCAAATTAGGGAATTGAGAGAATTTACAGGTGTTTTGAGTGTTACTCAGGTTAGGAGGAGTATTATGATCCTATGTTTTCTTCCACTGTTACTGAGGAGCTACAATGTGATAGAGAGATAGTTGAGATTAAGTACCTCAGCTGCTGTTGTTAAAAGAGTGTGTGTTGACCATTCACATCCCCTATATATTGCAAGCTGGCCTGGGGGTTTAAAGTGGCAACTCTCTGGTCACAACACATTTCTTTCAGCCTCAGGCTGCTGTTGGCCCTTTTATTGTTCCCTTGTGCCTCTTCTGATCACTGGTGACCATTAAAGGGGATACTGAAAAAGACCTGACACTATTCCTAATCAGTTTTTTCTCCTACCATTGATAATATGATCATGCTGTAAGAAGTTTTGCAATAGATCACGTTAATAATAGTTGCTCTTTGATCAGAGAATGGATTGTTTATGCATTGCATGCAGTTAAATCATCTGTGTACTACTGCCCATGGAGAAAAATAAAGAAAAAATGCAGCAAGCTTTTCATTTTGGATTAGTCAATTAGATGAGAAGATATTGGATAACATTCAAATGATAAAGCATCAATGAAAATGTTTTTTTTTTCTCCTGGCAATAGGAAAGATAAGAAGGAAAACATGCAACCAAGAGCTGAACATACACCGTTGTGAGTACATGGTGTGTACTTTAACCCTGTAAAACACATGCTGATTCCTCCAAAAACGTGTTATGTTTGCTTCACTGAGTCTGTCGCTAATCTTGCTGTGTCAGTCTTGGTGTAAGATGACTTGTCCTCCCTGGTCCCCATTTATTGGCCTTGCTGTCACCACATCTGATCAGATTTTAGTCCTGGCGTATTGATTGAATTTAGTCCATTACTCACTGACTAAAATGGCATACTGTAAGATGATTAGTCAGCAAAACGAATGACTTTATGGCCGATGAAGATACATCTACTGCAGCAGCTCTTTAACTGTACATTAGAAAAACTGCCACCACTGCATATAACATTAGCTACAGCAGATTACATTTGCAACATTTAGACATTTCCCAGTTTATCTGTTATCACACATTCACATCTGTGAGCTTCCTGATATTTTTGCAAATGTTCTCAAGTATGTGATTGGATAGTGATAAACAAAGTCGTTAAGAGTAAATGCATGTCTGTATTTGGATAACAAAAATATATATATGTGTTCTTATTCGTTTTCTTTTGATAAACCATAACTTGACTTTGACTAGATTAAATGAGATGAAACAGTGCAGGGAACACAGGTGAGAGTGTGATGTGGCATTTCTGTTGTATCCTGTGATGCTCTGCTGTTTACAAGGTCTATTTGTTTTTATTTGCTGCAGCCTCACAGTGATTTGATGCGATGTCACTCTGCTCTGCTGTCAGTGTCCTTGTGCCCTTTCAGTTCCCAAAACAAATGCAGGTAATGTGACGAAAATATAGATTTGTTCTCCATTTATCACCTGAATTTGAATCCCAAGAAATTGTTAGAGAAGTAAACACAATAAACGTGTCAGTTATGATTTAGAAAGTAGAGCAGCAAACAGAGCAAAATGAATCAATACAGCTTCAGGTAGTGCCAGATACAGTGGTATGGCAACTAAATGCTTCATTTGTGAATAAATGAGTTGGCTACACTCATTCATCAATAACTGATTAAAATGCTAAATTAATCTGTCTCGCCCTGTATCATCAGATGATTCATTTTCTCACTTTTTTTTACAAGAAGTGCATAAAATTTAAATTTCACATCTTTGCTGAATTTACATGTATTCATATAATTTATATAATATCATATAATCAAATATAATTTCAGAAAGCCAATGCCTGCAGTACTAATCAGAAATTTGGGGAAAAACAAAAGATAATAACACTCAGCTTAAGAACTCAGATTTTCTGGTATATAGCAGTATAATGTACTGTACAAAATCACAAAATACACCTTGATCTGTGTACCTTGTGACTATGTGTATTCTAATCTGACTTGATGGACATTTCAGACAGAGCTTCAGACAGAATAAAACTGTTTAGGGTGATTTGTTTCCATTAATGACCCACAATCACCTACTGACTTTTTAGTGTTGGTCTCTGTTGTGTCTGTCAGCGTCCCACTGCAGAGGGAGGGTTGAGTTAAGGACCGTGTAGAGGAAGAAAGAGGGAAAGAAAAGGGAAAAAAGCGAGAGCTGGAAGAAGGAGAGAGTTGAAGAAAAGGCCACTGAGCCATCAGGCGCTCTGCTCAGTGCCAGATGGTTGAGGCTGAGGTTCAGGGAGGAGACAACATACAGAGGGCTATCAAGCTGAGCAGGGAAGGTTACTTTTAACATTACAGCTTACTGATTACCTGCTTAAAATTGAAATTAGTAGTGACAATCTGCATTCATACTCAAACTTGTAACCTATTCTGATTGCTTTCAGTTACTTTTGGGTTACTTTGCCTCCAGAATTGTGTGGTTATGAATGTAACCCCTGTTTACTGAAGGGAGGAATAGAAGTAACATGGATCACTCCCATCATTGCTTACTGTGAGTAGATAGACAGCATATGCTTCTCAAGATACAGTAGGTACCACAGAAAAGCAAAAGGCTGAGCTTCATACCATCCTTTTGGTTTCAACCAATCACTGGACCAGAGACACACTGATATATCGAAATGATTTTTGAGCAAATGGTTGGATGTGAATGTTTTCATTGCATCTCGACCCTAATGTTAGTCATAATTGTGTCAATCACAAAATGTTGATGAGCTCGAGGGCCAGATGGATTCTCTCATGAGAAGCAAGAAAACAAGAAAATAAACAAACAAAAACAAATTAACAGCCTGATTCAGAGCAGGCCATCTGGATGACATTAGTAATTTCTTATGTCCCATCGATAGAAAACCGTTTTGATCACCGCAGAACATGTTCAGACATGAGAGTGAGAGGGCGAGGTGGCAGGGTCAAGGGGGAAAAATAGTCTGTGATATCGATGTGATGTTTTGTTTCAATCTCAAATTATACAATCCATGAATCAGAACAGATGAATCATTATATTTGAATCACAATAGTGCATTGCGATCCTCTTCAAGCGTTTCGGACCTTGGATGAAAAGCTCCAGCTGTAGCAAGTCTTCGGATATCTCAGACAAGCAGAGCTTTCCTGTAAGCATGTTAGTGTTAAAAATGGAGTTTAATTACAATATGGTTATATAGGGATTATAAGGCTCTCTTATGTGTCTCTTATGTGTGGACATTGTTGGGAATAGGACAAGATCAACATGTTGGCATGTGTCTTTTAAGCTCTAAATCAAGTCACTTATCTGTTCTTTGGGTGTTTTGTAATTCATTGCCACTTTATGCTGCATAGAGTTTTGAAGTTTCTGTCACTGTGTCCTATAAATATTACAACTAAGGGAATAGGGGAGATTTTATTTTCTCCAGTACACCTCTTTCTTCTCTATGTCACTGTCTTTATCTTTCTTTTCTCTCTCCATCTCGTCTGTGTTGTTCTCTCTGTCTGTCTCTCTCTCGCCTTCCCTCCTCCTCTGCTCTCTTTCTCACAAGCTTGCACTTTCCTTTGTAATACAGACCAGGCAAGACAAGACTTACTAACCAACTCGCTCTCCCTCTCTCTCTTGCCCATTCTTCCATATGCTGAATATTCTGCCTTTGTCGTCTTTCTATTTGTCATAATAGAGTTGTTGACACAGGCGGTGAGGGAAAAGACGTAGCTGCGGTTGATAGCGAATAAAGTATCTTCATCCAGACAGAGCTGCCCCAATTATCCTGTAATCCCTGCGCCTTGAAAGTAGAGACCCCAAAGTCTCTGACGCACTTCAAATTGAATAGATTAGTCATGCATCTCCTCTCCATACCAGGAGAGGGCATTTTTAAGTGTCCTTTGTGGGAATCTGACTAAATTGAAGAGTTGATGAATTGAGTAGCCTAACCCGTTCCCAAGGAAAACAATGGCGGAGTGTGATGTGAAGTGTGTGTGTGTATATATAGAGCCAGGCAAAAAAGCTGAGGCGGTATAGCTGAAAAATTAATATCTTCAGATCCACAAATGTGGCGTGACATGAGCCAGAGAGGGAGCGCAAAGGAAACCTGTCTCTCGGATTTCAAATCCTTTTCTTAGCGACTTAATGGCTTTTGAGCTACGCTTTCAAGATTTTAGAGCATGTTGGATTCGGAAAGCTTTTAAGGGCAGGAAGGGTCGGGGTTGGGGAGGTGAGGTGTAGCCAGAGGACCTGTGGCAAGTCTCTCTCCAAGCGTGTTCGCCTAAGAGGAAACACACAGCCATCTGACCGAGATAAAGACGCTGCAGAAAGGATCTGAGAGCAAAGAGCCTCTGTTTGGCCTCCAGTTGTCGTCACCAGACTCCAAGTACTGATTTCAGCATCTTTCAACATTCAAACTGTATAGAAGTGCAGCTTCCGAAGCTTGATAATAAAGCTTAAAGGCGTATTGTGTCGTATTGTGTACATAAAAATTATATCTTCTCAATGATGATTATGTCTGCCACATAACGTAATCTTCCACACATGGATGTCTGGGTACAGTTTATCTTTTTTCATACTAGATAGACTAAGTCCAAAGTCCAAAGACACGCAGGTCAGGTGAATTGCCCATAGGCGTGAGTGTGTTTGTGTGTAGTATGATATATCATGTATATGATGTAGTATGTATAGTATGTATATGATATATAATGTATATGACATAGTATAAAATGTATATGATGTGTATATTTATGTCTTATGTATATATGATGTATGTATATGACATGTACTGTATATGATGCTATGTAAAGCCCTTTGAGACATGCTTGTGATAAAGGGCTACATAAATAAACTAGACTAGACTAGACTAGACTAAATGTGCGGTGAGGAAGCAGTAAGACCAGGAAACCGGGACACTCTGCTGACTGACAGAGTTTGTGTTTGCTCAACCATTAGGGAGAGAGAAACTCTGTCTTCTGTCTGCCTGCGTTTCTAATGCAGAGTAGCACCGCCGAGTGTGGAGATGAATCACCAGAGGCCCTGCAGTAATTAAACAAGCATGAACACTCGAGCAAACAGGGGTGTGTGTGTGTGTGAGTGTGTGCGTGCGCGCGTGAACCTGCTTGATTCAAGTTAAAAGCAGGAGGGGTACCTTATAAAAATTCAAAAACGGCCCTCTCTCCAGCCAGGAGGCATGTCTTCATGACCTTGTCCCTTAATTGTGATGCGTGCCCTCCCTTGGCTTTCCTGATGCAGTTGACTCAAGAGGCTAAAAATAATATCAAAGCTGCTCAATGGCCAAAAGTAAAAGGTGAAAAAGGGAAAAAAGGGTGTAATTATTGTTCAAGTTTAAGGATTTTCATTTTCTGTGAATATGAAACAATATCTTGATGCAAATAGAAAGTGCGGGGAACAGGGAAGAAAGGCAAGAAATATTCTACAGGTAGATGTGATTTAAATGCCTTTCATGTTCACTGCCTCAGCACACTTTAAATCCTTTCAGTCATTCCTCACAACAGATGACCTTTCATTCAGTAGCCCATGCAAATATGATAGTTTGGACTATTTAAAAAAAACAACAACTGATATAAAGAGCCTGACCTGCAGTCTCAAAATTAAATTGGTTGACTTCATTTATTAGAATCATAAATTGCCTTTTTATCCCCTTGCTCAATGACGTCCCTTTTACAAACTTATTTGTCAGCCGCCTGACTCAAAACATTTAGTCTCTCAATGGCAGCTCTTGACCATTTGTGGGATTGCAGTGTAAGTGAGTGAATGGATGCCTGATCAGCGCTGAGAGCAGGTGTGGAGGGGAGTGGATCTGGGGTGATGGAGTTTACTTTTGAGTCTTCTGGACTAATTCAGTGAAACATCTGTGATAACTAATGATAACTCTTTCTCATTCACTCATTTCACTCTCACTCTTTCCTCTAACATCCAGGCCAGACTAGTGATAGTTACATAAGGTTGTGTGTATTGATAAAAACCTCACTCTGAAAAAAACTAATTCGAAAAAAGCAATAGTTGTGAGGCTCAAACTAAACAACTTAGATGTCACGGGAACCATTTGTAACTAATCACCTTGAGACACTCATACAGATTATACTGTTTATGTTTTGTTCCAGGGCTTGCAAAAACAAGTGTGCTTCTAGCCCCATGAATTGCTCATTTTTGTGACTGTTTTAATTTCATGATTCATGGGACTGGTAGTGGTTTCCTTTGAAGAGCCAGACAGGGGCAATTCAAGGTTATGGGCACTGAGCACTCTGATTGGACTCACTAATTGGTGGGATAAATGCTGTTAGCCTGTGTTTACATGTAATCATGTGAGTAAAGTAAGCCTTTGCTGCTATGATTGATCAGGAGCAATCAAGCCTTAGGACTGATATAACATTGATCCAGGTGAGGGTGAATTCAGGAAAGCAACCTCAAAGACCGCTCTACCCATCCCATGAATCACATGATTCAAATGGTCATTTGGTTAATGAGAGGATATATGTGGAAAAAGAGGTGATTTATGGGGCTGAATCCAGGCTATATAAAACCAGGGTGCACTGCATATCCTATAATTTCTCCACAAATTACCATAATGCTGAATCTAGTGCAGGAGGCAGCCCACTCTGTAGAAATTCTCCTGACCAAAGAAGAAACTTGGCAGCAGTATTGCTGCCATCGAGCCTTAATCCAGTGTCTTGAACTACTTGGCCATTCAGCTGCTGCTGCTGGCTGGCTGTGGGAGTCTGCTCTTAGATATTCTTGTCTCATTGTCATTGTCCATTTCATTGTCCATTTTATTATTTTGTCCCGACACCTATTGCACGCCCATTACTTTTATTGCTTTTCCTCATAAGGTTTTTCTTGGGAGTTTTCCTGTGTCTTCACTGAGGGTTTAAGGTTGGTGGAGCTGGGTAGGTTAGATCGGCCTTTTATGTTTTTTTAACATGCTATTTTATGTCTTGTGCTTTGTTTTGTTTCCTTGTGTTTTATTTTGTTGCATGCTGTGTTGCATTATTTTGTTTTGTGATTGAGTATTGATTAGGTAGACTCGTTCTCTGTAAAGTCCTTTGAGACTTGCTTGTGATGAAGGGCTATATAAATCAACTTGACTTGACTTAGATATTAAGGTGATTGGAGGTAGAGGTGCAGGATTTGGCAGCAGGTTTTTAACAATGTGAGGCAGCAGAGTGATTGAGGTGATGGACAGTCAGTGGGAAAACACAAAGAGAAAAGAGGACAACATGAAGTTGTATTTGAAATCACAGCCCAGTATTGACTTGAAGTCTGGTTTATTGGTACCACAACATCTTCCACTCTTCGCCACACTGAGTGCTTTGGAAAGATTGGTAATCCCCTAGCCTTTTTACCTGGGAATTCCCCTGTAATTTAATTCCCTCTGTTTGCTGCCATATATCATTTTTGCATTAAATGATGTTTCAGAAAAAGTTTCCAAATGATTCAAACTAAACAAATGATCCACTACCATACAATATAATGCTACTGTTCTGAAAGTGTCCAAATCCCTGACTACCATGACCTTCTACATCATCTTCACTGGTCCAAGCTTGATTTGTTCTACAGGGAAACACATAATGTTTCATTTCCCAGCCCTGATTCCATATTTTTGCATGTTTCCAGGTAACAAACCATCGGCTTAATTAGGATAATTGGTGGCAATTGGAGGGATATCGCATAGATATCACCCTGGTATTACCCTGATATGAGCTACCAAGAAGAATAGGAAACATTTCCTTTTACAGCCTTTCATCCTTAAGAACTTCTATGTCTATTCTATCTATTCTACTCTATCAATCCTACTTTTGCATAAAGTATCTTTGCAATAAAGGCTGGCCACACTGATATATGCAGACTATAATCATATTTATTATGATAGGAAGAGCTTTAACAAATACATTGATTTGCAATGTACAGGAAACATCTCAGATGAAGATCGTTTGCAGCTAATCCACTCCACATAAGAACTCTTTTGAACTCTTCTTTTACGGAGTAAACAGCAAAATACCCAGGGCCTCTCCTAAAATACTCTATAGTAACATATTCTATTCTTTTCTATTCCTCAAATCTATCATATCCTGTGAAGCATGCTTCAAAGAAAGCTCTGATACGTCAACCCCGGAGCCTTTTTCTCTACCCTGTTCAACCTCTAAGATCAAATCAAAGGATATGTGCTGACTTTCTCCAATTCAGGCTTAGCCATGGAACTCAATGTACCATCTTTATCTCCGCCTTTGAAGGGCCGGCTGTGCCATGTGGTGTTCATCCCTGTCACTGTAAGTGTGTTTGTGCAAGTATTTGTGCGGCTTCCTGAGAAAGCGGAGGTAGCATCAGTGGCAGGAGATGAGACCATGCATTAAACATGCTGTCTCTGTGTACCTACTTCATTTTTAATGGTCCAGTTGGCCGGGGGTCTAGAAGAATGTAAACATGAGTGGCACCTGAGGATGGGAGACAACATCAGGCGGGGTAGGGAGGCAAAGACTAACACCTCCATTTTGTTTTTTTCAATCCAGAATTTGGATGTGGGCAGCAGAGGTTAGGTGGAGTATTTAGGCGGTGACAGTCTCTTTGAGCGTCCATCAAGTGCAGTTTGATTAAAACTTTCTCTGGCTTGGTAACTGACTTGCAACTGCAAGTAAATTCTGTTCAGTTAATTCGTTGTCCTTTTGAACAAAGGAAATAATTTTCAATCTCATTTCACACACATCATTGCAATAACATTTACAAATTTGATTACAGTTATTCAAAGCTTCCCAGTTTTCTACAACTTTTATTTGAAAGACTACAGGAATAAACGACTTAAAAACGATGCTTGGAGAACAGTAGCATCCATTGTTGGGGTCAATTGTAAGCTCTTAAGTAATGTTATTGATTATCTTCTTTTTATTTTCGATTAATGGTACCTAAATAGCACTTGCTAGCTAGCTATGTTAACTCATCAAAACGATCTAACGTTATGAAAAGCAATGCCAAACTACACTAAGTGTATGCTAAGGTTGGGGTCAATTAATTTCATTTCAGCGAGTGTCGGGTTAATTCATTTGAAATGTTCAGAAGCCTTTGAGCCTTTCTTATTGCTGCTGACGGATGAGAACATATTGTGTAAAAAGCCTGATATTTCAGCAAGTAAGAAAAACAGCCTGTTTTCAGTTTGATGACCATGCGTTTTTGAAATGGGGTTTTATAGGCCCTCTGGTGCAGAAATTGCATTTAAAAGGATTTCTGGAGACGTCAACATTGTGTGAAATTTCTATTTTATTTCGGTTTATGCCATAAATTGAAGCTGGAATGATCACAAGCCACACGTACAGAACACAGAGAGAGAGAGAGAGAGAGAGAGAGAAAGAGAGAGAGAGAGAGTGAGAGAGAGAGAGATTATTTTTATTTGTGTGTTGGATGGGTCTGTAAGGTTTTTTTCTATTTTGTCAGCCAAGCGGCAGAAAGCTTTATTTTTCTCTGACACCCCTTTCCTCTCCTTCCGACTGCCTATATAATCAAGTGCTATTTTGAGCGTGGATTTTCTTCCATATTTTGCATTGTTGCTATATTCCTCGTGTATCAACAGCCTCATGCTGGCACAGTCACCCACATTCTTTCCAGCTACTGCTCAGTTTTGAAAGATGCAAAGATGCAAGTGAGTGTGGAGCAACGTGTGTGTGTGTTTGTGTGTGTGTGTTCCTGTTTAATCCCTTTTCAGGTTCGCAGGGGAGCTGGAGCCTATCCCAGCATGCACTGGGCAGAAGGCAGAGAGACACAATGGACAGGTTGTCAGTCCATCACAGGGCAAGAAATCTTCAATTTCTAACAAAACACAAATTTAATGAGCCATTTTACCCTATTTTCTGGTTAGGATTGGTTATTTGTTAGGATTGGTTGCTCCAAATTGCACACACTGCCCTCTACAGGAGTGTGTGTGTATGTACAACCCTCCCTCCCCCTGCAGCTATTCTCCCAGGCTATGAATAAGAGCAGTTTTTTTGTCAGCTGGTGTTGTTAAGCGATATAAATAAAAACACTGCAGTTTCTTGTAGTGATGCTGAGTGGAAGTTACATTCACTGCCAGTACAGCCAGAGAAAGAGAATTTCAACCTGCTCCACTCATTAGTCATGCGATACACAAAGGAAGAGAGAGAGAGAGAGAGAGAGAGAGAGAGAGAGAGAGCGCTCAATGGTACCGAATTAAGTGGAGTGTACCATATCATCTCAAGCACCAAAGTCAGCAATTTTAGAAAATGGAGACATGTACAAGTAGCTTGATGTACTGCCAGCTGCACACATTTCTGTCTCTCTCTCTCTACAGAGACAAAATCACATTTGATTCAATTTGATAACAGAACTGGGTCATGATTTGAGAAATGTTCCTCACACCCCAGCAGGCACATGCACATATGACCACACATGCACACATGCACGCACATACACATACGCAGACACACAGACACACACACACCACACGCTTTGCCAGCTTAGTCTATGGCCTGCCAGCAGCTCTCCTCCGTTGCCAATTAATTTTATTGGGAGCTAATCATGTTATTTATGGTCATTAAGAACAAGCAATCTTCTCAAGCTCTGCACTGTCGACTCAAATGAAAGATCCCCGAGTACTTTTGTATTGTGGCCATGAAGTGACATATTCGGTTGCTTTGGCTGTAAGGATTCAGTGAAATCTGTAAGAAATTGGACAGCGACATATTGTTTGATGTTTTGGCTCCACTGGCTATGAATTTGGATGTGAAATGACACATTTACTATGAGGTTAAAGTGCATTTCATTTTAAAGCATTCTCAGCTAAACTGAACGAACCACAGCCCCTTTTTGTACAGGGAAAGGCATTTGTTCCATGTATTTGGAGAAAATAAGACTATTTCAAAAAGTCATTTTTCTTAAATAGTCAAACATTCTTCATTTGCAATGATTTTTAAAAGTCTGCAACACATAAACATCTTTAGGCCCTTATATGCTATTGTCAGGTTCTTGTTCCAGCCTTTTCTTATGTCTTTGTATAACAATGTATTGTCAGTGTAATGTCTTTGTCTCTCTCTCTTACTCCCTTACTCTCTTGCTCTCCTGGGCTCTATTATACCAAATGAAACAGACACACCTTAAAGGTTTTGCGACCATAGTCAGGTTATCTGAGATTGAGCATTTATCAACTTCACACCAATGTCCAATGTCCCAGGCCAGGTCCAGCTTGCTGTGGTTGAACAATAAACAAAATAAATCAGTCAGACTGGTGTATTGCTCTGTGATTGATCTGTTTATACACATAGAGGCTCTGTGATTAGTGATATTCTTATTAAAAAGAAAAAACAAATGGCAACAACAGCAGCCTTCATTGCAAGGTTAATCTCTTCAACACATTGACTGAACAAAGTGTATGTTCCCCTCTTAGTTCTTTCCTGTCAATATCAAATCAACTCATGAAGAACTGGTTGACAGCATTCCTGTTTATTGATTGTTTCGGTGTGCTGATTGGTTGATTGCTTAATTGATCTGATCAGGGTGTGACTGGTGTAGTGACTGGGCAGAAAATTGGGTTCGACAGAAGGAGAGATGAAGTCTTGATTGGAAAAAGGAGCAAACAGTTCAATGTTAAATAGCAAGGAAGTATAGTGTCTAACTCGAGGATGCCAGGTGAGCTTGCAAGCTCACTGTTGACACAATGTTTCATGAGTCTCATCATGAAATCATGAAACATCATTGATATGTCTACATCCTGGACTTGGACATGTGCAGTTGTACACTTTTGAACAGAAGTATGAACTTTACCAAGACTAATAATACCTGACAACTGAAACATACCCTTTCTGAATTAAATTTTCCAGAAACATCCATTAACTGCTGGTTAATTTCTGCTGGTGTAACACAGCCAAACAAAAGCTTTCTAGCCAGAAATGTACAATTTGTAGGCTAAGATAATCAGGTCAAAGTGGCAATCTAGCTAGTGGCTATATAGCTTGTTCTTCCTACAACAGTGCTTGGAATGACAATGTTGGTTGTTGTTTTTGCATAGCAATTTCAGCATTTATGATGTAAACAACCCAATTTAAGAATTCATTTTGGCACACATAAATAACGATGTTCCAAAGCAAACCATCCAGCCGGTACCCTTTCTGTTTTTTCCCCCATATCATACTCCATGGAGCTGTACATTGGAATGACATCTGAGAAAGGGGGAAGACAAACTCTTTTCTTTTGTTTCTGGCTAAAGGAAGCAACGTTCATTAATCCAGACTTATTAATAGTAGGCTACTATAGTACTGTACTGTGAGATATTGTAAAGCTGACATTCAGTGATACTGCTCTTTACCAATAATGCCATGAGCTGTGAGAAACCAAAACAATTAGCTACAGTACAAAGTGTGAAGTATTTCTCAAATAACAAGGCGTACAGCTTGACAGTTCATCTGACTTTATTGAAAGATGTGAGGGTCACAGGGCAGCTAGCCATGCAGACAACTAGCCTGGTAGTGTGTGTTAAGGTGTGGAGGAAATTCACCTGGGTAGTATTGATCCTGAGCCAATCTTGGTTCTAGTCATCAAAGGTAACGTTTAGGATTAGCATGGTACAGTCTGATCCAAGATGGGCACTTTATAAAAGCTACTAGACTCCCAAAGCTGGAGTGCAAATCCAAACCCTTGTTTATCCACACTGAAAATGCACAGGTACACACTGACACATTTGTGGCTACACTGAAAATAAAATGTGAGTACAAAATAAAGAGTGACTAGAACTGTTGTGCATAGTATTCCAATAGATTTGTGCTGATAGGCCTAGATGTTAATTGAGCAAAGAGATACATAGAGAAGTGGGACAAGGGACAATACTCTACTGTAATTTATGATTGTGAAGTTAATGCCCTTAGTTGGCTCCTGGATAGCTGCAAACCTCTTGGGTCAGAATGCTATTTAGAGCCTAGTAAATACAGTATCTTTAAAAGGCTATTTACACATACCATCATATTTTTATTTACAGTTATTGCCGCATCGAAGGCAGTTTGTCACTACCTATGGTTCATAATGACATAGCAATAAATTAAATAATATGAGGTGATTTCACCTTTCAAAATCACCTTTTATTATGACATAAATACAGTCCCTCAAAGTAATTTAAAATCAGTTCAGTGTGCTAGGAGAAACATTAGCCATTCACCAGAAATTCTTCAAAATTCTTGACAGCTGGAGTCAGTTTGTGACCTTTGAGGGACTGACATTTTGACAAGTCATGGTGATTAAACACTTTGCTGACGGACAACGACACTGAGTTTGGTCTTTTGCCAAATCAAAGCATCCAGGACGATTACTCTGCTCTCTCCCTGGAAGAAAAGCAACAAGCGTATCAAAAAGTCAAGACAGCAGACCGTCCTCACATGGTATCACACAGCCGGATATGACAGTGAACATTACAGGACTTCACATACAGTTAAACAACGCTGAGGATACAGCGGTGGGAAGCGGGTTATAGTGGTAGAATTTGGAGATACATGGAACTGAATGACAATAACTATAAAATCTATGTGTGTGTGTGTGTGTGTGTGTGTGTGTTTGTGTAGAGAGAGAGAGAGTGAGATTGAGGGCCACACTTGGAGAGAAACTCCCTGAGCTGCACACAAAGCATTTGTCACATTGGAGCTGTGAAGAGATGAAAAAAATCTAATCGCTGGAGAGCGTTCTCTGAAATACTGCGAACCCTGTGTGTGTGTGTGTGTGTGTGTGTGTGTGTGTAATGACTTTCATTTAACCAAGACGTAATACAGAAACAGATAAAAGATTTTTCTTTGTAATTTTTACATACACACAATGTAAGACCTGAATCCTGTTATAGTAAGTATGAGTAGGAGTGACACAAGCATCATGGATTCATATAACAGCTACGAGCTGCCAGTTCAACACTGGACCTGTTCTCTCCTGTCATTAACCCTTTTTGCTTCGCTCTCCTGTGTCAAATCAGCTGATTTAGAGGGGTCGGGAAGAGGCTCAACGAAAAATGTGTTTGCACGAAATACGACAATAAACAGCTACAGTTTTTGACAAATATGATCCTTATGTCTTGTTTTCTCTCCACATAAAATCAGGTCAGTTTGCTCACAAAGTCCTCCAAACAGCTTAGGCTTGGACACCCCCTGAACTTCATAGTAAAGTCGTCCGCTCTCCTCTTTCTCATGGCTAAAGCAGACCGACGGCCAATGGAGATGGCTAGTGAGGTAGCCAGACTTCTTTCACACTGTCCTCTTCAACATTATGCTACATTTCTGTTGTGTGCGTGTGTATAAAACCACACAAAGTAAGGTTGTGCTACAAGAAAAGTAGCTCTAAAAAACTCTAAAGAAGCCCCCCCCCTCTCCTTTTAACCTTTACCTTCAAAACCTTCTACACTGAAAAGCCAAGTAGCGGGCGGCTAACTCTGCTAACATATCGTCCACCAATTGTCCAGCAGAGTTTGTTCAATTCACTGGCATTGTTTTTCGGGGGGTTGGGAGGTGGGTGGTTGGTGGTCAGTGAGGTGTTGGGTAAACACTCCTGAGTATTCCTCCATCGTAGTGAACTTCAGATCAAAGCGAGCGTCCAGGAGAGGCGTGCTGCCGTCATATTTCCAGTAGATACTTCTCAGGGACCAAGCCTCTCTTCTTCCCGCTGCTCAGCCGGAGGAAGCCGTCCGTCTCCTCGTTCTTCCCCACACAGATCTGCAGAGGAGGGGAGAGAGGGATGGAGGAGGAGGAGGAGGGGGGGCAGTGACATTGAGTGGTGTAGAGTGTTTGGACCGAGGCTATAAGTGAGCCGCAATGGAAGCCATAACATGTTGTCCTCTGTAATTTCAGCCGTTTTCTGCATGCATTTGCATACATTTGTAATTATATTCAGTGTGTGTGTGTGAGAGACAGAGACAGTGTGTATTTTATGCATGTTCACCTGGGCCTCTTTCACAGTCATCTGGCCTTTGTCTCGGTTGCCGTGGAAACCAGCGGTGACCTTCCACACCCGCTCACCGGGGCGGACCCGCTGTACAAAGTTGGCTGGGAAAAATCCCACCTTGTCTTTGCTTTTCCCCTGGTAAACACAACCGCACACACACATGCACACACACATACGCAAAGACTGTTAGCCTTTGACAGATATGTTCTGAACTGGCTAGAACAAAAAAAAGAAATGGTCTCTAATGGTTCATGGTTTATTTGATTACAATTGTTTGGTTTTTACTACAGTATAAAAATCCATGATGCTAACTTCTCTTGATTTGAGTAAAATTCATCCTCTATGGAAAGAGCCACAAATAGCTGCTTTGTTGACAGAACTGAATAGGCCTAGTGCATTTCATTCTCTCTGCCTGCATGCATTTCAATGAATGTACATTGTGAAAAACAGCAAGAAACAGCACTACAGTCTTTGACAACCCTGGGCTGCGCTTACTTAATTACTTTTTTTTGTTTTAATATTTATTTGCTTAACCAGTTGCTTAAATAATCATGTTTGTATGACAATAGCCCTTTGAGAATCAAATTTGAGGGATACTTGCTAGACTACCAAATAGTGATTATTAGCAGAAATTTTACCTCTACTTCAAATACTACAAATATCAGCAAAGTAATAATACTTGTACTTGAGCGGGATATTTTTGTACTTTTTCCTTCCCTGGTGTGTTGTGTATGTGCAGGTCTATGTCTGTCCTCCCTTAGCAGGTGAAGGTTAAGACCTTCAGCTGGCTCATTAAACACTGTCTGTCCTGTTCCTCTTTCCTTCTCAGTCTAACTAGCTCTGCTAACGCCCACGCCTGCCATCCTTCATCCACCGCCTCTGTAGTCTCATTCTCTCTGAATAGCTCGACTCTGAATGGGAGAGCTTCAGCTTATTCTACAACTGTCTAATTGAAGGCCATATGTGTGTGTTAGTATCCATTCTAGAGCCATCCACAGACTGGTAGTGAGAGCATTTTATTCACCTGCTCATGGGCTTAGTCATTTATGGAATGCTATTGATAGGAAATAACATCCAGAGGAAATAGGATTCAACGGTTTTGAAATTTGTCATCCGGACAGGCTTTCAGTGCATTTTGAAAAGAAAGATTTTTCCATAGCCCACCTTCCACCAGTCCTCATTGGAGTCATCTGTGACTTGAACTCTGTCGCCGGGCCTGGTGGGAAAAGAGCCGGTCAAACAAAGCGCTTGAGAGGAGAGAAGAGAAGAGAAGAGGAGAGGAGAGGAGAGGAGAGGAGAAGAGAGGAGAGGAGAGGAGAGGAGAGGAGAGGAGAGGAGAGGAGAGAAGAGAAGAGAAGAGAAGAGAAGAGAAGAGAAGAGAAGAGGAGAGGAGAGGAGAGGAGAGGAGAGGAGAGGAGAGGAGAGAAGAGAAGAGAAGAGAAGAGAAGAGGAGAGGAGAGGAGAGGAGAGGAGAGGAGAGAAGAGAAGAGAAGAGAAGAGGAGAGGAGAGGAGAGGAGAGGAGAGAAGAGAAGAGAAGAGAAGAGAAGAGAAGAGGAGGGGAGAGGAGAGAAGAGAAGAGAAGAGAAGAGAAGAGGGTCTTGCACAGGAAGATATCAACATTCATGTGCAATCCCAGATTAATAACAGATGGACACAAAGCCATAACAAATGCTGGAAATAACAACACAGAAAAAACTCAGTCACATAACTAGAAGTCAGTGGACATGAATGGAATAATTAAAGCCACAGTTTGTCAGAAGTGGTACTTAGTAGGCAAGAGGATAAGAATTGTGTCCCTCCTCTGCACTGCATGGGCTTGAATCCCAGTTGCTGTCACTACATTCGCCCATTCTTCACACTGTTTCATGTATAATAAATAGAATTACGCACTCCAATTTTCTGAGGAAAATGGACTGCTCTCTCCTTTAAAAAAGCGAGAGGGATCTAGTTCCATGATGCTGATGTGGGACAGATGGAGCAAGTTGATCTAAGTGAAAAAAATCTGCATGAGAAGAAGCGCCTCACTGTGATCAGTGGTGGGGTTCATACCCACGCTCAGCAGTTTCCCACACCTACTCACATACAACAATTCTCTCTCTCTCTCTCTCTCTCTCCCTCTCTCTCTCTGTCACACACTCAACGCAGCTGTTTGTCCTTCCCGGCCTCCCAGCCTGCCCCGCCCCCCCAACCCCAAACCCTGCAACCCCCTACCATCATCCCGCTGAGGAGGCAGATGGCGTGCGAGTGTCAGTGTAATTTTGGCCCGGTGTACACTTCCTCCTTTCTCACCTGATTACTGCAGGATAACTCTCTCTCTCTCTGTCTCTCTCTGTCTCTCTCTCTCTCTCTCTTACACACACACACACACACACAGCTTACAGACAAATGTGCAGGACTGACCGCAGTTCCAAGTCGTTCTTTTCCTGAGGCAGGAACTTGTAGAGAGCCACGTAGGTGTGGATGGAGTGGACCTCCACCCGCTTGGGAGTCTGACAACAAAGAGGGAGAGAGGGAGGTGAGAGGGAGGAGTGAGAATAGAGAGAGAGCGAGAGGGAGAGAGAGAGAGAGAGGAAAAACAGAGTTGAAGATAGTGATGTGTGTGTTCCTGATGGGCTTTTGAAAGATTCATGTGTGCTAAATGATGTGTAAATGTATGAAACTCAGTGAATGGGAAGGAGAGTTTGAAGCGCAGTGGCACTGAGAGAAAGAGAGGCTGAAGGAGAGAGAGAGAGAGAGATAGAGTGGGAGAGAGAGAGAGAGAGATAGAGAGAGAGGAGACAGGGAGGAATAGAGGAATGCTGACTACACACCTTCAGACTGACCCTGTCTTCTGAATCAGCCTTCTCGCTTTCAGGAGGGGTGAGCGCTGGAGACAGAGACATAATGAGAGAGAAAGCGAGAGGATAGGACAGAGAGACAAAGATATATGTGAGAGAAAGAAAGGTTGCGTGTACGATAAAAGAGAGGAACAGCGTGGGTGCGGGAGGTAGAGAAAGAGAAAAGGGAGGGATACAGAGAGAGAGAGAGAGAGAGGTCTTGTCACTTTGCGGCAAACAGAAGGAAGGTCAGAGCCAAGGTCATTGTAAGTGGCAGCAGTACAAACAGAGATGATCCCGTCTCCCGGGACTGCAGACGGAGAGGGAAAAGTACTGGGGAGACAGGGCTGGACACCACACACACACACACCACCTCTCTAGCGCTCTCTCTTGTGCTAATGGGATGCCTTAACATTTTGAAATTTAGTTGGCTACGTTCCTTCATCAGACACTTGGCACATTGAGGAAAAAAGAGTGAACATTTGTACTTCAGATTCCCTAAAAAAGCCTCCCTCATGAGGAAGGTTTTCTGTAAACTTTGGATCCAAATACTCTATTAACAGATTGTTTTGCCTTTAAAAGGAAAAATCCACCACAAATAACGGTTAAACACTGTTAAAAAACAGCTATTGGTGATGTACCTTGCATTTCTGGGCTCATTTTGTCGTTTAGTGGTGTATTTTTCTTATTTCAACAAGCCAAACGCAGATGACATGGCATCATGTTGAGATATTTGCAGTTCAGCTACAATGGAGTTTAATAGCAGAACATTTTTCACCCATCTAAATTATCAACAGCAACGTCAGGTTTTGGTGTCAGTCTGTCAGAATCAAAGATCAAGGGCATCTTTCTAGACTCAACATTTTGCACTGATATTCAGCAATCCTACAGGGAGAAACCCATCATACAAGAGGCAGAGATAATGATTTCTCCACTGACAGTAGCCTCAATAGACCAGAATGCAATGCAGCCACAGCTTGCATCTTGGCAGGTCTGTCCTCGGTAGCGTGTGAAATACAACACCCTGTTTGACGGCTTTTTTGTAATTTGAACAACCGGGCACGACACACCATGGCATTGTTCTCTCTCCGCTCTCACTTTTTTTTCTCGACTGGAAAAACGTATTATTCTGCTGCTATCGCTTCCTCCACCTCCATGTATACAGCACAGACAACCTCCTTCTCTGGGGTTGGTCAAAAGTCATTCTTGGAAACGTAGGAAATCACTAACTGAAGCAGAAATAGATGAGACAGGTTGAGGGAAAGTGAGTAAATCAAAAAAGTAACATCATCACAAAATAACTGGAATACACTGAACATCACAAATTGATGATCTTTAACAGTGAAAGAGTATCCGAGGGTGGAATTTTCCTTTAAGGCTTTTCGTCAGTTCTGCACCGTATAAAATGCAGGAAGAATAAACTGTCCAGACAAACATTTATCCTGAAAGTTGCCCAGCGTAGCCAATTATAAGTTAGAGATTCAAAGGAAAATGATTTGACTTACTTCCTGGGATGGGTTCCTCTTCTGCTATTGGCTGGCTTTCTAGACTCTCGTCCAGTCCTTCTGCCTATATTAGAAAAAGGGGTGGAGCCAGCAGAATAACAGAGTGAACAATATTTTTGGAGTGACTGATGTCGTTATGAATCAATATTAAGGACTGGTGTGTGTGTGTGTGTGTGTGTGTGTATGTGTGTGTGTGTGTGTGCACGCATGTCTACCTCATGACTGGGAGACTCTGAGATACTGCTGAAGCTGGATCGACTCATCTGAGCTAGCGACGTCCCGTAGCGCAACGCCTCATACACAGGGTCAACGATGCCATTCCCCGCCTCTACACACACCCAAAAAAGATGTAATTGAGCAACACATGCACAATATTATAGGTGACACACACACAAACACACGAACACACAGTAATCGGTCATCCTGAGAATCCACTTGTTCTGCGCTGTGATAAATCAGCCAGCGGTCCCATCACTCACCCTGGGCGGCGGGAGCCTCTCTGACCACACCCAGCGGATCAATGGTAAGCAGAGGAGAGCTGAAGTTCCGCTTAAAAGCTCCTGTCTGACAGGCGGAGAGAGAGCCAGAGAGCCGGGAAGGAGGGAGGAGGGGAAGGGGAAGGAGAGGGGAAGGAGAAATGTTACTTGAGGCTGAAAAAAGACAAAGGGCAGATTTATTTCGCTGCTGTAAGACAAGACAGCCTTGTGGCTTTATTTAGGAAAGGTGGGCCTGTGTGTGATGGAAGCTGTCCAGCTGAAAGTGCCCAAGTGTGCCGAAGATGCTTTCAAAGGAATTTCAGTTTTGGACAAAGGAGTGCCTTGGCTTTCTTTCAATGTGACCTTGAAAACATTTTAGTAGCTTTTAGTAGCTAAAAACATTTTGCTAAGTTTTAAGTTGTGCTTTCTGTCATTATTCTGAGTCCTATTTGGACTGTAGGAGGAGGGGAAAGGTCAGTTTGAGGTTTTTCACATACATTTTGCATTTTAGGCACTCTGATGCACTTATTCAGAGCAAGTTACAACGAGTAAGTACTGTAGGTTGTCGTTCAGTACTTTTCCTCATAGGACTGTTGATGGGATGCACTGGTTGTTGTGGGGATCAAACCCGTCGGTAACGGGACGGCCTCATATCTACCTCGTATCTACAGTATATACATACTGCAGAAGTGCTATGAAGGCAAATCCAATGACACTGATATACATTTAGTCTTAGTGATATTGGTTAGATCAACTGACAGTGATATCATACTGTATCAGTACCCACCATTAGTTTTAACATAATGAGTTTGTAAAGTAATTTTCCCCAACACTGCTGTATGCATGCTGCACTTTCTTCTTCTTTGCCTTATTCATCTGGTCTGAGCAGTTAGGCACCACAAAGGTCTGTCACTGTCATGCTGCAGATGATCAACCGGTGCAGATCAGTTACTGTGGAACCTTAGATATCTTCGGTTTCTTTATTTAGCTAGAGAAAACTGTTTAGCCATGTGACGCATCAGTCAACAGTTAACAGTACAAAGTGCTGTTTTTTGACAGAAGGGCTGTGAGTGAATGTGTCTTATGTTCTCCAAATAGAAAGAGTTTATAAAGATAGCATCTCAGATTTTATTTGATTTCAGTCGTTCTGTTTCAGTAGTTCTAACTGCTATATGCTGAAAATAACATGCCATCAAAAACGTGTGTAATCTTTTATGGATTTTTCTGCCATTCTGTGCAGGAAAACATTCTCAAAGAGAAAGGCTTACAGACAGTCAGCAAAGCTTATCAGCCAACCACAGTTTATCAAGATAAAACAGCATTTTTCACGACCACATATTAGTTTGGAGGCCAGACAGCCTTTATGTTAGATTTGTCCCTTTTTCACCCAGCCAGATCTGTAAAATACTTTATGAACTTTACAGTAAAAAAAAAAAGAATATTCCACAGGCAGACCATGACATACTGTATCATGATTGCTTTCATAAATGACAGATCATTGATAAATAACTGTCAACAATGTTTTAAGGCAACATTTCACTTTGATGCAACATTTGAATTTTCTGCACAATCACCATCAACAGTCACTGTCTGATACTACAGTAGCTGCTCCTGGAAAATGGATTCAAATCTGACATTCAGACTTTTTACCCCTCAAGTCTCTTTATTGAGAAATGCAACAGGCAAAACTACTTCTTGAGTGAGATGATAAAGAAAAAGAACAAATAATGGAAGTAATGGAATAAATGGAAATAACAAAAAAAATGAGTGACACTACAATGTACAACTAGTACATCAATTATTAGTAGCTGACAGATCTTGTGAGAAGAGACCTTCCAAAAACTACAAAAGTCATTCCAAAGTGAAATATTGCTTTCAGGCACTGGGAGGATGTGTTTCAGTACTGACAGACAAGAATCTGTCCAGAATCTCTCGGGGACTTTCCTTATCTCCCTGCCTGCTTACAATAGCCTCACCTCCGAACTGAAATGAGCCTTCCTGATGTGAGGCTGCGTATCGCCTGCTTTCAAGTCAGCTAGTTACTCCTCTTCTCACAAAGCCAATCCTCACCCCTTCTCATGTCAAAAACTACAGATTGGTATCACTGCTTTCATTCATTTTTCATTCAAAACACATAAATGTTCAGCCTCTAATTCAACTGTTTGATACTGTTGTCTGTTTGAACTGTTTGTTTCTCACAGAATAGGCTACTGGAGCAGTCTGGGTTCAAGGCATGTAGCAACTAATAATGTAATAACTGATGGTAATATAATAACTTGTAAAATATAATAAAGCATCACTCTAAATGGGTCATAAATGTAATAAAACCTGTTAATCTAATAAATTCCCAGATAGTGTAATAAGATCATATTGTCACATTAACTGGCCATCATGACTTCATGAGGGGTGTATCATATTTTTAACTGATTACGCAATAATAATATTGACTAATGATATGCTAACTGAAGAATGTCTCAAACTATTACAGTATTAAATAATATTATTGCTCCAGTTCAATATATGTTAGACCCCATATGAAGTCAGATTTGCTGGTAAATGTAATGTGATGTTATTACAATATCCAGCAGTTTTATTACATTAAACCCAATTAAATGGACATTTTATTACATTTTGACCAGTTATTGCATTATCCGCCAGTTATTACATTATCAGTTGCTAACGAAAGCAGTCTGTTCTACTTAAGACTTGTGCTCCTTGCTGTCACTGAAGCACTCCACTCCACTAGAGCTCCTTCTCTCTCCTCCGCCTTCATCCTCTTCAACCTGTATGCAAGTATGTGAGTCAGATTCATCCGATGTCTTGCTTTCATTATCCTTGTTTTAATCGGTTTGTGTCCTGTGTTTCCTGTAAAGCACTTTGTGGCAAACAAGTTGAAAAAGCTCTCTGTAAATAAACTTGGCAAATACTTCACTACCCATCTGATTATGCTAATTAATGAGTGAAAATCGGCCTCATCTTCTCTGTCAATGACCCAATTTAAAATAGATTAATGTGCTCAGTTCTGGATGGAAAGGAAAATAACTTCTTCAGCATCAGGAAGCTTGAATCCTCTATTTCACATCACACAGCCAAACCCTACTCCTGCAAAAACACTCTTCCAAGTAATAATTTAATTACATTTCAACAATATTGGCAACGGCGACCGTGAAGCATGACTCGACAATCTTGGACCGCTGAAATTTAAGAGAGCAGACAAACTGAAAATTTCACACTCTGCTCAGTCAAGATCAGCAGAAAGTGAGCGAGACTGGACTCTGACTGCTGGACTGTAAGAGAGCAGACTCATACTCTGACACAAATTGGGGTTACCGCGCAGACGGGTGTGCGCACAGCCTTTCCGCAGAGGCAATTATTTTGTGCAATCCTCAGTAGGCCTATTTTTTAAATAAACATATTGATTAGTAAAAAGCTGTCATGCTTCCAAAGTCATTTTAAAACTGATAGCCTTTGCTTGATTTTTAAAGCAGTTAGTCACATATGGATGCACTCAGCAAATGGGCTGGTCAGGAGCCAGGGGAAACGCAGTCATCAGTATTTCTTTCTTTTACATTATTATTTTACATACAAATACCAGTTGATGTCATTTTTGTCTCCCGAATTCAGTGTTTTTTACCCTCTATTATGAATGACTTGTTCTATTTATGAATCGTCATGCTCTTCACCGAATCTGCATGGTGCGTGTACAGTAGATGACCCCAGCGAAGTCGAGTGAAAAGTGGATCTCTTGCTGTGAAAGGTCGCCCGGGTCTGCTCCAGCTCCAGACTGTGCTCTGCTATTACCGGCCACTTCGCTCTCTCCTCCCTGCATTCAGCCTTGAGTCATCTCCCTCCTGGCTCCAAACAGTGGAGAGTGACCAAGAGTGGAGTCACTCTCTGTCACTCCCTGCATGACTGAAACCTCCTCCTCAACTCACACCTGATATTGCTCTTTTTTTCTGCCTGGCTCTTATTTCTTTACCTTCTCTTTTGTACATAAATATTCTACAGAAACAGGAATATTTGTTACATCTTGGGTGCTGTGGCTTTGACCCTTGCACTCCTAACTACTGGTTGCTTGTAATGTTGGTGATTTAGGAATGTAAACTTATTCTACTATTACACACATTGTAAGTCGCTCAAACAGTGCCGTTGAAATACCTAAATGTAAATCTGAATGAGATGAGTTGAGGACAGTGAGAGGAATGTACAGAAAGAGATACAGAGGCAGACAGACAGACAGAAAGAGAGAGACCGGGACAGACAGGGACAGAAAGACAGATATAACAAAGAGCGTGTGTGAAGTCGTCCTGTGCACATTGCTGACCTAGGCAATCCTTGCAACTTGATGCATGGCTTGAGTTGCCAGTTTGACAAATGCCTTTAAAGTTGGCACATTTGGACTGATAACTAAATATTGGTTACGAAAGTTGACAAACACATCAGCAACCCATTTCTGAAGCTAATACGGATTGGGTGAACCCGCTCCTTGTTGGTGCTTGAGTGCAGATGTCATTTCAAAGGGCAATGTATGAAAACTTGAATAAGTTGCAGCTTTGATTCTGAGCGGCATTTAGCCAAGGTTAGTATTCAGCACTGCTAAAATGCAATCTACTTTGGGATGCACATTTCCTAAATAGAATAAATCTGATTAAAGGAATGAATGCCCAGCATGGCATTAACTCTCACTAAGAATACTACTCCTCTCACTACTAATACTACTTCTCACGGTTCACACTATCCTGATGGGATCACTGCCTTTCACATAGAAGTGGCAGGAACATTCAACCATTTGAAACCAGACTGGCATTTGGGATCAGCACAATCTTGATCTTCTTACAATTCTTTATCAACAGTAGGACATTAAAGGTACAAAAACTGTTCTACATTTCAATCCATTCTACAATTCCTCTACATTTCAATTGTCTATGATCAATATCAATAAACCCATTGTATGGTCAGTATGCCATAAAATTAAAATCCTCAACTGAACAATTACAGCTCATTAAATGCAATCCAAGCAAAATTCCACAAGAGGTCTATTTGCATACAAAAAGCTTAAAATGACACTATAATTTCACTTTGGTGGAGAGTGACTCAATCCCGGACCTTAGGCTGGATGTATAAGAACTAGCTTCAAACTCCCTCCAGTTTCTGAAAAATGCCTAATCCTTGCTTTGATGAGTGTGCAACGCTCGGAAAGGACACCGCCGAAGGCTTGGCTAGAGCCTGCCGTGTCATATCCTCCGGGGACCGTGTGCGCCTCAAACACACCAAATTTCACACTGAATTAGCCAGACCAGCTGGTACAGGGAGATATTGATTTTCCAGCAGACTTGAGAGGGCAGGAAGGAAATGTAGCATCCAGACAAGGGAGAAGAGGGAGCAGCACATGAGGGAGGAAGGACAAAAAGGCTGAGTGCAAAAAAACATTGGGACCTGGCCTCTGAAACTTTATCAGCCTTCTCAGCTTTTGTTCCTCCTATAGCATTTCCTAGACTGAAGATAATTTTATCACACCGCAACCCTTTCTCTCTCGCTTTCACACTCCTCCCAGTGTCTCAGTCTGTTTGCAAAGCCCCGGTCAATCCACTTTCCATGTACAATCCCTACCTTTTTTGCTATATCTCTGCCGTTTTGAAAAAAGGTCTTATCCTCTTTTAACAACATGGGGGCTTTACGGCTAAGCATATTACCAGGCTCACTGGCAATGCCAACCAATTGGGAGAGACAATTACAGCATCCAGACGCTGTTTTGTTCTGCTGAGACAATACATTTTGTGTCATTCCCTGGCCTCCCGAGAGCTCATGCATTTCCAGTAAATTCATCATATTCATCATAACACAATATATATAAGAATACCATTAACAATGCCAAAATAAGCCTAAACATCCTGGCGTTGGTGACTGCAGAAACTGCAGAAATGAAGGAAACATCTGGGCAACTGAGCAAAGCAAAGTACTGTACATTGAAAGCATTTAGGTGCATTTTTCCTGCCATGGTTTAGGTCCTGTGAATCCTCAAGAGGGCAAAGAATATGGCAATTAATACAAAGCTATCTTGAGTAATCACCCTATTCCTGTGATGAAGCATTTTATCCTAATGGGAGTGGTGTCTTCAAGGGTGACATTGCTCCCATCCACAGGGCACAGAAAATGAAAATTATGTTGATTTTATGCCAAGACTCTCTCAGGCAAGTAAATGAAAATCTAACAACTTATGGGAAACTTTAGAGCAGCATCAGAGGCAGCGTTTCACACCATCATTAACAAAACATCAAATGACTGAATATCTCCTGTCATATCCGTAGAGACAGAAACTTCACGCTGCCATTTCCTTTATTTGGGCAGTTAGCTGTTACTGCCGGCTTCATAAAGGTGTGTGGTAGTGAGAGTTAATGTCAGGTCACAGGATAGCGGTCTTACCTTGCCGTTACAGGGCTGCTGGGAGAGCTCCGACGAGCACCAGAGGTGAGCACCCAGCTTACAGGCTTTACAACGCAGACCCTGCTTGGAGTTCGCTGCATAGACACAAACATTTCACATCATCACACAGACAACTTGGTAGGCCAAACACAGGTGTTTGTCATCAAATAACAGGGGTTTGCAAACAAACAACAACCCAAACAGTGATCAATGCTTATGACAAAGCATCACACTGGTAGGATGTAGCCACAGTCAGGTAGGAAATTTTAATGCCATGATCATCATGGCAAAAAGTATCTTGGAAGCGTTACTTTTCAAAACAGTATCATCAAAAATTGCCATTAGTGATAAATCATTTCACCATATATTTAGTATTGCAGAAACACATAAAACATGGAACTGTTCTATTAAACCCTAAACACATTTGGACACTGAACACTATACTGAACATAGAGCAGCTCTTGTTCTATATGAAAGTCTTCAGATTTCAACTTGTTAGTGCATTCAATACTGCACTTATCATGTTGTTAGAAAAAGATCATGCTGGTAGTCACATTAGTGCCAGTGGCATCAATAATATCAGTGTTTTCACCATAGTATATAGTGAAGCTGGTATACCAGCCTGAGCATTGCAGGAAGTTCATGTGGCATCATGTGAATACTGTCTAACCATGTGACTGCCATGCTGACTAATAGCAACCTAATTTAAACTAAACATGTTCAATTTTCAAGCATTAGTGCCTTTATACTATTGATTGAATTTGATTTGTATTAAACCTGAGTTCATTTTGTAGGAGAGCGTCTTTCATGCTTAACTGACTAACTAGCATGACAGTTGTCAGGTTTCTTGATTTGGACACAAGAGACCAAACTACAACTCCTTAGTGAGATTCTGTTGTTGCATTTTCATGTCAGTTATTGGAGATCACTTGTTGTTATACTGGATTTCATGGCATAGAAGAACAGTTGCTCAGAAGCTTGACAAGTCTGCATATTCCTTGAACAGATCATATCCAAAGGATCTTTGATTTCCACTGTGTTTACATAGAAATGTTATGGATTAAAAGTTGTTCAGAAGTTTGCCATGTGTGTGCTGTGCATGCTACATCTTAAATAAAATCCCACACTTTATCACAGGAAACTGAAGAAAATCTCTGATGTCCCCTATCTTGAATTGGGTGGATTTGACACTAGCGTTAATAAAGAACTATTCCTGCCTTGAGTGAGCATTAGACTGGACCATGTGACCCACCTTGGATCATGTGTTTGCATCGCTGGCAGCAGGTAGGCCTGCGGAAGACGTGCTCCTGGAAACAGTGGGTCTTGACCGGCTGCAGCTGGGCCTGAGGCTTTAGCTGGGTTTTGGAAGTCAGGGACAACGAGGGACTGATGGAAGGTGAGTGTGATGACAGTGAGGGGTTGGGACTGAGAGAGGGGGACAGGGACGGAGAGCGCTCGTAGGCCAGGGGCGACTCAGAGAAGGGGGGTGGAGAGGGAAGGGGTGGGGGCGTGGTGATGAGGGCCGTGGGGAGGCGGGATTCGCCGTTGTTGCGCTGGAAGAAGTTGTCCACGCTCTTACTGCGCATGACTGACTTGAAGGACAGGGAGCGTTTCAGCCGCTGCAGCTGGAACAAAAAGTGGAGAAAATGCTTAGCTGACAGTTTGCACTGAAGACTGATGTCAAATCGCAAAAGGTTCCAGGAGGGTTGAAATTCCCAAACTTTTTGTAGGAATGAGGATGCAATTACTAGGAAGAGTGGAATATATCACAGAAACACACCCACTCAAGGGAGCTAGAGCACGCAACACTAAGTATGAAACAAGCCCTCATTATTTCAGTAACCATGAAGTACAACTTGAGCATCTGAAAGACGTGTTCTCATTTTCTGTTCTGTCACTATAAACTTTATGAGTGAAAATATAGAGTGGGAAGCTTTTATGTTTCAGCTGCAAAATGAAGGGCCTTTGAAATGAAGAGAAGTGTTGAGCTCCGAAGGGTGAGCAGCGTTTTTACAGCAGCAGTCGGTTTGAGACTCGGCTCTACCCTCTGACCGACCTTGCCCTGCCAGGCTGGCTTCTGATCTTCCATCTTCAGCTTTTTTTTTACCCTTCCCTAGATCACAAATTTGCCATCCCTAGCGAATCCCGGCAAGTCAATACCCTTTAAAATTCACATTTGATTAGTTTTATTGAGCGGCCTGCACCTTCGCATTTGATGCAGTGGAGCAAACACTGTGTTTATCTTTCACTCTCCGCCTGCCTCCATTTCCAGCAAGCCTGCCGTCCAGTGCTCTTGGCCGCAATAAAGGCAATCTGCTAATGACAAAAGATTATGGGGAGTTAGGGGCAACGAGCTCCAATATATGGAAATAATAACTCCTGTGGACTCATACATCAAATGAATGGCCGGCGGAATGAGGACAAGGGAGTAATAGGTCCCTGAGATTGGTCTATTTACACAGAGATCATTAACCGCCTGTATTCCTGCCTGGGCCGTGAACATTGTTTTGAGAATCTGGCTCTTTATTACGTCTCCAACTCCAAAAGCAGTTGCACCTGCTTTTGTTTAGTACTTGGAATAAAGTTGCGGATTCATGTTGTGTCTGTGTCTGCTTTTCTTTAGTCTTCTGTAGAACTGGCATGTGTCTGCATCTACTTTTGCTTAGTCTTTGGCATCAAGATGTGTCTGCTTTTGATGTGTATATAGGGTAGAGATATTTTGAAAGGCAGACTAGCACACCAAGATGCTACTTTAGTTTTGATATCACTGCCTTTGTGTAGGTTTATTTGTGCGGAGGTAGCATCCACGTTGTGTCCGTTGCACCTTTGAGAGCTCGCTGCGACGCCCATCTGCACTCCTTCGCAGAAAATCCAATCAATAATGTTGAGTAGGTTCCTCTTTTTCTCCCTTAAGCCACAGATTCACAGACGCCAATTAGTGTGAGTGATGAAAAGAGCCCTCTCTGTTGACCCATTAGTGAGAGCCTCTCGTGAATGTTTTTCTACCGGGAGCCGAGTCCATGCTCTCTTTAATGGCCCCTTTTTTTGGCTTGACTGGTGGCCCATTCAGTAATGGATGTTCCTCTCCATCAGATTTTTTAACTTCTCTGACCTTGTTAATCGTTTCTCTGGTGAACGCCAGAAATTGGTCCAATTCCAAAGGAAAAAGGACAATGAATTTTTAAGCTTTATACTTGGGTAACACGACTGATATCATCGATAGGTTAATATAAACCTCCCTCGGCTTTTACATGTGACAGAAAAATAAGAAAAAAGATTAAACAAAGTCTCATCTGTAGGCCTAAGTTGCATTAAAAAAGTATAATAACTAGTTTAAGCCAAGTTTATTTCCCAAGTAGTTTAATAGGGTCAAATAAACACGTTTCACGGAAATTTGGCACTCACTATATTCAACCAAGCCATTTTTTCCTCAATTGAATTCCTATTAAAATCTGTATAGTCAGCTGACCTGCATGGATCAATTATCAATCAATGCTATTATTCAGCAGTTCTCTACTTGATCCCATGGCTATTTGGTTTTGGCTAAAGCACTGCCAAAGAAATACTCCTGAGAAACAGTGTCAAGGCAGTTATCAACATGTATAGAGATGCTAGTGGTGGCAGCCTGGCAACTCTGCTGGACACTTTCACACTGTTTAGCACTCAGGACCCAGTGTTTGGCTGACTTTGTTAAGAAAAGCACGATATGAATGTAGTCATTACTAGTATTATTGTTGTTATGTGTGTTTTGTGTTACAATTCTGTATGTGCACACAAGTCTGTGAGAGTGATGTGTGAATTGCTTTACTGTTGTTGTGCAAGAGTTGCTGTGAGAGTGTGAGTGTGTAACTCTTCATAAATATGAACATTATATCCCATAACATCCTCTCCTGAAAACCGAACAGGACCAAAAGCTGTTTTCTAAGGAATACAAACCGCTATAAATCTCCGCAGCACTCTCCTGTCTCTCCATCGGGTTTTGAAGAGGCTATTTATGGCTCACGATGCCAGAGACCTGTCACTCTCTGAACTACTGACAGCAATTAGCTTAGCACAGTGCGAGCAGATCTGTAGATTGTGGTTTGAGACATCGAGGAAGAGGATGAGGGAAGGAATAAAAGTGCCAGGACAGTCGAAGAGAGAGAGAGCGAGGAAAAAAATAACAAGCAAGTCACAGAGAGGAAAGAGACAGGAAAAAGAGAAAGATAGTGAGAGAGCGAGGAAAAGATAGAAAGAGTGAGTAAGACAGATGGACTGAAAATACCACTCCCCTCCCCTCCTCGTCTTTGAAAGCCCAACAATGCAGCGGGTCCTTTCTCTCTCTCCCCCCTGACAGACATACGGGACGGTGGAGAGGCAGAGCAGACGTCCTGGCCTTGTTCTTTGGCTGTTTGAAGATGAGCACAGAGCGCAGAGATGTTTGGTGGAGGTTTCTATAAATAGGCTGTTGTGAGGAATGCCTGGATAAATTAATGATTAAGGGGGTGGGGGTGGGGGGGTGTTCACACAAGATGCCTGTGAAAAGGCGAAAAGTCAACCTGCTGCCACTACAGCGCAGTTTCATCTCCCATGTTTTTGTCACCAAATACGCTGCCTTTTCCACATAACAGAGACGATGGTACGGAGGAAAGAGAATCAAGTGTGGCTGCTGTTGCAGAACTGCATCAGAAAGAAAAATCTCTCTGCCAGCAGTTCTACAGTTGGACAAATCTTGAAGCTTATATGGCTGCTGTCATTTATAAGATGACCAATTAGGATGACCTAATATAAGTCACACAATGAGAGACTCAGGAGAAATTATTGTTGGCAATGCTAGTGCAAGTCAATTCTCTTGAAAACCAATTGTATGAAAAATCATATTCAAATCCTTCTATATAGTTAACTATGTTGTGAAACAGTTTGGGAGCCGTTTCACCTGATGTTTTACGGACTATGGTTTTTAGCTTGATTCACTGTTTCACTGTCATGTGAAAACCTCATGTTTTAACTTTACTTGGTTCTCTATGGGTTGAGAAAATCCTATGAGCCTTGGGCGTATGAAACCTTTTTAAAAACTCAATGGATAAACTCAAAAATGCATAGTGCTCAACCTAAAAAAGGCAGCTTTTAGCTGTTGACATTTTGGAGATTTTTGAGGTTTTCACCCAACAGCGACAACATGATATCAACTACTACTTTCAAACACCAAAACAAACTCACAGTTCAGGATAAATCAGACAGGCTCTTAAGAACCTGAAGTGTCCCTCTCACCCTTTATATTAAAAGCTGAGGTGAAAGATGCATTGTGAATCAGATGCCCTCTCACAGCTCGATAATTCTCCTTTCCTGGTGGCATTCACAGCTCAGTGTGTGGCTGTGAGATGTCTGGCTGTTGTTTGAAGGGCTGCAGCGTCTTAGCGATGCACTAGCCTCTTGCTAGCAGAGACTCCACCTGCTTGCACGCCGCCTGCTAGAGTGAGCGTCGGAAAGAAGCTCGCATTTCCAAATCCAGCCGTTTAAAAGGCTTATCTGCGTAAGGAGCTTTCGCAATTAGCATGAGGTGACTGCCACACTGGCTCTTTGATGTTCACACAATGCTGAAAGCGCAACACTCATCGGTGTGCTCATAACAAGTTGATTACCTTTTGATGACATTGTGACCCAGTGGGGTTGTTTTATCTCTCACTTGCTCACACGCATGCGCACACACACACACACACACACACACACACACACACACACACACACACACACACAGAGGGATTTACCAGACAAACTAGCTGGGAATTCCAAAGCACGGTGTGTTTTCAATATGAGTTGCCCTTTCATCATATATAAATGTCTTTCGGTCAACAAAAAACATCACTGTTTAAATGTCATTAAAGGTTTGAAATGTGTGGGTGCTGGACAGAGTACAGCCCACACAATCCCATTAGCACAACATGATTAGAGGCTAACAACTATTGTCTATTTCCAGGTCTGGTGTACACAATGGGAAGAATGACTCCCTGCTACAAGCCTATTTGTCTGAGTCTGTTTAAAAGTAGTTCAATCAGTCAATACTGTAAGTCAGCAAGCAGCATCTTCATAGGTCTTCATGGGTCAATTCAAGTAAAAAAGTCAAACTCAAAATTGAGCTGCAGGGTTTTCACGTGACAGTGACAATATCTTTGCATCGCCATATAGTTTGCTCATTATACCCCTTTATGTTTACTTGTAAATAGTGGATTTAGAAATGCTTTAGATTATTTTTTCCACAACAAATTAATTATTCCTTTCATAACATTACGGTAACACACCACTGTATTAAAAAAGTAGGAAAGAATGCTTATTTGATCAATAATAATTAAATGTCTTTTTACTGACGGTAAAATACTGCAATACTAGCAGTATGCTCTTGAACAGTAGCTAAACAATGTGGTTGCTAGGTGACACAAGCACTGGTATGAGTGATGATTTTTGGTTATGCATTAATAATTACATGTGTCATGTGGTCAAAGGTGTGCGTTTGGTGGGTATTTGACAATGTTCTTCCAAAGTGACTCGGCCAATCAGAACTGAGGACCAGAACTATCTGTTTTCTTATTTTTTTTTTTTTTCTCTCCATGAAAGACATTAGCTTCCCCTTTGGAGTGGAAATGCCACCAGAAGTCCATTGTCACTAAAGGAGCACTGTAAGGTCAGTACTGTTAGAAAAACAAAGTCCGCACTTTTCCCCAACAGACTCTGCCCTCGCCCTGACACCGCATATGGGACTCTGCTGGGTCAGCACTATTTTGGAACTCAATCAAGGACACTATTCGGCTTTATCATTAATCAAAGTAATGCTGGGTCAACATTGGGTGAATGAGCAAAACAGTGAAACTGTAAAGAATGAATAGCGGGAATAAGACAGTGTTGATGTCCTTCCTCTCTTATTTTAATTTTCTTTGTGCGTTCTGTCTCTGTCCCTCTCAGAATCTCTGTCTCTCTCCCTCCATCTGTTCTCTATGCAGACTAGAGTTTGATTAAAAGGTCAGCAGTCCAAGTCAATCAGTCTGGCAAGGGAAACACACACACACACACACACACACACACACACACACACACACACACACACACACACACACACACACACTGGTCTTTCAGCATTGAGGTGACTGATGTAACCTTTCCTGCGAAAAGTGTGGAAGGATTAAACACAAGGCGGGGGAAGCAGTTTGGGAATGTAATGTATTTATAAATGAAATAATGAAATGTTTGTAATGCTGAAAAGTATTGAAATTACACACTAATAAAATATGAATGACACACACGCATGCCGACACATGCATTCTGAAAAGCTTTGTGCAGCTTTAAAGGAGTTCAGTTGAATACCACAGGATTTCAAACAATGAACAATACGAAATGGAATATGCCATTACAGTCAAAAACTTCAAACTCCAAAACATCAGTGTTTCAGTAAAAAACAAAAAAGTGCATGATTTATAACCATGCATTTGTATCAATTTATAATGAGTTCCATGGGCCCTCAGGTCAATTCAAGAAAAAAAAAGAAAATTGAAATTGCACTGTTTTCATGTAGTAATATCTTTGCATCACTGTATATTTTGCTCAGGATTCCTATTGGTTATACTAGTTACACTGGGAGTTTATAGTTGAGATAAAAAGTCTTTCATAATAATATAATAATAATAATAATAATAATATAAGTCTATCAATAATCAATCATCGCAATATAATGAATACCTATTGTGGCATACTTGGAGTAACCCTGCAGGGACTGAACTGGCAACCCTGGTCTTGAACCATGCTCAGACAAATGAGATGCATGTCTCTCTGTTTACTTTCACTTCTCTCCTCTTCGCTGCTCTCTTGCTTCTCCACTTGTCTGGCTCTTCTCTTCTCTTCACTGCTTCTCTCTTCATTTCCATTTTCTTCTCTCTCCCCCTCTCTCTCTTGGCATGGCCTCAGGCTGGCTAACCATCCCATCCTTAATCACCCTTATCCTTGCAAACACTCAGGCAACCATCACTAGCCACTCACTCTCTTCAGAAACAGCAGCAGAGAGCTAGAGGGAACCAAGACAAAGCAAGAGGAGCAGGAGGAATGGGAGGAGAGAGCAAGAGAGAGAGAGAAGAGGTGAAGTACAGGGAGGAAAGACCACACACAAGACCAATGTTTGGATTTCAGAATATTCTACCAGGATTGAGAACCACTGCTCTGGATGAAAGGAGGGCATTGAAAATAGGAAAAGAAGGGAAGGAAATACAAAATACAAAAAGGAAATATGCAAGAGAAAAGCACGAAATACAGCAAATACAGATGAGAAGCTGAAAAGTGAGTTGGAAAGAGAAACAGCAAAAGGAGGAGAGCTAGGGGAAGTGAGTGCGAAGGGCAGAGAGAGAACGCCATCATCATTTACCCTCATAAAAGTGTCTCTGTGTTGGCTGAGGACGCGATGAGCCATGGAGCACAGAGCTACCTTGCACTATCAGCATTTACACTACAACTGTTAAAACTGAACTCTATGTACCGGCTAATATTGAGCGCCAATCTGACTTTCTCCTTTACCAAACAATATATACAGTCAGTGGAAAAGAATGACTGAGATTGTGCTCGCTTAAAGAGGCCTAACGTGTTGCAGGAAGGGGGCAGTGAGAGAATTAAGGAAAGTAAAACACTAAATGAAGGCTTGATAAACATAATACAGAGTACTTTTTCAATGAGAGATGAATGCAGTTTGTCCAAACAACCTCTCCTGGAGTGGAAACTTTCATCATCATCCACAATACGGTGCCTCACCAAACGCAACTCACTGGAACAACATGTCATCCAAATGATTAGAGGGAGAAAATATATATATATTTTTTTAGAGCTATCACCTTGCCCGTGGGTGGAGGAGGTGAAATAGCTATTCGTTCCGCTGTCACAGCCTCTCTTAGAGGCACTCTACAAGGCTGGTAGGCCCACTTAGCACTGTAACAAATACTCTGAGAGCCAAGGGACAGTGGAGAGAGAGAGAGAGAGAGAGAGAGAGAGAGAGAGAGAGAGAGAGAGGGAGATAGAGAAGGGAAGCAAAAGAGGCGGAAAGAGTTACCAAATGAACAGAGCAAAGTGACAGAAGCGAGGAGATTGAGAGTGACAGAAAGAAACAAGTGGAGCTCTAGGCTACAGATACCGTACAGCAGGCCAGTCTATAACATGGGAATGGTTCACTGAAACCCAGTTGTAACACACATTTCGTCTTCTCCACCCCCCTCCCTTCTTCTTTCTTGTCTGGGATGAGGAGCGGCCACGGCTGTCAGCGGCTTGGCAAACACCGCTACATGGCTGACGCAGCTTTGAGGTTTGTTTTCTCCCTTGTCTGTTTTGTCTGGACGGCCATTTGTGTGAATTATGACCCAGCCCCAAGCTAGACACAGCAAACATCTGCTAGTTGATTGGCTCGTAAATTCACGCAGCACCCCAACACCCACACTCCATTGTGCTGTCCGTAGACAAATACAAATAACGGCCCGCCCTGCCAGGCTTGTTTCAGGTCTCTGTGGCGATGACCAACAGAAGAGCAGCAAAAACGCCATTTGTCATTTGTTGTTGTCGCTGCTGCTCCAGTTAACGCAATGTGTGTGTGTGTGTGTGTGTGTGCAGACACTCATGTGAAAATGTTGAAAGATAAATGTGATGCAAGCGATTTTATAAAGCAATCAGTGGAGGATTTATTCAAACAGCGGAGATGTGACGTTCCACGCTTCTCCATTTTTTGTGATGGAGAGGCTTGCATGGGAGAAATGCCAATAAAGATCAATTAACAATGACAAGTCCATCCTTTATTAATGCTTCATAGATGGAGTGAGGTCATCATACACTTCTATCATGTTCACCTTTCTGTGGTGGCCCCATGGGTTTGCTATGAGAGAGGAGGGGAGCAGGGCATCCAGGGGCCCAGGCTCATGACTCCTCTGCTGGGATCCTGTCACTCCTTCCTACACTGAATGTACAATACATTAAAGGCATCTTCCTGATATCGAGTTGCAGCCCATTTTGCACAATCCACATCTCAATTGTCTCTTAAAAATCCTCCTCTGCTCTTTATCTACATTTCCTCCATTGTGATTGGTATAGATTTGATAAGGGAAATCAAGAAGGGATGATGGCTTTTGGCCGGGTTCACCTCATGGTGTAGGCTACTTCGTGAAAAGAGTAAATGTTCCTAGTATTTTGTACATTCAGTGTGCACATGCCACAACACAACACATACTATAGCCTACACACGCACGCGCGCGCTTACACACACACCTCCGCGTAATCTCTGCCCTCTCACTCTCAGGTCAGAGTGGTAACAAGAATTATAAAGGTTTAGGGCTGTTATGTAAGGCAGCCTAACTGTGCCTGGATGTTGCCTGCTGCCACCGACACAGAATTAGCCTTGTAAGAAACAATTTACGGCTGGTAGGTTGAAACCACTAGGAATTAAGTTGAATTTACCGGAATTCATGAGAGAAATAGCCTACTTACAAAGCCTAGGTTTCTCACGTCACATTTCACAGTGAAAACATGTGAATTAATTTGACAAACTTTTTCATTGAGTAAACAACTGACTGAGTAAACAACTGACCAGTAACCACCACTCCACCTGCCAAAACACCCTATACTTTCCGTTGATTTAAATGGGTTTTTAACAGGGACACACAGATCTAGGCTGCATGGAAATCGTTGGTTATTTTCACAGGTGTG
This sequence comes from Centroberyx gerrardi, assembly GCF_048128805.1. Lineage (NCBI taxonomy): Eukaryota > Metazoa > Chordata > Actinopteri > Beryciformes > Berycidae > Centroberyx > Centroberyx gerrardi. Next base: position 13,806,472 of record NC_136016.1, on the reverse strand, counting down.
TTTTTACCTTAGACTCAGGTTGACTCGGCACGGTCGCCTGTGGTCGCTGAAGGTCCCGGTTTTGAGGTTCATTCTCCTCGCTGATTTCCGTCATCTCGGGTCAGAAAACACTCGTTAAATAGCAAAACTGAAGCAAAGTGATATATGTCCACAGCGACAGAGGACTGGGGTAAAAAAAAAAAAAAAAATGCGCATAGAGGTTTAAATAACGCTACAATCTTTCATCCATAGAGGTAGGGATAGTTTTGACAGTCAAGTCATATTTCATCAGCAGCATCCAGTTTGGGAATTTGCTTTGCAGCAACGCAATTCCGTCGAACAGGCGCTCCTTTGCGGGGTTAAGACTTCAAATTGGTGCATAAAAGTAGCCTCGTCAAGGCAATTCAAGAAATGTTGGTAAAGGAAAATATCCGGTAGGCGAAGCCAACAACATCGGCATGCAGCTGGTTCATCCACTTCTCTCCGGTGCTTCGTTTCTCACCCACCGGCCAATTCCTCCCCCAGCTGATACACGCGCTTTTACAACAACTTTGATTTAGCCGTGACAAGCGTTCGGCTCGTCCTGATTGGTCCAAACGCCCTAAGATACGCCAATAGGTCTGTAGGTGCGCGTCGGGATTGGCTGAAAGACGATGACGCTCGGAGAAGTGGGCGGTGCAAGTCTCAGGTGGATGTGGATCCCCCATGAAGATCTACGACAGCGGACAGGCGGAGCGGCTTACTGCTCTTTTGAAACGGTGGTAATACAAGAAAGACTGCAAATGTTTACATCTTTTATTTTTAATATAGCCTAGTATAATAATTGAAATATAGAACATAGACATATAGAACAAAGTGGATATCCTACTGAGTGACACATGAGTATACCGGGGATTTTTTGTTATGCATTAATATTCAAATTAGCTGTTATGTGGTTACTATTACTGAAGTTGAAGTAGTAGTAGGAAAAAGTAATAACATTACTGTAACAGGTTACCAGCCAACACTAATGGGGATGTAATGCCATCTGAGAGCCACAGACAGACCAGACAGACACAACAGAGCACAGAGGGCCAGCAGCCTGCAGCATGGCTCTACATGCTGACGTGAATTCAGCACCACCGGCATGGACAGCGCCTCTCTCTCTCTCTCTCTCTCTCTCTCTCTCTCTCTCTCTCTCTCTCTCTCTCTCTCTCTCTCTCTCTCTCTCTCTCTCTCTCTCTCTCTCTCTCTCTATTAGCCTTTCCTGCATGTAACATTGTCTGGTCTTTTATAACTAACCTAATGTGGTCACTCCTTATGTGGACCTTGACACAATTTTTACTTTTATTTCCCATAAGCAAGTATACTCCAATCTACTTGTTGTATAATACAATAATAGCCTACAGTATGTGTTCCACGATGCTGAGCTAAGTATAGAAGTGACTAAAAACAAGGGAATGGTTCTGACTACTAATGATTTCCCCTTCCCACCCAAATAGACATTTGAAGTTAACAGGACAAGCGTGGCATGATAATTACAGCAACTACACAAGTCTGATAACCCAACGTCCTCTAAAATCATCCCTTTGGCGCTGGAGTTCATGAATATTTAGCTAATATTGTCTAACAAACTAGTCCTTCCTTGTGCTTGCGGGGGCAGAGACTCAGTGGGCTGGGTTGTGTGTGTGAGTGTGTGTGTGCGTGTGCATGTGTGTGTGTTTATGTCTATCTTTCTATCAATCTATCTATCTATCTATCTATCTATCTATCTATCCCTTTTTTCTTTTCCATTGCTCTCCAATGTTCTGCCGACAGAAGCAGAAATGTCTTATAATTTGCCTTACAATGCCTACAATCTGAAAAGTCACAGTGCTTTTTTGTTCTTGAAATGCATTATGGTGGGAATGTCGTAAGTGATACGTGAGCTGAGGTTTCTTTTTTGTTGAGACAGATTATTTTCCCCGAGGCGGAGTGTACACCATGTCCCAGTTTTTAGTGGCAGTTATTTGAAACAATCACGGCTGACTTTGAGCAGCTTGACAGTTAAAAGCCGCTGCCATTCTCCACCACTGAAGCAATATTCTGTTGTGGTACAGCAGGTAATTATGCAGATGAAAGAGCTCCTTATCCAATCATACAATCATGAAAAGGCTGATCAGAACGGCCTCTCACTATTTGTGTGTGCGTGTGTGTGTGTGTGTGTGTGTGTGTGTGTGTGTGTGTGTGCACGTGCGCATGTGTGACACAGAGACAGCTAACAGCTTTAAAACACTTGATCTACTGTCTGAAGTAAGGTTAAAGGTTAAAAGAAAAAGAAAGAAAGAATTAATTGCTTAAAGAGAGAAAGTTGCTGGCATAAAGATACAACCCATTACAATACTAATGAAGTTGTTAGTGGATGTAAAATTTGCTGCACTTCTGTGGATTGTCCTTACATAGATCAACTATTTTCAAGTAACAATCATTGTACATAATTGATATATAACAAACCCAGGACTGAGGTTTAGAACTTGTGCCATAAACCATAATCAAGAATCACTTTCAGTGAGGTTACTACTGAGGTTTTAGAAAGTCACTCCAAGACCTGACCAACCGTCATTGGTATTAATACTGTATGTAATATATATAATATACAGTATATGTTTCTGTCAACACAGCTCTCACCATACACTTAGTAAGTGTCAGTTGCCACAAATGGTATATCCTTTGCTTTCACATCCAGTCTGTATTCCTCATAGTTTGCTTTTGGTTTAAATAAACTTGAGATTGAAAAGTCACCACTGTCTTGAAACAAAACACAAATCACATTAAATTTTGGTGCTTCTCTTTTTTTCTCACAACTGAAAGCTCACATGGCCATTTATGTGTTGAGTGAGTTTCATGACCACTGGACCCTTGAAAAACATTAGGAACCCCAATTATATAATTTCACAACACATGGAATAAAAATACAAGAAGAAAACAGTGAGATCCTTTGCTTCCATGTGATGTCAAAGCTCCAGTTGATGTCTATTTTGCGGCGTCCATGTTGCATCCCTCCCAGTTAGAGTTTGGTTTCCTTCAAGTAGAGATTCCCCTATGGCATAAGTATAAAATAGGCAAATTGAGTTCATGTGAAATATAACAGTGAGGGTCCTAACAGAGGAAAGGACTGGGCATGCTTTTACGTTAAAAGAGCATATTTTATTAAATGCTTGTGGGAACTGTTTTTTTTTCGCTCTACTCACGGTAGGCTACACCCTTCTCCATCCTCTCTCACACACACATTCACACTGACACACACCCAAACACACATACACATACACACATCGTACATTTTGACATTGTGACATTGTTACACTGCAAAAAAAAGTCCATCTTAAGTCTTTAGTCTCATATTTAGTATTTAGATCTTTCTGCCAATGAGGTGAGATAACTCCATTTGTTTCCAATGCAGTTTCATTTGTTTCAGGAATTTTCTAGAAATGAGTGTATCTTCAGAATAAGTCAGAATAAGGCAGATCACTGCACTACTATCAAGAAAATGACACTTGATTCTACAAAATTACTGAAACAAGTTGATTTGTATTGGAAACAAGTGAAATTATCTAACCCCATTAGCAGATTTTTTCACTTATTTTATGAAAATTAAGATTTTAGGACTCGATAATAGACTAAATGACTTGCTAAGATGAAGATTTTTTGCAGTGTACATGGCTGGCTGTTTGCAGGTAATGAGTGTTTAAAGGATAAGGCCGGTGTTTTTTAATGCATTGCTTACCGCCAACAAATCCTATGAAAATAACAAAATCAACAATGCGTTTGCTCTACTCCTGTTACTTTCTGACTTCCCACGTACCGTTTTTAGCCGTCAACCCGGAAGTCACTGGCTCCAATTGTAAGCTAAAAACCTTGAAATACAGCTCACAAAGACATAGTTTCAATTTTAAAAATCGCTAACTGTTACCACGAAAAGTCAGGCTGTTGTAGTTATTACCAAATCAAATTCAAATGGGAACAAATTCTTCATTACGCCGGGGACTATTTTCGGTGCTACGGAACTACTTTCCTGAGATCGCAAAGTGTTTACAGCCGGCTTATTAAGTTGTTTGAGGAAAAAGTCGGCTGGCCCGGTGCATCATGATGATGAAATATGCTGCCCAGAGCAACGGCATGGCTCTTTGATGTGTTTTTAATCGTTTATTTAATACAATGGAGTTCTATGGCTGCTGGGACATGGCTTCATTGGGCACCGGCTACATGGACGAGACTTGCTTCCTATTTTCATAGGATTTGTTGACGGTAAGCAATGCATTAAAAAACACCGGCCTTATCCTTTAAAGTGAATACTTTCAACACATCCCTGCATTTAGCAAGGGACAAAACACTTACAACCTGCGAAGGATGGGTTAATAACAACATGTAGTGACAGAGTAAAGTAAAACACAGAAGTGAGACACCATGTAATGGCCCTAACTACACATATGGATGTGTTAACCCCTTTTAACCTATCTGGCTAATGTATAATGTCTAGTTCTTGTTCGTACAGTCTTCCCCTCCTCTCCTGCTGCTCCAGGTGCCTCACATGGTGCCTCACATGCGTTTCCACAACTCTCGCACAACATATAGGTTGCACCATTCACTGCACACCATCTGTAGGAACATGCGACAGTGTGAGCGTTTGTGTGTGTGCATGTGTGTGTGTGTAAAGTGGAGCTGCAGAGAGCAAGAGAGGGGGGATTAGGATCCCGGCTCACTCACAGGAATGCAAGCAACCTGATATGCGCCTCGGTCTATCCTCCCCATCCTCTCAAATTAGCATAACCCTATTCTCTCTCTCTCTCGCTCTCTCGCTCTCTCTCTCTCTCTCTCTCTTTCTCTCTCTGTTTCCCTCTATCCTCCATATCCTCTCTTCTCTTCTCCCCTCTCAATCCATCACTCTCCTCACTCCCTCTTGTTTGCTTTTTATCTCTCGTCAGCTATGGCAACTTTGTTTCTCATCTGTTTTCAGTAGAAAAGAAGCCGTCTCGCAGCAGGCAGTCTATTCAGAAAGCTGACGTCAGCATTTTCTCCCAGCGCAGGGTGGCCAGATTGTTGTGTCTCCTTGGGATGTTTTGGTCGGAGTCTGGTTGTTTTTTGGTTCATCTGCAGCCTGATGGGTTACCATGTGATCACAATTCACTATGAATCCTTTTGAACTGTGAATATGGAGGAAGTGTGGGTGTCTAAAAGCTGTGATGTTTACTGAGATCCACTTCTGTAATTCCATATGAACTGATGCTTGATTGCCTTTGGGTCTTTCTGTCTCTGTCACTGTTTGCTTGATCTTTGTGATTGTGTGTGTGCAGATAAGTTCAATCTTCAATCAACACATCCAGCATTATCATAATCATATCTAGAAAAGAAATGTCTGCTTTCAACAAACCATTGCAGCCTATAGTCTGTAATTTTCCTTGAGTAGCAAGCTTGCTGGATATCTGTCATGCTGAAGCACAGTCCAAGTGCTTCAATCTAGACCAAAACTAGAGGAACAGGATACAAAATGACCTGGGTCATACAAATGTCATCGCATTCATCCTTTCATTAACTTCAAAAGACAACATCCCCAGATGGGCAGGACAATTAGATTACCAATTTATCTACATGTGAACCCGGGTCCAGGGCCCCGGGGCGTGTGCCCTGCACGCCCGGCTGGCAATCTAGGCACGCTGCCAGCAGGAACTAATACGACACAGAGAGCAAAATATACACTATAGAATTTATCTGGGTAACATTAAGTTGCCATGTAAGTGCCAGCAGCCTAAAGGTTAGAAACGCAGACTTGTGGCCGAAGGGTTCCTGGTTTGAATCCCTGGGGAAAGTGAATGAGTGACTCACTTCCCCCTCTCAACAACTACCAGTGGTGGAAAAAGTACTCAAATCCTTTACTTAAGTAAAAGTAGCAATACCATAAGGAAAAATACATCATTAAAAGTAAAAGTTCTGCATTCAAGGGTTTCCTTAAGTAAAAGTATATAAGTATTAGCAGTAAAATGTACTGAAGTATCAAAACTAAAAGTACTCATTCTGAAGAAAAGAGTGTTAAATTATGAATGCATTAACCTGTAAGAAGTATTTTGTATGTTGTATGTTGAACTGCTCCATATACTGTTGGGGAGTTTAAACTCTAACAATGCAACATATTTTATGAACTTACTGCATGTTTTGCATGTAAAAACTTAAGTAACTAGTAACTACAGCAGATAAATGTAGTGGAGTAAAAAGTACAATATTTCCCTCTGAAATGTAGTGGAGTAAAAGTATAAAGTCTCACAAAATGGAAATACTCAAGTGCCAGTACCTCAAAATTGTACTTAGTACTTGAGTAAATGTGCTTAGTTACTTTCCACCTCTGACAACTACCGGTGAGCTGTATGAATAGAAAGCAGGGTGATGCTGAAAAAGAGCACGCTCAGCAAACTGTCCTTGGATAAAGGTTAAAAAAATAAATAAAAATGACGCCACACAATGTTGCTTAATAAGTTGCCCAGTGCATCATATGTTTAAAGATGAGCGAGAATCTGAATATACAGGTCTTGGAAAAGAGAAAAAAATACTACATGTTCTTGTTGTTTTCTCAAGAGCACAAAAAGCTTCAAGCCAATCTCCATTGTTTGGAGTTGTAAGCCCACTAGGTGGAAAAATGCATTATTTTAAAAAACCCTTTTCTATTTGAATGAGAAAGCTTAATTTAAACTCTTTGATGTAATGAACATCCACAGATTTCTGCTGTATCTGGGTCAAACATTAACCTACTAATTCCTGATAGGAGACAAATCTCTTTCATGATGTAACATGCAGACGTTTGTTCATGTGCGAAACAGCCTTGTTTTTTATTTATCACTTTGAAGTGTTTTTCACCATAAGCCCGCTCCATGTGGAATACATGGCCCACTTCCTTTCTGTGTGGATTTGGAATGCGCTATTCTGCATGTGTGTATGTGTGGTATGTGTGTGTGTGTGTGTGTGTGTGTGTGTGTGTGTGTGTGTATGTGTGTGTGCGTGCGTGCGTGCGTGCTTGCATGTTGGTGTGGTGGTGGTGTGGTGTGGTGTGGTGTTGTTTTTATTTAGAAGTTTAAGTGTGTTCGTTCGTGTGTGTGTGTGTGTGTGTGTGTGTGTGTTTCTCTCTATTTACATGACAAGAAAGAGAGAAAGAGGGAGAAAGATGTGAGATGTTACATTGGTGACAAATGTATCAGAATCCAATGACAATGTGAAAAACAAGTCCCTACTGTACCATACATAATGTCAAAACACTTCTGCCAGGTTAGCGATGAATTATGAAACATAAAAAAGGTGTGAGCCATTGCAAAAGAAATGTGCTAGAGGGAAATAAGAAGTGAGGACAGAGCTAGATTCAAAAGAAAATGAGAGAAGAAACTGAAAGATAGACCAAACAGAGAAAGGTCTCAAGGTGTCAAAAGTCCATACGGATCAAAATCCTGATATGATTCAAATGTATTTATTTCATATTTTGGAGCCAGCCCTTTAAGGTTTATGGGTTCCCAGTGCACAGTTCAGTAGGGATCAACCAATTCAGATAGAAGTCCTACTTGATGCTTTTGGATTGGACTATAATATTGCAGGATTTTTTTCGTAACAACAAAGATCATAAGGGCATCTAGATTACTGAAAGAAAGAGAGATAGTGAGGGAGAGAGATAGACAGAGACAGAGAGACAGAGACATGTTGCTACTGTCAGACTCAGTCCAGAGTCTCCAGAGGAGATCTGCCGCTGGGCCCTTACAGGAAACTTAGAAAACATCAAGACTCCAGCCTTCTATAGAAAAGCAGACCATGCTCTTTACCTACCATAACCTGATAATTTTTTTCACACACAGCCCAGACCTTAACCTGATTATAACAGCGCCAGGTAGGTTCAAAGACAAAGGTTGTAGAACTACGTATGCAATAAAAAATAATATTTTACTATATCTAGGCTATGCGCCTATTAAAACGTTGTCAACAAATTCTAAATTATTTGATAGTGCAGTCCAGCCTGTTGTGCTATAAAGTTGAGGTCTGGGGCCCTCCACTGACTACACTACATGGGGCAAGTAGAAATATATATATATTTTCAAAAGAAAACACTGATTCTGCTTTGCAAATGCATGCAGGTCAGAATCAAACTGATTTGCAATAAAGATTTCTCAAATTCTGGTCACACTTGTGTCAGACTAGCAGCACTATTTATATTCGAACCAGTCAAATCACCAACTGAAGTTCTGTAAAGCATCTTATTTGAAACACTGGCACGCAATGAAACCAAAACAACAAGTGAATTGCAATGTTACTTGGCCCTAAAACAAGAATATAAATTGGCAGAGTCTCTCTGTGTTGTCGCACATACTAAGCAAGATGGATCCTTACAGGTACAGGCTCTGTGACCGCAGTGTAGCCATGGAGAAATTAGACAGACACAGAAAAACATGCTTACCAAAATCTGAAAGAACGTGGTACTGCATGACGGGAGACTGAGAGTGAGATACAAGTTCTCTTTCATTCTGAAAAAACATGCTCAAATTTAGTCACCAAACAATATCTCCCTATAGAAGCTTTGCAGTTGCGTCACAAATCTCTTAGCAGCTACATCTGGCGCTGTCATGGAGGTCCATTAGAGAACTGGCTGTGCACAAATAATGGCTAAATATATAACAACAACTGGGCTAGAAAGAGAGAGGTACCTGAAAAAGATTGTGGTGTGGGTGTATGTCAATTCAGTAATGTTATTAAACACTGAATAGTCCAAATGTAGGTTACTGTGACAGACATTGTCTTGTCTTTAGCCTTATAGTCTCTGCGCCAAAACACTACAGGTTGTAGCTTTTGAGTCCTGCCAGCAAAGCATATGTGAACTGAATTAAACTGAACTGAGACAGAGAGATGGAAAGAGACAGACGGAAACACAGGCAGAGACAGAGAAAGAGAGCGAGAGAAACAAAAACAGAGACAGAGAGATAGAGAGAGATGGAGAGACACAGACAGACGGACAGAAAAAGACAGACAGAAAGAGACAGACAAAGAGAAAGAGACACAGATAGAGAGACAGAAAGAAAGCCAGATACGGTTGCAGAGCCAGAGCAGAAATATGTTTGCTCAACAAATGTGACAGTCGGCTATATTTAGCTCCAGAGGCAGATCTGTTGTGCCCAGCGGCGGCGGCTCACAGATTGCCGGTGTCTTACGACGGTGTGTGCATGTGTGTGTGTTTGGGGGTGTGTAGGTGTGTGTGTGTGTGTGGGTGGGTGTCTGAACATATGGCTGTGCTTGTCATAGTTTTGTAAAAAGCTATGAGTGTGTGATTCTACTTGCCAATGTGTGCGCATGTGTGTTCTTGTATTTCTCTACTTGTGAGAGCCAGTTTGAGTTTTAGATCTTTGGAGTGAAGACATTCCACTTCTTCAAGGGTTTAGGATCTGGACTGGGGTTTAGGGTTAAAGTTAGAATTAGGATAAGGTTTAGGTTAGGGTAAAGGTTAAGGTTAGAGAGGGAATGTAGTCAATGGAAGTTATAATAAGACAAACATAGGTGTGTGTGCGTGTGTGTGTATGTGTGTGCGCGAGTGAGAGAAAGGGCATGTGCTCTCAATGCTGTGAGCATGCATGAGTGCAAAATAACATTTATTTATATTGAACGAGGCAATATCTAAGTGAATGCGAGTTTATACGTTTCCTTTCATATCTTTAGTCAGATGGTTTCCACATCCACAACCGCTCCCTCTCATGCTGGGTGAAATATTAGGAAACTCCATTTATACCTGGAGAGATTTTAGCAGCGAGACGCCCCATGTGACCTTCTGTTGGAGAGACAATTACGAAGAGGGTTACTTTATTGGCCGCACTGGAATGTTCACATATTGCTCAAACACGCCATGCAGCCCTCTTCACATTTGTTTGCTTGTGCATGTGTTTGCATGAACATGTGTGATATGCTTTGTAAGGAAAAAATCTTATGGGTGTGTATGGGTGAGACAAATTGTGTACATCTGTGTTTGTTGGCAAGTGAGAAAGAAACAGTGTGAGAAACAGAAGGCCAGATGAGACAAGACATGAAACAAGATAAGGTGAGATGAGATAAAATTAGATTCAGATCATTAGATCATTTATTATAAAATCATACGCGTATTATTAAATATCCTGACAGCTGCTGAAAGTGCTGGTAAAGTATTTAATTTTACCGGGGACCTGCAAAGAGTTAAAGGACTACATTGACTTTTTGGGAGTTTGGCCCATCATTGGTCATCTTACCCAATATGTGACTAGAGGATTGGCACCAAAATCATCTCTGTGAGTCTAGTAGATAGCTCTGTCCAGTGCATATGCTAACACTTTAGCATACAGCATGTTAAGTAATCATAGGTGATTAGCATTATCAAAGTGTGACGAAAATAATCCAAAATTGGTATTGGTTTATATTTTATGGCCTGTAGATTCATAACATCTGAAAACAAAATCTAAATCTTCAACATTAGTGTTGAAGATTTATGTTTGTTACAAATAAACCGTAAAAACTAATAAGCTAATAAGCTACTACTAAGCTAATTTCTACCTTCTTTCTTCTTTCATCTATCTATTTTGCCAACAAGTTTTCATTTTCTCACTTTTAGGATAATGCTAGTCACCCACAATTAGCTACTTAACATGTTGTAAGTGTTTGCATGCACACCAGACAGAGTTATCCACCAGAGAAAAAGAAATACACCAAAGCTAGAATACATTTTAGCATTATACATTTTAGGATACTATACCAATATCACAGCAAAACTATAAGTCCCCACAGGAATATTACAGGACTAATATAGTGATATCTTAGGAGATACCATCCCATAAAGAACAATAAAGTTAGATAGAATACCACAGTCACACTACAAGTCCCCATAGGAATATTAGAGTGATATTTCATTAGGGTTATTCAGAGAGAGAGATGAGAGAAAGAGACAGAGCCTGGAAACGCAGGGAAAACAGGAGGAGATGGATTGTCAGCGACAGTGATTCTGCGAGAGAGAGGGAGAGATGGAAAGAGAGAGTGACAGAAAGAGAGAGGAAGAGAGGCAGAGAGGACGGGCGGGTGGCCAAAATGACATTGAGGTTTGTGTTCGACATGCCAAAAGGGGTTGGCACTGCCGTTCGCTGACTCACACCCCGGCCCCATAGGGATTACAGGGACAATAGACTTGCCTTTATTTTTAATGAGCGCTAGAGATAGCCTCACAGATGTATCGTCATGCAGAAATACAGCTACTGAGAGGAGAAACGAGTGGAGGATGCAGGCCAAATCACCCACTCTAGCACACATACTTGTTCTCCACAGGCCTAAAGATAATCCTTCAATTTAAACTATTTTCCACAATTACATTTGGGAATGGATGGTGTGTCTGGTGGAGGGAAACAGCATTTCTACAGCTGAGGAAATGTATCTTTTGACCTGACATGAAACGCTATATTTTGCTCTGGACATGAAATAATTGTAATTTGGGATGCTTTTAAATGTCAAATGTCAATTGAATAATGTCATTTCGGACCAAAAACTTTGTACACCTCACATTTTAATCCCGTAGTCACAAAAAAATACATCAAATCATGATCTTTCAAACACACACTTTAACCCCTAAGGGACGGTGGTCACCAATAAAGACAAAGACAGGCTTAGTGATTGCCTCCCTGTGAAGTAGTTTATCCTAATGAGAGTGGTTTCTTCAAGGATCGCATCGATCCCATCCACAGGACACAGAGTCGTCAATAAATAGTTTAATGAGCATGAAAACAGTGTCAACCATGTGTCATGGCTGTGTCAATCACCTGATCGCAGTCCAACACTTATGGAAACACTTATGGAAAATGCTGGAGCGCTGTCTCAGGTAGTTTGACTACTATTCCTGTCTGAACGCACTGATGTTAATGTCTAATGTTTCCTTGAAGCAAGACACTGAATCTCTACCAGCTTCGGAGGCGCTGCTCTATGGCTCTGTGCTCTGACCTGCCCAAAAAGGGGGACGGATGAACAAATGAATTTCCTGCTTAGGGATCAAAAACAAACAAAGCACCAAATGATGGATTTTCTCATGCTGCACCCTTTCAGGAGAATCTATGCCAGGGAAACTCAAATAGCTCAAATCAGCCCAGGGCCACTTATGGAAACGAGAGGAGGCAAGGAGCCAGTGGATAAAATGCACTTATGACACATTTTCTTTTGGTTTTGAATGTTATTGTCACCCACAATCAACAGTAATACCAGTGACATCTCACAGCGGTGACATGTTTTTCACAATAGCCATAAATGCAGCCACTGTCAGAATGATTGTTGATGCTTCTTAACAAGGTTTCAAGCTGCAATCTTTCCTCTTCTTGTGGGAAAACCAAATGGAACCAAGCATGTTTAGTCTCATAATGGCGCATGATGTTTGCAGCCTTGCTAACCGCAACTGTCGTTTGCCAAAATAAACACAGTGATTTAGATGGTAAGACAAGGACAAAGTAAAAAAAAAAACTACTAATCTATATTAATGAGTTGAGAGAGGACGATTTTCTGAGTTAATCTTCATCTACGAATTTAATAAATTTAGGCTGCTTTCACAGTGTGTCTATGTGAGTTGGATGAATCTTGGGGGGCCACCAAGAATGTCTTGGCGTGCATGCAGCATGTGTCTGTGTTTCCTTTATTTTAGCAGTTGCCTTTATACTGTGGCCTATGGGAGCCGACCAGCACACTGGGTGGTGTGGTGTGGAACTCTCCATGGTGCTGAAACGAAAAACCACCCATGCATCCACAGTCCATATATTACAGTAACAGTCACATACATGCATTCAAGTGTGCACAGACAGTACTGTCTTTTGCATTCATGTTATGTGTTTTGGGTACATTCTGACCAACTCTTGCAGTGGTTTTGATCTTCTAAATGCATATTAAATATTGATGACTATGACCCAGTTTTCTTCCCAAATGTACATATAAGAAGAAAGCTTCGGTGGAATGCTTAGTGTTGACACAACATAACCATGAACTTCGGTGTACCTTCCCTTCCTTTAGTTTTGCTGATGTTTCACAAGCATTAGAGTTTTACAGCCAGTCACTTCAGTTTGCCTCAGCATAACTCCAGAGTTTGATACGGTTAGGATTTTTGCCTCAGCGCAGCACTTTGAAAAGATCTGCATAACCACAAGATAATATACCTTTTCCACAATATAACTTAATGCCATGAGCACAAAACCCTGCTGCTTGGTTTTGCCCAGTCAAAACAGAAAGAATGTAATAATATCTCAGTGTTATTTTGAAAGAAAAAAAAGTATTGAAAATCATAGCAGAGTTCACAAGAACTTGATTTCTATCCCTTTGAGGAATGAAAATCTACAATTAACATCTACAATCTGATCCACAATTTTAAATGTTTGGGTAGCAAGAACTTCCCAGCCTTAATATAAGGTCATATGTGGTCTATAATGGAAAATTGGGCTCAATTCAAATTTAATCTCAGTCCACTCAGGTGGGGCTGAAATTTCTTCAGTGTCTGATGTTCTGATCTACATTCCCATACACAGAAAAACACTACTTAGTGCCATAGTGACACCATTACATCCATAACATGGCCACAATTTCAAATAAATAATAAGAAACAAGAAAATGTTATCAAATTTGAAACTCAATTTGCAACCTTACACCGAAGACTAATAAAATGTTCAACTGCCTCCATGCTGTAAGCTGCTGCCGTACCCCACAGTGTATAAGCTGGAGTTTGCCTGTGGCTCACTCTAGCTGTAATAATATCCTTAGTTAAGGATGCAGCACTCTCAGGCTGAAAATACATCTAGACTCTCTTCTCCTCCCTCCTTCCTTTCCCTTTCTTCTTACTTCCTCTTCTTTTCACCCCCCTCCACTCCCCCATCCTCCTTCGCCTCCCAAAGCCGACTGTGTGCAGCTATAAAGCTTAACTAACTGGCAAATGACTGCCTCCCCGTGCCTCCTTATCTACAGGATAAGCTGGGAGGTTATTTCCATGCCATCCAGCTCATCAACAGCCATGAACTGTAGCTCTTCCTTATATGCTGAAGGGGGGAATTGCAATTTGCTGAACTCAACTCGCTGTCTACAAAGATGCGCTACCATGCAGCTCTCATGTCTCACATGCCTGAAATATAGTAAGGCTGTAACATGAAAATACTTTAATGATTCCAGTCTAGATGTGTTGGAATGGTGATCAGATAGACATCTCTGCACACAAAAGTGAGATAGCTTGTGGAACAGATGAGCACAACTGCTGTTCCTTGTAGCTACTGTGTCTTGCCTATGTCACCGACTTGTACCTATAGCCCTGTTGACATGAATGTCCCATGTTCGACCCATGATGTCATCATAGTATTCGAGCCTCTGTGCCTCCTCTACAACCCCTTGTTGAACTTTGCAAGGCCCCTCATATGGCTCTCTAGCTCTTCCCTTCCCACTCTATATGAGATTTGTGGTTAATCCCAAAGTGGGAATCTCTCTCCAGCCGCCATCATCTCATACCTTCAGCCACATTGTGTCTTCAGTATGATTATAATGTGGTGCTAAGTTTAGTCTGTTGGCTGACAGGCAATCAGCCTCCCCTTCCACTCTGGAGCAGCTGAGCGACATGATGGCAACACTAAAATACTATGTGGAGAAAGAAAGACAGAGAGAGAGAGCTAGAGAGGGAGAGAGAGAGGGAGACAGTTACAGAGAGTGAGAGAAAGAAGACAGAAACACAGGGAGGTCTATGGGAGCTCTGGTAGACAGAGAAGGAGATCAACACAAACCCCTAGAGCAAAACTGGAGCTGTCAGTGGAGAGAGAGAAAGTGCCAAGGATACAGCTGAGGTGGCAGTGGAAGGAGAGACAGCAAAACCAGAAGAGAGAGAGAGAGAGAGAGAGAGAGAGAGAGAGAGAGAGAGAGAGAGAGAGAGAGTAGGAGTGGAGGGATTGGCAGTTAGGGAAAGTGGAACAGACTAGCAGAAAGGGATGACCTGATGAAAAGGAGGGGAAAATTTACATTGATGATGGGATGACAATAAAAATGGAGGCTATGAGCACAACATGATGGGAGTAAGGAGAATCAACTGGTCCTGAGTATTTGCCAACATAGTTACTTTGCTGCCAAAGAAGATTTTTGAACAGAAAAGAGTGACTGAAGACAAGCTTGACACATGCCAAATTAAAATGGATAGACCAGCTACTGCAATGATTCCCCAGCATTTGGCAGGTGGTGGCTCCTGTTAATGTCACGCTCTGTGTGTGAGTTTAAAGAGGGAGATAGGGAGGGAGTAGAAGAAAAAGTAGCTAAACTTGGATGAAACAGTAAAACAAACGTTGGAAAAGAAGAAATTTGGACACAGAGTGCTCTGTAAAGAAAACAGGGTTTGAAAATGGCAGGGTTTGAAATTATTTTTGTCTTGGGAACATGCCATACTTTAGATAGAGGAAATGATTCAAAAGTAGAAAATGTAGAGTATCTCTTTCAGCCAACCAGATGAGGGACAGTTCAGTGACATTGCCGTACCTGCAGTGGGTCTCAGGCTTGAGTTTGAGAAGCTATGATAGAGTAAGCAGAGGATAAAAGAAGAAGGAATAACATGGATGGATTCCAAGGAGTAAGACTGAGTGTCAAGCCAGGCAGAAATTTTGAGTGGCAGGGGACGACAATAGAGAAATTAGCTGTGCTGAAGAAAAGAGCGGATCAGCAGTTTGGAAAGGTTGACAAGGAAAAGGGAGTCGAGGAGCTATAGAAAGGAGAAATGAGAAAGGAGGAGAGGAGGGTGCAATCACAGGCTTTCGTTTTTATCTCCATGGAATTTGACAGATTGGTTAGAAATACTGGCGGAAATTAGTACCTTGATTGTAATGGAGTGGCGACGGCTCTGTAGCATCTGAATGTGTGTGTGTGTGTGTGTGTGAGAGAGAGAGAAAAAGACAGATCAACATGGACTAGAAAATATGGCTATTATAGGACAATAAGGAGAAAGTTTGTGCTCAAACAAGATGAAAGAAAAATGAAAACAATCCATGAAAACAATTAGGTGTGACTGAATCTCTCTATTCAAAACTGTCTCTTTATTATTAGAGTTTTACTACCATAGTTTATTACAGCTCCCTATGATAGGATAACAGTCAGAAACACTGGACTCAAGGTCTTTTCAGCTAATAGCTTTCTACTGATTTGGCTGACTCAACCTGACAAATTCAAAGCCACACGTAAATTATTGATGAAATCTGGAATTTAATTGCAGAGTTGCTGTGTTTCATCCTTTCCATGCATCATTTTGTGATTGGACTGTGCCAGAAAGGCCCTGAGGCAAATTTCACCCGGTCATGGTCTCATTGACCTCGGTATAGGATAACACACCTTCTTCTACCCTGGCAGAAAACTAACATGTACATAAAATCACAGCCTCGTGGCATGCATGCTGTTTATTATAACCTCTGTGAAGGAGGAAGACTGATTGAGGATTGAGACTGAAGATGCAGTAGTAGGTTAGGTAAATACTGTACAAAACATTAGGGACACTTACTTTTTTCATGAAGTACACTGGTGAGGTAAATCCAAGCAAAATCCATTTTCCTTTATTGATTTCCCTTATTAAATCTCTACCAATCACAAAGGAGGAGATGTATGAAGAGAGGCAGACATGGATTTTTAAGCTTTGAGACATTTGAGATAATGTAAATGGGCTGAAACTCAATATCAGAAAGATATCCCTATTGTTTTGTACATTCAGTGTATGAACGAAATGTTTTCCCAAGGACAGATTCAACCACAATGACAATGACTACTTTCAAGCAACCTCCTGCAGTGTTGTATTACAGTATTTAGCTGATACTGCCACTTTTCATTGTCCATCCTTGGAGCAAGTTGGTACACACATACAAAGGATTAGGTGACCTTGCTCAGTGGCTCTTCAGCTGTACTGTCGACTCTGGGGATTCAGCCAACAACCCTTCAACTACTGACAGCCTCCTTAACCAACCTGTCAACCTGTTGCCTTTAAACACGCACATGGCTAAGGACAAGCTTGTGCCATTTGAGTGTAATGTTTCTAAGAAGGGACTGACTCCATAATAGAGATTTTTCTTTAGTGTAAAGGGACTCCATTCATTTGTGTCAGCCAAGCAGTTTAGCAGTGCTTCAGGGGAAAAACAGCCCAGTCAGCAGAGCTGGAGAACAATGTGGCCGTGGGTCAAAAGATCAAGTGTGTGCCTCGGAGCCTCGTATGGTTTCAAATGTTGCCACTCGGGAGACAAAGGTTAGAATGTCCTGCTAGCTTCCTTTTCTGTCTGCCCAAGAATATAATACATTTGCTCACAATTGATCTCCACTTCTGAGCCTCAAATGCGTCTTCTCATGCAGGAAAAGGAACACCCATTACCCTGTAAAGCATTATTATTTCTTATTTATCTTGGTCTTAATGAACAGAGAATCCCTGGTGGTGATGAAATATTGTTCAAAAGTGTCCGCTTACTGCAGCACTGAACATTTGAAATCATTCTTAATTCATTTTCATCCATGACAAAGACCTTTTCCATTACAAATTCCTTGTGACCATCCTAATTAGTTTTATGTATTTTTGTCTGTTTGCTTTTTTCTGTCCCTTCCTTCCTAATTGCCACCTTATTTCACATTTCTTCATGTATAATAACTGTGAATAAAGGCGTGAAAATTCTTTTAACCTCTAAGCATTACCTCTGGGAGTGTGTAACCCTTCTCCAAGCACCATGTTATTTTGCTATCCATGATAAAGAGCAACCTGGTGCACTGCTGCCATCTGTGGTTAAAGCTCTGTAGCTCAGATATTGAGCTGCTGACTGTTACACAACCTCATACAAACCCTTGAAATTAGCTAGATTTCATCTTTAGTTACTGTAAAACACTTCCTATACAAATGAAAAGAAAGAAAGGTTCTATGCAAATGCAGCTACTATTTTTAGTAGGAGGAGTAATAGTATTCCTCAAGCTATTATTATATATCACTTTGTATATATTCCACTGGCTCATTTTGTCTCCACAATTTCATCTTAATTTTATTTTGTTGATTGCTTGTCCAGTGTCATATTTTATTGTCTGTTATTGATGAGTATGATAATTATACTTTAGCATAATAACTACCCATGAACTGATATTTAACTGCTTCATATTCCACTATATAACAGAGGGAAGGAAATTAGCTAACAGAAATACAAAAGGATTCGGAAAACCATCCTTTATGGTGCAAAATAGGGTAAAGACCTGCTTGCATCTAACAATTATTTCCCCAAGAAGGCTATTTGTCCTCTAACTTTTTGTTACCTGTGTATCCCTGTGTATACTCTACTAAAGCTTCTATTATCAATCAATTATCAATCAAAAAAAAAGATACAATAGGACAATAACTAAGACAGCTCCAGTCACAGCACACGCAAGTGTACTGTACATTCATTAGCCAATTAGTAAAAAGCCTTTTCTCTCCATATATTTAGTCCATATATTTACAGTATTTATTAAACATCTTTGGTCCTATTTATTAGCTGATGGTAAATAGCCTCGTCTGGAATAGAGAGTAATTTATTACACTAATCACCAGCTATTCCTGCCAATTAATGAAGTCATATATGCGTGTGATGCATATAGATAGAAACAGGCAGGCAAAACATGCTCAATGGACAAACAGAAACCAGGCTGGAAGGTACAGAGATACTAAGACAGGCTGTGGCTTCCACTACTTTTCTAACAACTTCTCAAGCCCATTAGGACGAACACACATTCTGTTACACACACCATCCATCCATCCACCCATTTCCTAGCTGCTTATCCCGGTTTGGGTTGCGGTGGCAACACACATCTATGTAAAATACATCCTTTCCCACTACTGTTTTGTAATATGACACACTTGTTACAAGACATGTCAATTGCAACATGATATATAACATGATTTGGATGCATTTCTGCTCATCTCTGACAGCAGCTCTAAGAAACAGTAATGGAGCCAAAGTCAGTTGGCCATTACTGTTCTTACCTAAGTACTGTCCTACTTTTCTCATCTACTCAAACTCCCAAAAGTTGCATAATTGATGTTTAACATGGTTTTTTACACTATAGAAAAGGGATGAGAGTGAACAAACACTTTCAAGTGGCTCCAGCTACTCTTTCAAAGTTTATTCAAGCAGCTGAGCCAATACTGATATGCCTTCTCAGAGTGTTTGCTCCCAAAAACTCATTAGCACCTTGTGAAGTAAAATGTATTTGCATTATAGATGTATTCTCAGGTGAATACCCTTACTTTATTTTGTAATCTCTTTGCTAATCTATGGATTACAACTGCAGATACAGTACACTACAGACTGCTCTCTCATCTTGCCTGAAAAAGGCTTAATCAAAGAATCAAGTTTGCCTAAATACAGAAATGTGAAGACAATTGTCCAGCAGTGAAATGTTTATTTCAAGCTTCAAAAACCTCTACAGTAAAAAAAAAATTACCAGTACATGTCTGTTTTCCTCAATGTTCCTCAGCATCATAATCTGTAGCAGTCTTTACCTACACTAATTTGCACATCAACAATTTAAAATGTATCAAAATCTAAAAATTCCCAGTCATCTGAAAAACAAGGCAATTAAACACTGTACACTTCTTGCTTTATAATACTTTTTTAAAACAGTTTCCATAGTTATTTTGAAAACATATAGTGGCATTATTGTAGATTTTTTGATCACACATCAGTCGATGACAATGACAGATCAACAACAGCAAATGGTATATGTATTAAATGCAAAAAGAATATGAAATTAGCAACAATAATTGACAATAAAGACCTTCTGATATCACAGCAAGACAAAAATAAATGTCTTTAGCTCTGAAAATATACTGTTTGAATCCTCAATGAAACTTAAGGAAATCGGTATTTTGGGGTGGATCAAGACATCAATGTGGTTAATGTAGCACCCACTTGTATATAAAACTAGCATCAAACTTAAGTAATAGTAATATGCACTGATACTGATGAGCTGTAAAATATGACATTTTAAAAAACAGCTTTAACAGGTCACCAATCATTCAGAAAGCCACAATATCCTATTATTTATCCAGTTCCAATTGTTGGCTTGAATTGAATAAATATTAAGAGTCACATTTCTACGTATGTTAAATGCCATGCAAAAGCTGTCAAAAAAAAAGAGTAAAATTCAAATGTTGTCTCTCTTAAAAAAAAAATTAAAGGTTGCCGGTGAGGGCTGAGTCCATGAGGTCATCGTCTTCATTTCGCATATACACCGGACTAGGCCGGGATGGCCGCTCTGAGCCCAGCATGGACAGAGATGAATCAGAGGCTGAGATGGGTGACCGTGACCAACTGTCCGCTTTCATGGGATGTGAGGATGGACCCATGGACATAGACGACTTCTTTTTTTCTTTCTCCCTGTCCCGCTCTCTGTCTCTGTCCCTCTCCCGCTCCCTCTCTTTCTGCTTCTTTTTCTCCTTCTTGTGTTTCTTGTGCTTCTCCCCCGAGCTGAGGGGGATGGAGCTTATGTAGTCCTGGGGGGGCAAGGGGCGCATGGTCTGATCGTCGTCTGAGCTGGGACTGTTCTGGTGGGACTTCTCGGCCACCGAGCTGCTGCCCGACTCGCTCTCGCTGTCGTGGTTGAGCGGGGTATATCCTGGCGAGCGGCTGTGGCTAGGGGAGGAGCGGTCATGTTTGGGGGTAGAGCCGCTGAAGAGGGGGGAGGCTTTGAGGCTGGAAAGCTGGGGACGCATGGACTCGCCAGACCCTTCCCCAGCTTTCTGGAGGGTCACTTTGGCCTTGATGCTGGGTGAGCCACCATCTGGTTTGCTGATGATGATTTTGGCCAGACCAGTCCCGCTCACCCCTCCCGTTTTTGGGTCCATCAGCTTCTTATCCCCACTGTTGCCCCCTGAAACGGACACTTTGGCTTTGGCCTCTTTATCAGACTTCTCCCGCTTATACTCCCCACTTTGGGAGGACATGGCATGCTTGGAAGGGCCCATGTTAGGGGGTCCACTGCTAGGTACATTTCCAGGACCAGCACCAGGACCAGACCCACCGCCACCAGGTCCTCCTACTGGTGGCCCGACCTCACAACCATCCTCCCCCACTCCTCCTACGCTCTTCAGCTTATCTATGACTGCCGTAAGAGAGGGTTTCTTATTCCGGCTGGGAGACTTGCCTTTGGCGTTGGGGTTGTTTGCATTGTTCTGACTAGCCCCTCCTCCACCACCACTTCCCCCTCCACCGCCACTTCCTCCTCCTCCCCCTCCACCACCACCTCCACTTCCTCCTCCTGACCCCCCTCCTCCTCCACTTCCTCCTCCACCACCGTACTGAGACTGGGAGCCTCCTGAAAAGGCCATGGAACCAGAGGAAGAGGAGCTGGAGGATGATGAGGATGATGCAGAACCAGAGGAGGAACTGCTACCCATTGGCTTCTGGGAGCCCATCCCCCCGCCAGAAGAAGACTTGGACCCTCCCGAACTGCCACCTCCTGAGCCCATAGGGGATTTAGCCTTGGAGGAGGGAGGGGTTCCTGGAACCTGGGACTGCTGCATTTTCATAGGGGAGGACAACTTGTCACCAGAGCTACCAGAGCGGGAGTGAGAAGGGGAGATGTTGGGCTTGATGCTGGGATTCATAAGTGACCCAGGTGGCTTGCCCCCCTGAGGCTTGATCTTATTACCACTTCCAATTCCACCACCACTGCCTCCTGGTCCAGACAGTCCATGTTTGGTGATGGGGGAAGACCCTGGTTTGCCAACACCCATTCCCTGAGAGGAGCCTTTAGACTGGGATGGTCCACCCCCAACCCCTACTCCCACACTGCCTGGCTTGGAGCTGTTGCCCTGTGTCATGGAGCCTTCCTTGGTCTTGATCTTCCCAGAAGAAGAGGAGGAGTGAGAATGGTGGCTTTTGCTGCTGCTGGTTCCTCCTGTCCCCCCTGTGCTGCTAGTGGCTGAACTACTGGAGGTGTACCCCCCATGGGATGAGGTTTTCCCCCCAGATAGGGTCCCTTTTGGGATCTGAATTGTAATTTTAGGAATGGGAGGGGTCGCACCACCGGGAGGAGTTTGCGAGCGTCCTGAACTACCAGGAGACTTTGAGCCCCCTCCACTCATGCTTCCTCCAGAGCCCGAGCCACCACTAGGTGGGGTGTACGGGCGTCCCCCTGAGCTGTGAGAGGGAGACTTCCCATCAGGGTCCAGCTTCTTGCGTTTGGGGGGCTTTTCTTTGGACTTTCCCTCACTAGATGGGGTCCTGCTGCGTTTTACCTGTTTGCCCTCTGTCGAGCTGCTGCCACCCATCCCCGAGCTGCTCCCTCCACTGCCCCCATTCTCATCCTTCGGCCTCATGAGTCCCTGTTGTTGCTGTTTCACTTTGGCCTCTGCACTTTTAAAGTCACTGCCTATCCCTCCCAGGCCCATCATGAGGGGGCTCTGTCCTCCCCCTCCGTGGGATGAGTGTGCATCCCCCAAATCAGGAGCTTGCCCCAAAAGCGGCTTTCCCCCGCCACTGTTGCCTCCGAAAACCATCCCCATGTCAAAAGGGTCTTTCAGCGAGGGTTCTGGGGTGCTGTGCCCATGCGGTGTGGGATTCTGAGGTGTTCCCGATGGGGTGTTCTGCTGGCTGCTCCCACCAAAACCCTTGACCAGGTCCATGTCTCCGTCAGCACTTGGCGAGCTGTCATCAAAGTAGCCCTGGGAGAAGCCATGGCCTGAGGTTAGCAGGTCAGGGTTGAAGTCAGCAGCATCAGGGAAAAAGTTGGTGGATGAAGAATCGCTGGTGGGTGTGGCGGCGGTGGCAGCTGCCTCAGCAATCAGGTCAGCGGCGTCTGTGAAGGGATTCTCATTACTGTTGGTATTGAAAATGTCTGCCGAGTCAAACACTGCACTGCCCTGGCCCGAGCTGGAGGAGTCACGGATGGGGGTACCTAGGGGGCCTCCGTCCTCCCCACCACTGCCCATGTGGTGCTGCCCGTGGCCTCCACTGCTACCTTTACCCGTCTGCTCGGGCAAATCTGACAAGATTTCTGTGATATCAGCTCCGATGCTATCAGAGCTAGAGAGGCGAACCATCCGCGGCGGTAGAGGAGCCTGCTGCTGTTGCTGTGACTGGACATGAGATTGTGAATGATAAGGCACACCGGGGCCTGAGGGAGGGGTCCCACATTGGCTAGGTGCTGGGGTGATGCTATGAGGCGTGTCTAAGCCATCGCCGGGCAGATTGACATCAAAGATAGGATTTTGGGAGGCGTCGACGTCCATAGAGAAGAGTTCGCGGTGGAAATCATCCTCGTGCGTGGCTTGGTGCTGGTGGTGGTGTTGCTGCATGGAAGACTGCTGTGTTTTCATTCCTATGCCACCACCGCCACTACCACCAGCAGCACCGGGCATCACGCCACCCTTTTCTGTCCCCCGTGGGCGTTTTTTCTTCCCTTTTGTACCACTTCCAGGGCAGGTCCCACCCATACCCTCTGTACGCGGTGAGCCAGATGACGAATTCTGCCTCTCTAATGGACTGGAACCATACAGTGCAGCAAAATCTTGGGTGGGGTTGTCTTTCAACAAGTTCATCAACATGGGATGATTCTTGGTGTTGCTAGCAGGAGAGGAAGTTGGGGGCGGGGTTTGGTGGGGTTGTGGGGGTGCGTTCTGGGAGCTGGGACTGGAACCTACACTTCCAGTTATCTGTAACAGACTGGTCAGGATGGGATTCTGGGTGACTTTGCTGTAATCGTCGGAGTGGCTTTGACCTTGCTGTTGTTGCTGATGTTGTTGTTGCATCTGTTGCTGCCCAGCCACCCCGCCTTGGGTTACGCAATCTCCTCCTTGGGCTTGCCCACGGCTAATCCCGAACAAAGAGGTGATGGGACCTGGAAAATTGGGCCCCCCGGGGGGCCCTCCTCCAGTAGGTGTGTTGCCCCCTGTGAGCCCAGGCAGGCCCATAGGGTTGGTTCCATCGCCTGGGGCCATGGTGTAGCTGGGACTACCAGAAGGTGGCAGGTTATTCTTCACCATGATCTCCACCGTCTCTGCAATGAGTGAGAGGGCCGGCGTGTCTGCCTGGATGGTCTCCGCTTTCCTCCGGATGGCCCGCATGGTCACAGGGATGGACATGCATCTGAGGAATGGAGGAAATTATTACCTACAGTGTTAATGGAAAACATAACATCCACATTTATCCATTAAGCAGGAAATAAACTCACCTCTGGACCACTTTGGTAATGAAATCATCAGTGCAGATCAGAGCATCTGACAGTCCCTTATATAGCTTGCAGGCCACCTGTCTGGAGTCGATCACCTCCATTACCACTGGAGGAACAGGTTAGAAAGGATAGTGGATTCAGGTTAGCATCAGACTGACAGCAATATACAAAAGGTTACGTCTATGCAGATTTCTGTATGTTTCACACTGTGAAACCACTAAAAAGTAATACAGTAACAATATTTTCAATCAAAAACTACAAGTGCTAGATGATAGCTGGAGTAAAGGGAGCTTGCAGAAGTGTGTGCTCACCACAGACTAACGACTCGTTGACAGGGTGCTGGAAGGAGACGCTGAAGCTGGAATCGGTAAGCGGGCACACCTCAAACTGCAGTAGGCCTGCACTGTCTGAGGCAACAATAGCACACAACAATGGTCAGTTTTACTTTAATACACAAAACTATATATTCAACACCAAAGTCAGAATTAAAACTTAGTGTTCATCTGAGACACCTCTGTGCTGAGTGGGTTTTGAATAAACAAAAATCAACAAGCCCATGTTGTTTGAGGGGGACGAGATCAATCAACTAACAACTGATTAATTCTACCAAATAAATCAGTGGTCTGCTACTCACCTTCTTTGATGGAGGTGCGTTTCACACAACTGCCAATCAGGGTGTTGTAGGCTGCCTGGTGCCGGATGATATCAAGCAGGGCTGGTACCTGGGCCGGGTGGCGGAAAGGGATCTTGGACACCAGGGCCCCTTGGAGGGAGCGACCGTCCTGCACCGGGGCATCACCGTTCAGGAAGTAACAGTGCTGCTGGTCTGGCAACAACTAAGAGAGCAGAGAAAAGGTGCATTCAGTCTGGTTTTCTGCACACAAACAGTAACCCACATGTGCTCAGATAGGATAAACTATCTAATGTTTAAGAGTGTGATTGAGTGAGAAGACCAAAATATTTCCATTTACAAACTACAGGCAATGAAAATTACAGTCCAATTCAATTCATAGGGCATATACAGTATAAGGCCTATGTAAAAGTCTTTCATTATCAGGGCAGTACCATCCAAAATTGATTTTGCAGAATGACAAAAAAGAAATGACTTTTCACTAATTTTCGGTCTGTTTCACAAACATGATGTGGATGAGGAAGATTTGGTGAAACAAAAATGGTGTGAACGACAAGAAAGGCAGTCTACAGTGTCATGTCGTGAAAGTATTCCTGGATGGAGTGAAATTATAATAATAATGGTAAAAGGATAATAATTATTAATAATCTTACATTTACTTACAATGAGTGCAAAATAGATTAAGTTTAAATTCCTAGCTCACCAAAAGTACAAACAACCCAAACAGCCCTTACAATGTTCCTGTGACCATAGAACAATCATGTAAGATTTAAGTACTAGGAAAAGAAACAGAATAAGAGTTAAGAGGAGAGAAGAAATTTACAGTATATTCATATTGTATTAATATTAAATATAAATGTTATGCGAGGACATGCAGGTATTATGTGCATCTACTCACAGAGTAGAAGTGCATGTTGTGTGAAGGCTGGGGCGGGGAGCTCCCCTCCTCCAGGAGCTGGAGCTGGCTGTGGACGATGAGCTGGTAGAGAGGAGACAGGCTGGGGGAGCTCTCAAACACTGGGATCCCTAGGGGAGAAGAAGAAGTGGAAAGAGGTAACACACACAAACAAGTCAGAGAACCATGTAAGCACATCATTTTCTTTAATTGTTTTCATAACGTGAAGCCCTTTGAGGCTGTAATTAAGTGATGCGTTTAAGGGCTTTATGAAAAAAACTTGACATTTAATATTTTTTGTACAACCACTGTACTTGCAGTTTTGTAGTCAATCCATATCACCAAGTGTGAATGTTACAGTACACAGCCTCTACCATCTTTAAAACTTGAAAATACAATACTTTAATGAGATTAGAAAACATGACCCATCTATAAAAAATTAATAAATAATCGTATGGTTCTCTGTCTAACTGCTTCAATTACTGAAGTCATTGAAACCCACCAGTAGCACTGCCCAGCCTCTGAATAAAAGAAAGCGAGAAGGGCATGGGGCGGTTCATCTTGAGGAAAAAACAAGCAGGCAGGTCCACACAGTTGGAGTTGGTCACTGAGGAAAAGGAGGGTGTCCTGAAACACAGAGCATAAAAACATCAGCAGTCTGTCTCTGGAAATTATCCTGGTAAAATAAAACAGTATATATTCATATAACAACAGTACAATTTAATGAAGTCTAGTAATTTTAGTGATCTGGCAATTTAAGAATATTCTACTGTTGCACTCATTGTAAAACCATCAGCTAAATGCTTATAATGTAAATATATTTTCACTTTTCTTCCTTCTTATGAGGAGTGACGTAGGCTGTCTTACCCCTTGTTGTCCACCGGGTGGGATCCAGTGATGAGCGGAGCAATGGGGAGCTTGTAGACCGAGGTGGTTCCTTCGACTGTCACAGACACACCGACACCCAGTGAGCGAGGCACTGCAAAGACCATGTCAAGATGAGAAATAGAGAAAGAATAGGGAGGGGGGACATACAGGCATTATGAGGGTTTCTAATTTTTAGGAAATCATTTGGTTGGTGCCTGGTGTAACTCAGCATTCTGATCTTTATTATGGACACATAGTTCACCCACTTGCTTCATGCACTCACCATTTGTGTCTGTTAAGTTGAGCTGTGAGCCCGTTCCCTCCTCAAATATGTCATATGGGGACACGTAACACTGAAGACAAACAAGATGGCCGCCACTCCTGGCTGTCAGCAGGCCCACACTCCCGTGGAGAATGGTCTCCACGGTATTAGCATTGGTGGCTAACCTAAAAAACACATACCAACCAAAACAAAATAATGGATGACAAGACTAGCCTATTGGGTGTATATGGTAAGTTGGAGGTGGTGGAGGAGTCAGAAATGGGGGGTATACACCTTACAGCAGGGCTCATTCAACTCATTCTATATGAAGAGATATAATATAAAACAGTATTGAATTGAAAGAGTTTTGTGAACTGACCTAAACATGTGCATCATCTTGGTTAGATCAAGCTCCAGAGACTGCAGTGCTAGGTACATCTTGGTTTTCAGCTTACTGGAACACAGAAATGTAGTGAGATAGTGAGATTAGATATAACTGGCACAAAAACAACAACATTCTTAAAGAGACAGAAGTCCACTGTGCAGCCTTCTATGGATGCACTGATATCACCTTTTCACTGCCAATTCGGATTTCAAACACTAAACTTTAACTACAGCCTTATAGCCAAGTACAAATTCCATCTATTACTTTATGAAAATATATTCAATTTGGAGAACTCTACATCTAGGTAACTGAGATATATCTAATTTCTGATGTGAATTTTTATCATATCTTAGTGTTGAGGAAATCTTCTCACCGACAACTGATTTCAGGCTGCCATCAAACTGACATCCTTGTAGCCTACTTACTTGTCTCCAGGGAGCTTGTACAGGTTGACCAGTCCCTTCAGATGTTTGGAGAACTCTTCAAAGTTCTTCTCCCTGATGAGAAGCAGGAAGAGGGGCGGTTTAGACCGCTGTCACGTAAATGAAAGTATTTTGCACAGGTGTCTGAATCATTCCACTGAAACCCTATACTGTATTCCATATCATATATTATATGGGATCGTAGAATAGTGTGTGCGGTTTTCTCTCACCTTAGGTGCTGAATCAGCTCAGGACAGCTCTGTGACCAACAAATTAAGAAAAGAATGAAACAGAACATTTTGATGGCAATAAATACGGTTGTAAAAGAAACAGCAGAAATTCAAGGGCAATACAGGGTTTCAACATGTTTATGAGGGGGTCAACAAAAAATCTCTAGCAACCTTGCTGCTCCACCAAGGTGCATGAATCAAAAAGAACCTAGGAATGAGAAGAACTCAGCTACTCTTAGGGAACAATTTAGAGTTACAAAATTACATGTATAGTTGACAATAAATGTATTCAGTGGCATCCAAAATGGCTACTTCAGAGCCAGTAGACAAATCAGATGCCTGTATTTAAAAAAAACAAAAACAATCACTAGCACTAGCACTTGGTGTAGGAGGCATCATCAGGTTCAACCCTTTAAGGACATATAATTCCCTCTCACGGTCAAGAACAAATGTCAAATTGTTCCAAGCATAACTGAAATCCTTTCATTGGTATACAGGTAATGCTATTTGTGGGCTACATGCAAGCCTTTTTAATCTGGCCAAATGTCCCAAAGTTGTGGAGCCATATGGAAGTTATACTGACCGCAGGGTTTTCTCCATGATGAGCCACCTTGACGTCCACTAGCTGGCCAGCGGTGTCCAGCTGCACCTCCACATAGAACATGTCAGACGTGATGTAGCACTCTGTCCCTGATGGACTGAGGTGAGAGCCCAGCCTGGCACAGACAAGACAGAAGAACACAGACAGACAGACAGACAGACAGACAGACAGAGAGAGACAGAGAGAGAGAGAGAGAGGGAAAGAGAAATCATATTCATTTTCCCTGTACCAGTTCTGTGTTGTGTTAATATCTGCTGATCACTATCCTGTTTCAGTAGGGTGCATTTAAAAATGGTTACTTGGCAAATTTTCTTCAGCATCAGTATACTGAAAATGCCAAGATGTTTAACTGTTTTCCATGTTGGTTGAGTACACATTGGATAAATACTTAATAGAATAAAATAGCATAGTTAAAACCTGCCCACAATGTTGTGTGACTAAAGTAATGCAAAAGTTGACCAGTAACGGAAAACAACAGACCCTAGATACATATCAGTGTTTTATCTTCAGTATGGTTTGTACATAGTTTGTTGAACCTAATGTTACATGTTGATAGATAGAATACAAGCTACATTATACAGCACAATTTACTGTTATAGTTGTGTTTGCACAGTACTGATTTTAGACAGTAATGACACTGCTTACAACGGTATGCTATTTAATTTTGTGCTATTTAACTAGCGTGAGGGCTTGGATGTTGGAGTCTTCCGTTTGAATGGATTGACCCAGGTAAATCTACATCGCAGCACCAGTGTCTGGCAGCATGTTGAACACAGAATGTAAACACATCTGCTTTTGATGCTATTATAAAGATGACAGCTCATAGGATATTCCCATGTACGAGGCTTCAGTGTGAATTGACTCCTACACAGATCAGGATCAGCACACCATAACATTACCTGATCGTGTGTGTGACAGGAGTATTAGACTACACTGACAAAGCAGTTGCACTTAGACTTGCCCAATTTCTGACCTCACCCTTAATTTGAACAACACTGAATAGGCAAATAGGACAGCTGACACTTCTAGCTTAAAACAGCCCACTCAGCAGTTCAGGAACCGCATTATGGTATATCTTTTGCCCCTATTCTTTTTAGAATTAACTAGAATTTAGAGAAAACCTATCATCCACCACCAGAAAAACAACTCACTACTTTCTCTACTCAGGGTTAGATTCTGAATCAGAGATATACTGGGGAGAGAGCCAGAGAGAGGATGAGAGCACACATGAGCAGAGGGGAGAGAACTCACAAGTTTTGTCGAGCGATGGACTCTAGACGATCTGTCATGGAGGGCAGAGATGACACTGAAGAGGAGAAGGCAGACAAAAAAAATCATGTAACTTGACTCAGACAGCGATTAATATGTGGCCCAGTTCTACTACACTCCATAGAAACAACATGCCTGCCATTCAAAAGCAAAGAAATATTTCAAGTGATGTGTGCTGCCTTCAATTAACAGTCTGAAATCTCCACAGTATGTCAAAAGGAACACCTTGACATTTTGATTTTTAGTCAGTTCCAAACAAAGCTTGTCAGTGCCATTGGCATTTTTCAATAAAACCAACAGCTTTAATACCTACTCAGTGGTGTGAGTAAGGAATGTTGACTGGAATGCTGACTGGAATGCTGAGCAGTAAATTTAAGTCCCAATACAGTTTATTTCCCCCCAATTTGCTTAGTGATGGAAAATAACACGCTGTAATGGAAAATGTCAAGGCATCCTTTTAATGTAGTCAGCGTGGGATGTTCCATCTGCACCCTGCTCTCCCTTGTGCCTCTGTCCTGTGAGTTGGCAGTCTCACCTTTCAGCGCTCTCTGCAGGGTTTCCAGGCAGGTGAGCAGGAGCTGGTGGCCTGCAGCATTCATCACACCGCGTTTCTCCTGGGACACAATGTGAATAAAATAGGGAGTAAGAGGATAGTTGAGGAAAGATAAAAGTGCACTATCAGCAGGGTTCAATGTTAGGATTTTTTTCCACTTGCCTGATCGGACCAGTAGGTCAGAGTTCTACTTGCTCCTATTATATTTTCACTGGCCCAGCAGGGAAAATATGATAATAACCACTTGTTCATACATTTAAGTCATTTATTGCTATAAATTTAGGATACTGACAGGTCATAATATACAGCAGCAAAATGGCTGAAACATAAACAACAAAAACATAAATAATTGACTGAATAAATTTGAAATGTCTGATTTTTAACAAATTGTAAAATTTGAAGGTATAAGTTGGCCCTTGTCGCACTGCATTATATTCATGGAGCCACTAGAACCAACTAATAGAAGCTTTTCTGTAAATATAACCAGCTGTAACAGGGAAAAAAATAAAAATAAGTGGAAAGAAGTGGAAATCCATGAGGCTCTCTATTCATCCATCTTGCCAGTACACTAATGGGACCTGATAAGGGATTGTCAAGTAGCCTTTGCCAACATACAGGCTAGGCGCTACTGGCTCATCATGGGCATTGAGTGTGTGTTCTCGGTAATTATCAGTGCCTTTAAAAATGTGCCAGCTTGATCCACCTTACTCAGAAATCACCTACAAACAGTACAGAATGTATTTATCATTTTCAATGTGAGGAAACTGTTGCTTCCATGAGGAAAGAAAAAGCCTTTTACTTTTAGCTTTGTGATTTGAAGTACTCCCTGCCATGTCCACTCTACACAACTATCTGACTAAAGGCTAAATTATACTTCTGCTTCGAATTGCCGCCGTAGCTACGATGCAGGTGCCTACATCGGTGCGATGCATCAGTGATTGTGTGCGCAGACCACCAAAACACTAGACGGCAGTGACGTGCTTTGTTAACATGGAAGTAATAACAGAATAAGTAGTAGTGTTTTTATTCTCTGAAGCTCATGTTCTGGGATATTTCTCACCACAAATTCAGTGACATCTGGTAAACATTATAATTTTGGGATGAGGTGTGGTGTCCTAAAAATCAAAATATTTGCAGCCCTCCTCAGAGAGTGTCTCTTTGAACGTCTCCATGTTGTCTTCGCTATCAACAGACATCAACCGGATACAGGTAGGAGGAAATACGAAGTGAGCCGATCACTGTTCTTGCGGTCTTGCATCACCCTACGTGGAGTTACATTTTTGGAGAAGTGCACGTAAGCTATGGCAGCAACCTCGGCGGGAGGTTAACGGTTTGATGCAGAAGCATAAATTACCCTTAAAGCCCAATGTCCACTAGATGCGACATGGAAGTGGAAAGGCCGGGGCACGGGATCGGAACGGCTCCGGAACAGAAGGCAATGTACACCACACGCATTTGATTGAGTTGTATGCGTCACCTGCAAGTCAATAAAGTGCATTTCCACGCTTGTCAGATGCAAGCGGATCCGGCAAAAATAGACCAGACGCGGAAAAAGAACAGAGCGGCCGAAACTGCCGTGCGGGTTCCGGACGGCTTCCGTGCCGCTACCGCAATGCATCTGCACCCGGTGGACATTGCAGCGCTGATTCACATGGGCGCGAGTCTGTTCCGGCACACGCACAGCTTCCGTGCCGGAGCCGTACCGCATCTGGTGGACATTGGGCTTTAGTCTGAGGGGGGATACAATCTGATTGGTCAGAAAAAGCACAACAGAGAGGGGAGTGGGCCAGTGACTGACCAATCACCTGTCCCAAGTCCATGTCTTACTGGTTCCACACAATCAGACAGTCCTTATTGTTGAACCCTGTTACAGGCTTACAATACTGCTTTGTGAATTCGAACACTCTTCTCTGTCAGAGAGGGAGAGGTCTTTGTCTTACCATGGCCTGACGCACCACCTTGCAGGTCTCCTGCCAAGGCCGTGAAGCATTGTGCTTGGCATGGAGCTTCTCCAGCAGAACAGCCATGCGACTCTGCTTCTCTGCTTCTGAAAACATAAGACACACTTTACATTAGACAAAAGCAAAAAATTGTCTAATTTTAAGTCTAATTCACTTATTGCCACAAATGTTATTTAAAGATGTTCCTAGCCTCATAACACCAATACCTTCTCCATCCATTTGCTTTTTAGGAAACACATTTATCTGTAGATAACGTGCAACAACATTTCAACTAATGCAGCAGCAAAGTTGAATGCCCTTGGAAAGTCTTGGTGTGAGATGAGCTTACTGGGGCTAAATTCAGTTTTCCCTGCATATTCAACTCACAGGCAGCCATCTGTACACCTAAATGAAAATGACAACGCCAGCATGTCATGCAAAATATTTACCTTTGCATTTAGCTGCTGAATGGGATTCAGTCATGTCTTTGGTTGCTTGTCATTTTGGTGGTTAAGAATTAAAACTTATTCTATTATTGCACTCATTGTAAATCACTCTGGATAAGAGTGTCAGCTAAATGCTTAAAATGCAAGCAATGTAAATAAAAACCCTTAAACTTTTTAAAGCTGGCAGAGCATACACCCCTCCTACAGGCCACTAGGATCATCATCAAACACATTATGAAAAAATAATGTATTATTACTGGCAAAGCTGTTTAACTAAATTGCCTATAAGATTTGGCTGTGCAACATTTCCTTAACTAATTCTACAAAATCTCTACATAATCACTATAACAACATGCTTTCAGTGGAGCGATATAATGTTAGGCCGTTCTCTACACTTTGGATAGTACTGCCAGATTATCTGCACTTGTCAAGATTAAAATGCAACAAAAACATAAAGCAGTTATCCAATCAAGTCACACCACATCCCAAAACTAACATTAAGTTATACATCTGAGCCACAAGCGACGGTGTCAATCAGGTCAAAAGGAATCTCTTGACAAGGAAACAGAGACGTTTTTTCACTGTGCTCTGTCATCACCACAAATCTGCAGCATAGCCTATTTGTTAGCCCGTATAGGCGCGGTGGTCCAACTTTAGCTTGCTTACTTGGACAACAATACCTAAGTCCATATGCCCAACTTCAAATGCGTAGTGGCAAAGGATCACTTTCAGAGACTTTGTTAATTCTGAGCAGCACAATTAATGTTAGCTAGATGTTAGCTATTTGCTCACTAACAGGTAG
Source organism: Centroberyx gerrardi (assembly GCF_048128805.1). NCBI lineage: Eukaryota > Metazoa > Chordata > Actinopteri > Beryciformes > Berycidae > Centroberyx > Centroberyx gerrardi. The sequence continues at coordinate 13,773,004 of NC_136016.1, read as the reverse complement.
CTAACTAACCACAACAACAAACTGCCAAGTGCCAACAACTTGCGCTGTGCGAGCTAAAGTTTCACACGTTACGCTTAGTAAGTTATCTAAAGAGATGTGTATTTACAGTAACATTCCATTTGCATTTCAAAACTAGACGAAACAAAGACTTACATTAACGTTAGCTTTAGTTAACTAACGTTAGCTAAGCTACATAGCCGGATAGCTAAGTGTTAGCTTCGTTAGCCTGTCTTGACTTGACGAGCCTGGCCATTAAAATAACAAAACGAATTTACAAAAAAAATCAAGTCGCATAGCTGAGGTTCTTACCTGTTACCTCTTCGGTTTTGGCCCGATCTCCATGACTTTGGCTCCCTCCTTGCTGAACCGAGATGGTAAGTTCTCTTGCTGGGCTACTGCTCTGCATAGAAACCCCAGACGCCGCCGCCATCTTTGCTTCTCTCCGCCCGGCTCTCCGGGCTTCCGTAGACTATCCTCCGGCGGCGTTTTGCGCAAAGAGCTGTTGCCGGGTTATACGCGGTGTGGCTTCAAGGTGCACACACCAAATATTGCATGTGTAATAAATGTGCGCATAGGGTCAGCTTGCCTGATTTGGGTTGTAAGATATAACTATTTAGCCTATGTGAACAAGCAGGCCTGACACTGATTTAAAGAGACACTCGTATGGATAGAGTAGCCTAAATAAGGACACGTTTTTGGTCTGCCACCTTGCATGTTTTACATATACGTTCAAACAGTATTTAATTTGTATAGGCTACTGATCGACATAACAGTAGGGGTAACATGGCTATATCCACATCTCTTCAAGAACAAACCCGAAATGTCTTGTATTGGTAAGCAGTGCATTATGAGAAAAAGAGACAATGGACAGATGAATACTCCAGATGGCGTTCGATCGCCGCAAGTAAATGATTCATGTTTTGCCAAGAGCAACCAGGCGCCAAAATCCAAAGGAAGGTTGAAATAATTTACATGCTCATGCACCTCACCTAATGTTAATGGATCTGAAAAGCTGAACAATGCAGTATCTTGACAGGATGCTTGTTTTTTTCTTCAATTTGTACTCTGTACATCATTGATAAAACAATTACATTGATCATTAGGCAAATAAACAGTGGCTGCACGGAAACATAACGCTATCGAGATGCCAAAAAATCTCAAACAGCAAAGGCAGCTATGTGCATGCACCGGCAAACACACACACACACACACACACACATACATGCACACACACACACACACACACACACACACACACACACACACATACACACACCTGAGCCTATTGGACAGCTGAGCCTGCGGCGATGAGTGCTCTCTGGGGAGGATTTTCCCACCAACCATTATGACCTGCGTAAGAGAGGGAGCAGAAGTGTGTGCATGAATACATGTGCATTTGTGCATATGCAAAGATATATTTATGAACATGAGTATACACTCATATGCACACACAAACACAAACACACACACACACACAAACACACACACACACGCACACAGGAGATGGCTAGACAGCAATGGAGATGGAGAGGGACCAGATTGGCATCGTCTGAGACAGTAGACAGACCCACAGATAGACATGAGAAAAGAGGGGAGGTGCCGCTATGTAATTGATGTGCCCACCAGGAGCTTTAGCTGGCTGCCTGGCATGGAAGAGGAGGTGGGCACCGCTGCCAAGACAGCAGTAGGAGAAAGGAAAGGGAGGCCCGGGCCTTGGGGAGCACAGTAGTGGGCTGAAACCATGCCCATCAATCAGGGGCTAGTTCACCTTGCCATGCCAAGCGGGACCCCCCTCTGTGCCGAGGGAAGGGGTGGCACAGGGAGTAAGGCTGGCACAGTTGCTAAACCTTCCCTAATCCTCCTAGTGCGTGTATCACTGCCATGTCCGAATGGCATACAGTGCAGTGGGCAGGGCCAGAAGTGAGGTAAAGAAAAGAGTGTTCAGCCGCTATCTTGAAATACGCATCGTTGCATATTTTTCGTACAATGATGGTGTAGAATATGAAAAATAAAATGACATATTGAAGATATAATCTATAATTTCATGAAATCCTCCCTAGAAAGGAACTCACTCCCAAAAATGTAGGCTGTAATCTGTGAGGTCATCAAGATACAAAACATAAAGCTGCACTATTAACACTGGAGACTGACTTTGTGGGCTGAAAGAATGTTTGTTTGGATCCAAATTTATTTATTTCATTTTTGTGTTAGGAGCTGAAAAATATATAGACTGAAAAATGTCACAGCTCCCAATAAAAATCACCCTGGATATGGTCACATTGTCCACAAAGTCTGTCTCCCCCTCTTGATATCATCATCAAGACATTGTTGGCGCTGTTGTTTCTAGATTTAGGAAAGACTTATTCATGTCCACAAATCAAGGCTGAACTGTCCAATATCTCAAGAATTATAGCCTATATTAATTCTGTTAGGTGGATTGTCACTTCAAGTATTTACATAAAAGGGTAGTCTTGTGACAAAATTGTTAACAAGCCACAGTAGCACATTTAATTGTACTTTATTTGATATTATTAATTTTTGTTCTATAATACGGATTATTTGAAGGCATTTCTATTTCACTTCTGTTTTAAGTTGCATTGTAATGTAGCCTACATTTCTTATATTTGTCATTTTTTATGCAATTGATGGAGATGAGTATGTAGTAGCTGTATAAACACATGTATCTCATTTCCTCTGCATATTTTTGGTTTGACCACAGGAGACAGAGATGTGTGAACAGCTTGGCAACCTCACTGAGTGCTTTGAAGTAGACTACCCTCATTTTTTTTCACCATCTCTCTTGGTAAACTCTCGTTTTACATGATAGATGTTAATAAAGATATTTGATGCGTGGCTATCAGAGATATCAACGAGACAATGAAAAACAACAAATTTACTACGGTCTGATGGTGGTTTACAAGCATTTTTATTAAGCCGGCTGTCATACAAATGTGCTGAACAAAAGGATAGACAAAGCTCTTTGCTTTCACCTATCATACAAGTTTGAGATCAGTGGGCCTGAAGGCTGGAAACGGTCCAGAAAACAGTGCAGCATTATCAGGACACAGTTTCTGCTTCTCTGGCACCAAGTGCCTTGAAGTGCAAGGGCAGCTGGGAAGACTAGCTGGGAGGGTGGTAGAGGGAGGGAAGAGCAAGAGACAGAGGGAGAGGGAGAGAGAAAGGAGGGGTCGGCCCTATAGGACCATTTGTGATGAGGCTCATTTGCACAACGGCACTTAATTGGCTACAACAATTAATTAATGTGTTGGAAAGTTGGCACAAAAAGTTCATTTAAGAGGGTTTTAATAAGCAATTAGGGAGAAGTAACCAGTGAGGTAGAAGCAACCACAAAAAAAAGATGCAAGAGAACTCTGGAAGTATGAGCTCCAGTTATGACTTTTTGGGAATAATGTGGTATATTTGGAAACCAGGATGTGGTTTGCTATTATGAGTAGTTACTGTGCATCCCATTGTGACTACTGATGACATTAAAATACATTATTTTTACCCCATACTTTTACAGCCCCAACTGTTCATGACCCCCCCTCCCCTTTCCAAAAAACAGCATTGTCTCTTCTCTCCCCCTCCCACTGTCTGCCTCCCTCTCCCACCCGCCTTCTCTCTCTCTCTCTCTCTCTCTCTCTCTCTCTCTCTCTCTCTCACTCTGTGTATGAAATATCGCATGACTAATGAGTGGAGCAGGTTGAAATCCTGGGGAAGATGTCCTTGGAAGACGAATGCATTTTCAGCAGAATAATTAACTTAATTAACAAATTCGCATGCATATTCATCAGCCTATTAATGTCTCCTCTGCGCGGCTTGATGAGCAGTGGGGTAATAACCATCTCATTTGCATACCCCGTTCACACGACTCCCCGTTTAAAGACAAAATAAGGGAAGGAAACGCACAGGAGGAAGAGGGAAGAGAGAAATAACAATAACAAAAAAACAAAAAAAAGAGACAACAAAAACAAAACGGGAGTGAAGCGCGGCGGGATAACGCGCGGAGGTGAGGAAGTGACGCGCGCGGACCGGTTGGAAATACCGGTTTATATCTGACGGATGGACGGATGGGTGACATTAGGAGGGACGAGACACATGAGCCCCAACAGATTGACACGGGCATCGCGCTCTCTCTCTCTCTCTCTCTCTCTCTCTCTCTCTCTCTCTCTCTCTCTCTCTCTCTCTCTCTCCCCCCTACAGCTCCCAGTCAAAGCCATCTTCTCCCTCCTGCTCTCCCATCATCACTATTCCTCTCCATCTATCCCATAATATTCTCTTTCCTCACAGCTCAAGTCAGGTTTCTGCACAGACACTCAACCTGGTTTTTACATCAGCTCATCAGATGCTGTGTATTGGTAAATTGTTCTGGTTTTGTTCAGTGGAAAACACATGATCATATCAATGTAGCCTCTCCATGTTTCTCTCTCTATCTCTCTCTGTCTGTCTGTCTCTTTCTTTCCTTCCTACCATCTCTCGGGGGAATCTTCTTGGCATTGCTCCACTCCTTTCTTCTCCACTGCCAGGCTGCTGCTGCCGCCTCTACTCTGTTACCACTGTCTGCACACAACCTGGTGCTCCTAGCAACGCCACCTCTCTCACACACACTCCACCACCTCAGCTGAACGCACACACACACACACACACACACACACAGACATAGACACACAGATACACACATGCACGCTATGTTTACTGTAGCCCTATTGTTACTCTTGTATTCATGTGTATAGTACAATAAATTATTGTACTTCAGTATACTGGCTGATCGTTTATTCTGTCAATACATAAGGAAAAACGTCCAATTCAGTGTCCTCATTATGTTAACATTGCAGAAATCTGATTGGCTGTCTGTTCCAGTTTAGAATACTACATCTCTCTTCTTTAGCTGAGTCTCCATACAATACTTTGACTTTTGCTTTTGTCAACCAGTACAATATTCTTTTCTAAATTAACTCAGACTGTTGTATCACTCTCTTTATTACTACATAATCATAGCAGTCTTAACTCTTTTCATGGTGAAATGCAGATATGTATTAACCATACTGGTATCTGTAGTCAACATCACTGCTTGAACTAACAATGATATGTTTAGAATGTATGAACTGCATTTTCCATGTCTTTTCTATTATTCCTTTTACATTGTGTCTTTAGACATTCTTTTCCATATTTCTTTCCAACTTTTCCTTTTTTCATCTCTATGTAAAATATTCAAATGTTCCTTATGGCAGCGATACGCCTACGCAGGGATGGGCAACCATGTACCATGGAGGGCTGAGAGTCTGCAGGTTTTCATTCCAACCACAAACTACTGCATCTCATTTCACTGCTAAGCACAGCTTCAACCAGAGGAGGAACTACCTGGTGTAGAGTTTGTATTAATGAATGAAAACCTGCATACTCTCTGCCCTCCATGGTTCAGGTTTGCCCAGCCCTGCCCTCCACCCTTTAGGTGGTGAATGCAATGAACTACCTGGTAGGGTAGAAAACGAGCAGCACTCTGGGTACTAAAGAGCAGGATTAAGAACCACTGCTATAGACTATAGCGTTGTTTGGATGTGATGTGTTGTTGCAATGAATCTTGGGACCTCCCATTTGGTCTTGTCAGCCAAGTCACCATCTGATGCATCCTTGCAAGTAAATTTCCGGGATCCTTATCTGTCCTCAGCGTTCTTTTATTTTGGAATCTTACCTTCAGTCGTTACATATTATGTCAAAAATGTCATGGAGGACACAACAACGCACAAATTGAGAAAGATGCTCAATCTCACCGGTGTCTGTCTCTATCTAACGGCTGTGCAGCTGAAAGCGAACTGGGTCTCCTGAGTACAGTGTTGTCAGTGGTCTAGCAGTGCGGTTGTAGTACTGACTCTCTGTGCTGGCACTGCTTTTTTCTGGAATTAACAGATTTGACAACTTAGGTTGGAGTTGTTTACCTGTGGTGGGAAGAATGGATTTAAAGGGAAAAATCCACCCTAAAACACTAAAACAGCTATTGATGATGTACCTTGCATTTCTGGGCTTTCTGGGTTTTTGCTTTTGGGTTTTGTTGTTTGGTGGTGTTCTTCTGATTCCCGGGGATAACTGGCCAAACGCAGATGATATGTTGTCTTGTTGAGATATTTCCAGCACAATGGAGTTTAATATATGAACAATTATCAACTATTTGCATCAATGGTAAATGTCAGAGTTTGGTGTCAGTATCTCAGAATCAAGGAGCGAGGACTTCTGTCTAGACTTCATTTTGCACTTCATTTTTCACTTTGACGTTCAGCAATCATACAGGGCAAAATCCATCAAAATCCATCATAGACCAATTTCTCCACTAACAGTAGCCACAATAGTCCATAATGCAATGCAGCCACAAGACATGTTGCATTTTGTGTATGGTGAGCAACTCTCACTTTTTCTCAAATGGAAAAACATGCTCTGTTGCTCTCAGTATTGCTATCACTATCGCAATTGCTCTCCCCACCTCTCCACTGTCTGGACTGTTCTCTCAGCCAGGCCTTGCTCTTAGGATGGTGAGGCCTGGGAGTGAAATGGTTCAAGTCCTACACTTGAGCAAAGTCTTTGACAGTCTTTCACAGGAACTGTAACAAGGTCCGTTATCTCTGATTAGAGGCTGAGCTATTCCTTGTCTTCAAGGAATTTATGTCCCAACTGTGTGCCTCTTAATCTATAAGTCTCAGCTGTAGCAGCCTATAGCTACAATCTAACATTCCCCATTACATAACAGTCTGTACCTATGACTATTTGATCTCAGGATTGAGTAAGAGTTCATTCATTTTTTCGTATTTGAGTTGTGTCACATTTGTTTATTATGGTTTCAGTCTGTTTCCCAATACTAGTCCAAAATAGTTCTAGCTCTCTGTGTTTTTTTCCTTAATACCCATGTTGCCTGTGTGGACACGTTTAAGCACTTCCTCTCTGAGTGTGTGGTACAAGGATTTTCTCACCTTCAAACTCTATTTGAAGAGTTTATTTCTGTGAGCTCAGTGTGGTGAGTTGTTCATCCTCAGCTGTGGCTTCTCAAATCTATTTGAGTTTGCTGTCACTTCCTGGGAAGTTGCTGATCAGAGTGTGCACTTGGGTATCCATGGCCTCTCTCAGAGTGTTGTCATGGTAAGTTGTGGACTTTCTGGACAATGTGTCCGCTACTGAGATGTCTTTGCCTGGGTGATGCGTGAAGCTGATGCTATACTTTTGCAGCTGCAGTATCATGTGCTGCAGTCACCTCTGGGTTGCTGCATGGAGGATAACTTCTATGGTTGGACTCTACTACTAAATGATGACCATACATGCAATGATGAAAACATCCGATTCGAAGTACAGTATTTGAGCACTTGATCAGGCTCCTGGACAATGAGGTCCCTCATTTGTTGCAATGCTGTGTTGTGGGTTGAATTCAATTCAATTTACACTCAGCATTCTTTCCTGAAACTTGTACCTAGCAAAGATCGGATTAGCATTAGACATCACATACTCCTCAAACTTCATATGATCTGTCCTTAGCGCCTTTGCTTTGTGTTGTAAACATCACATGCTGTCTGTTTGATCCAAAAAAGTTAGCTGCACTTTTCAGCTTCATTTTCGTAGCGCAGTGGATCCCAGCACATCAGATCAACATGCTGTTTGAACTTCCAGCACGCATTCGGCAGATTGAAGGAAATCCCACTCCATCCCGTTAGCACACCTGATGACTCCATCCCCTTCTACTTTTTGCAGTTTCTTTCTATCAGCCTGTTACCATGTTATGTTTACTGTATTGTCACTGGTATAGTGTCTAATACATTCAATTCTCAGACAATGACGCACTTGCAGATTGTTTATTATGCCATTCCCAATATGTAAGGACAACATCAAATTCAATGACCTCATTACATTAATATTACAGAAATCTGATTGGCTGTCTATTCCAGTTGGGAATACTACAACAAACACACACTTGACATAACTAATTTAGAATACAAACAACCTAAGCCACCATTTATAGAAAGTGTAGCCAGATTATCCCCCCTCCGTGTGATTATTACTGTGATGCTGCAAAGCTAAAAGGAGCATTGCATCGACAATTGACACTAATACTATTTTGTCTTTTCCGTGTAATCGATTCCCCCATAACTGTTTTCATTGTAACTCTATTGTCTACAACATTATCCGTCACTAAGACATAAGGCCATGCCTACAGTTCAGCACTGACCGGTTGATGTCATTTGGAGGATAATTTCTCACTCAATAGCTGTCAATATGTGCTTAACCGAACACAGTTGTTCCTTGTTTGTTTTTTGTATAAAGAAAGTTATGAAAATATGTGCGAGATAATGAAATCTGTGTTTTTTTCGTTTCTTTTTTTGGGGAGGCGACGTGTCTCTTTAACTCTTCCCAGGAGCGTCGGGCCCAGCCCCAGGCAGGTCAGCCTCGGCCGTTCTGATTGGCTGAGTGCGGGGTGTCATGTGGCGGTGGCGAGAGGAAGAGCTGGGGAAGGCGATTGAGATACAGAGCATTAGCCGGTGTCAGGAGGAAATTAAAGGCCAGATCGCTTTCTTAATCAGAGCACAAGCACTGTGTTAGGAAGGAATTAGGTCGACAGCTGCTGTGTCGCTACTTACCTTGCTCTCTCTCTCTCTTTCCCTCTCTCTCTCTCATGCACACACATACTCGCACATATTCTCCACGCACTCTCATTGTCATTCTCCTTTTTCTCTCACTCCTTCGTCCTCCACCCGCTAAACTCTATTCCTTCAGTCGCTGTCTTTCTCATTCCTCTGCGTGCAGCCGTTCTTTGTGTATATCTCCGTATGTCCATCTCTAGTTTTTTGCCCTCTTTCCATTTCCCCTCTGTCTCCCTCCCTTCTTTTTTTCTCCCATGTGCCAGACCTGAGCTTTGGCCACTTGTCAGCACCACACACACACACGCGCACACACACACACGTGCACACACACACACACACACACACACACACAATAGCAAGACCAGCAAGACCAGTGAAAAAAACGATCTAGAAAAAGACAGTACTGGGTGCAAACAAAGCACGTGGACACAAAAATAAGACAGAAGAGAAGAGAAGAGAAGAGAAGAGAAGAGAAGAGAAGAGAAGAGAAGTGTGATGTGTGATGGATAGAGATGGTTTTTGGTCCTGTTCCAGCAGGCTCAGTAGAACCCCCTGTGGCTGATGGATGAGCTGTCATTGTTGAGCTCTTCCATGTGCACCTGAGATGAATGGACAAACAGCAGTGGCCCTTTCCCTGTCTATCCATCTTCCTCTGTTTAGGTGCACACTGTCCAGTTGTCTCCCTCCCTCCCTCCTTCCTTCACCACACACACACACACACACACACACACACACACACACACATACACACACAATATGGGTTTTTGCCAATACCGTTATATCTAGACTGAAGTTGTCATTAGCCAATATTTGCTGCCGATATTTAATATCTTTAAATTTGACCATTCATGCCAAAAAAATACAAGTATTCAGTGTTTCCCCCAGAATTTTATTCATTTCAGGGCGGAAAAAAGCTTTGAAACCATTTACACCATGGGACACTAACAATGAAATCCATGCTAACGAAATGCTTTTAGGTGGGTTGGCAGTTCTTGAAGGCAGGATGACCAACCCCACCTATCCAATGGCAGAGGAAACTCTAGGATACATTAGGCCTTTAAATAAAGAGGTAATTTACAAAAAAAAACAACATCACTGAACATTTAAATGAATAAATAAAATGGGTAAAGAAAATAAGATTTCATTGCAGTTTTTATGTAGCTGTGGTCAGGGTGGGAACCATATTAGAGGTGGTCACACATTCTATCAGGATGCCTTACACCCGCTTCATGTTGGCCCCTAATGTCTTTTCACAACTGTGTGTCAGAATTAGGGAGGGCTGGTCACTAAGGTCAGGAGTCAGTCCACTTTTTAATTTGGTCAATGCAGCGTATAAATTTTAATTCAGCGCTTTAATCAGTTGAATTCAACTGGAATGACCCCAATCCTGGTTGCCAGCATCTTTCTGGGGACCTCAGCCTTTCTGGCACATGCAGTTCAGGAAATGACAATCTAGAAATTATAACAAAGTGGCAGGTCTCAATGTTCAGGTGAGGCCTTTTCAATTTTCAAAGTTTTGTGGATTTACAGCTAAAATGCTGTAAAAGTTGTCATTTTTCCTTCATTTGAAATTTCATGTCATTTCAGTTTAGTGGAATTAATCCATAACCAAATCCATGGTGGTGAGAATATCAGTGGTGAGAAAACATAGGTGAATTATTTACTAAGCTCTTTATATCTGTTTTGTTTTGGACCAAAGTCATTTTTCTTATGTGAATATAAAGGACGGTGTGATATAACAAATGATTACAAACTTTGAATTAAGCATCTTTGACATGCTTTTTACATATTCCCTTTTTAAAGTGAAATTATAGCCAAAGAACATGACAAATGATTGGTCAGTCTCAATGGCTTTACCTAAAATGATCTAGGTATTAACAGGCCCATGGGACCAATGTCCATTTTCATTTTGTTGGTTTCAAAGGGGAATTTTAGAGTCACATAGTCTAGATGAAATGAAATGGAAATTGCAGAGAATGTATATGTCTGATGAAGAACATGCACCATGTTGCATTAAATAAACTAAGGGAGTTAAAAACAAGTGTACAGGTATATTCTTTTTTTTTTTCAAGTAGCGATAATACCACCCTGGTTCTATAAACTGTCCTTACAAAGTTAGTTAGGTTCACATAAACCCACCTTAATGTAGCTCAGGCACACTTTAGACTGAACCACTCTATGTCCTCTCCAAGGGGAAAGGTTTAAAAAACATTTAATTAGGCTTTTGGCATGGCTTCACTTTTAGCCCCAAGGTGTTGGAGGGGCTTTTACAGACTTCATCCCTATTAGAGCCTCGCAGATTAAACATTCATGAGAGCGAGCAGCAGACCCTATGCATTCTCTCCTGCTCTATGCATTCGTCCTGCTGTATTGTGGCTTGTAATGTCATTTTTGTTTGTAGTGTATTGTTGTCGATCGGTCAGATTCAAACTGAAGGGGCCACAGATCTGTTCCTGTTTCAAACACTGCGGTGTGTGTGTGTGTATTGTGTTCCCATCCTGTCACTGTCCTGAACTTACTTAATGTACAATACACATGCACAATAGTGAATTGTATTTGTGAATGATAACACATTGAGGTGTTATATTTAAGTGTGTATAATTTAATAAACACTGCATGTCCGTGTGCGAGTGTGTGTGTGTGTGTGCATGTGTGTGCGTGTGTCCCTGTGCTGGCGGGGGTATTGGTGGTGAAGTGATCTGCGCTAAAGCCTCCTGTTTGGTGGCGCCCAGAGCCGGCCTAGAGAGGTGGCTTATGGGTAGGATGGCGCAGAAAGGCGGAGGAGGTTTGGGGAGAGGGGTGGTGGTGGAGGGGGAGGCGGGGGGGGCAGCAGATGGTACGCCACGCTGCGAGGGACGTCGGCTGCCATGGAGGGGGGGGGGTTGGAGTGGGGGCAGATAAATGGGGGTGGGGGGGTACTTTTCCCCATAGTGCCAGCAGGCATGACGAGGAGGGGGACTAGGTGTGTGTGTGTGTGTACGTGTGTGTCTGTATTTACATGCATGTACAGTACGTGCACGTGCACATGGAAGAACCGTACTCGGACCTCAGTTCATTTGCTGAGGTGAGAAGTCTTTCTGCTCGCTCTGTGTGTGTGTGTGTGTGTGTGTGTGTGTGTGTGTGTGTGTGTGTGAGCGTCTCTAACATTTCCTCAGCAGTGGAGAAAAGAGTGCTGCATCCCCACGCACCGGTACACAGCCAGTTCAAACGCATAAAGACTACACGTAGATAGATAGTGCTGAAATTACTCATAACCCAGTTGTTGTGTCGAACTACCAATTGTGATGTTCATGTCAGACGCCATAAATCAGCCTAGAGCAAAACGGCCATATGTGAAGGGAATTTAATAGCACTCGTTTGATTTTGTGCTTTTTTGACCAAGGCTGTATTTCATGCACTGAAAGCTGCTGAGCCAAGGGTAGCAAAATTGAAACTTACCCTCAATATCCTGCAGCCACACCCCTCCCCATCACTCCCCCCTTTCCCTCCCCTCGTCTTCCACACCTATGCATGCACAGATGCGCGCACACACACACACACACACACACATACACACCAACCCCCCAATTAAAGTGGCTGCCTGTAAACACACCAGCTTCGGTGGTATATATGGTGCTGCCTATTGAACAGATGTTGTGGAATTTAAGATGCGAAAGCTCCCCCCACCTCCCCCCGCAAACCCCCCTCCCACCCAGCCCCTCGCCGTCTCCCTCCCCCCCAGCTGGCCCTGCCATGAACGTGCCATGTGGCGCTCCATTCCCCCTGGCACTCCGACTCTGGCTGTGCCAACTCTGCCGCGTCTGGCCGCCGCCAACTGGAAAGACCAAGAAAACAGCCAGACTCAAAGTGGACTGTTTCTGTGTGTGTCTGTGTGTGTGAGTGTGTGTGTGTGTCTGTGTGTGTACCTGCAAAAGCACAAACACTACACTGTACAAAACATGTGTTGTCAGTCATTAGAAATGTATTTTGTGTAGAACTGATCTGACATTTTCTTTTCAAATGTGATAAGGACCAAAATATTCTGTATTTTTACGTGGAGGATGGGAATATGCAGTGTGTGTGTGTCTCCGTGTGTGTGTCTCTATGTGTGTGTGTGTGTGGGTAAGTGTGTGGTGCATGCATGTATCAGTGGAGGCGTGCACAGTCAATACATGTCACACTGTCAGTCCGTAGTTGCTGGTTGCTAATCCACATGGGAATGGCAGTGGAATTCCTGTTACCATGGAGATGTCCGAGCGCATCGGTAATAAAATTTCAACTTGAGAGAGATTAATTCAGGGGAATGTGTTGATTTATTCATCCTGGTGGAAACTGATGCACTTCTCCATTCGCTCTGATGTTCGACTGTCACAGCTACCCATTAGCTGACTGGTTTTGACTTTTGATTCCCTGTCACCGTCGAACTGTGTCCACGGCTACTAGGGCACCTACGCTTTTTTATCCACTTCTATAGATAAGTGAAGTCTTTAGATTTTGCACAAATAGAATCCAAAACGTTGCTGAAGAAGCAGAATTAGCATCACTAAAATCTTTATTTTTCAAAAGAAGCTTTTTACACTCGTCCATTTGTTTCTGGTGCTGGACAAGACTAAAATTATAGCGCTGTTTCAAAATCACCATTAAAATTCTCTCAGAAAGACCTTGTGTGTGGACCTCTGTTTGTATATAGCTGGCACGGCATATGTAAACCCTTGGATTTAAGCTTGGTTCTTGGAGTTGAAATACCCACACTTGATTCAATCTTTTCTTTTTTCTTTTCATCTGAAGAGTTTGAACTGAGTGGTTTTGTTTGTTGGTAAACAGAGGGTTGTTGGTCTGAAGAAATGGCGACCGTGCTCTGACCAAGAAGCTGCCCCGAGGTGACATTCATGTCATTTTTCATGACACAAACCACTAGATGCCATAATTAAGCCATGTTCCACTCAGAAATTTACAGGTTTCGTTCTTTCAGTTCTATGTTTTTTGTTAGATCTAAAGCAATTGTGCTACTTCCATGACTGGTAACTGAAGTGATAACAGAGCTGTCTGTGTTTTTGTGTGCTTCTGTGTGTCTACACACACGTGTGCATGTGTGCATATGCATGAGCATGTGTTCAATGCCATCACGCTCTGTGCGACCCTCAAGTCTCACCTCAATTCATCGGATGACCCCCCCCATTCCCCCATACAGTGATGCAGAGTGAGAGCTCGTCTCTTCATTCCCCTTCTGATAATCTCTTTTAATCTGAGAAAGCAGGCGCGGGCTGCTGTGTCAATACCTCATCTCAAGCCTGGCATCGGGACACACACTCCACTTTGTTTACTTCCTCTCAGCACCCAAGGAGGGGTGGAGGGAGATGGAGAGGCAGACATGAAGAGGAAGGGAGAGCAAGAAGGAGCACCAGGGGGAGAGAGAGATGCACAAGAGGAAGAAGGGGCATGAACGACAGAGAGAGAGAGAGGAAGTGTGTGTGAGGAGAGAGAGAGAGAGAGAGAAGGAGGAAGAGGATGGGATTTGATCCATGGGAAATGACTGAAAGGATGATTGGAGTGTGATTTTTGCTATAAGAAATTTGAGATTATGTTCATAAGGAGCCATATGGAGCATTCTGATCAACCGAAAACAAAAACAAAATTTAATTATAAAATGAGATTTCCACCATTTTAAAAATTACTGGTTGTATATTGAAAATAAACTTTTTATTATTCATCACTAACTAAAGAGTTAACATTGCGTTTATGAAAGCGTGATAGATATTTTTTTACTTTACAGAGTTTTGGAATGAATAATTCACACATCATGCAACTTCTCTTTAATTCTGCCATTTAGCAGTTGCAAGGCTTATCCCAGTGCAAACACACATTTGTCTGCAGGGCTCCATTCCAATTCTAAATAAATCCACCGCTTTGGTTGTTTCTCCATTACAACCTGATAATGACTGCTGCGGTTATAGCTTTTGAAACTTCATTCAATTTCAGTTCTTTTCAAATGTAGAGTCAAATATTAGGTTCCCTAAAATGTAAGTAAAGTACCTCAAAAATGCACTTTCAGCATGTATTGCACTGCAACTACTTTGTTTACAGGTATTCTGTCTTTATGCATTGACTCCCAGGCGAATGTTCTCACTCTGGTCCTCATAGGATATGAATGGAGAAGTTGAAGGGAGGAAATATGGAGAAAGAATACAAGAGCGCATGGCTGTCTCTCTCTATTGTTTCCTCTGTTGTTCATTTCTGCATCAACTCTAATCATCTCTTGCTCTGATTGCTTTCACTTAATGTTAGCTGGTTTGAAAATGAAAGGGTTTTTTTTTTACCTTATGACATGTTTTCTATGCTGAACCTTTTCCATCAAATTAACTGCATACTGCAACTAAAATGTGGTGCAGGGTGTTTACTTCAAAATGAAATTTAAATTTTTTTTTTAATGTAGTGAAAATATACCATTCCTTAAAATTGAAATACTCCAGCGCAAGTATCTCAGAAACTCCTGTTGGGGCCTGGTAGCAGGTAGGACAGGTATCTGCCAGGTGTATGGATTTCATTTAAAGCTTAGTGAAATAGACCCATGCTGGCCACCGTCCATATGTTCTCGCAATGCCCCGCTCACACATGGCATAAAGCCCCCCAGATGTACATTATACACAGCAAATAGACCATATTATTACTGTAGACATTACATAGTGTATGAGAACTGAAACTATTTGTGGGGCCTTGACAGGAGATATCCAGCCTTCGATAAAATTGTCACCTATTCGTAAACGATTACCAACACAAATGTAAAAAGTATTACAGAATATTATTAAAAGTCTTACAAATCTGTGACATTTTCTTATAAATAAATGTCCATTTTGCTACTCTTTATCCTTGATTGATAACACAATAGTGATTCAATAGTTCATGAAAGCTTTTACATTTTCTGTTCTAAATACCCGGTACACAAGAAGTGATGCATTTAACATTTCCAGCAACAATAACAAAAGTATGTTTGGAATAAATAGAAGAAGACCTGGGTATTTAACATGAGCAGTGACAGCCACCATGGCTGAACAGACAAAGAAAAGAGTGATACCTACAGAAACTCAAAATCCGAGGTCACACTGGCCACACTATTTGAGTGACAGGTGATCTCTTTTAAGTGCAGTGCAAAAACACCACAGCAATGATCACTTTTCACCAAAGTAAAAAAAAAAAAAAAATTAAAAAAAGCACTCGTATATACCACTTGAAGCTATTTGGCTAACAAAAGACTTTTACGTACAAAAGAGCAGCATTTTAGAGGATATAATCAGTTGTATTTTTTAAATACTGACCAGCATTTTTTTCCCCAACATAGATATGTAGCATAGAATTCAACCTTTGGTCTTGATAATAAATAGGCTCATAATTGTCATTGGTATGAATTAAATTAGACTGATGTAACATAAATAATCGACTGTGGTTTTCCATCTATTGAATTTCCCTTGTCCTTTCTGCAGAATCCCTGCCATTCCCCAAGCAGGCGGCGCTGCCAGTGTGTGTGCCACCGCCAGTCTCTCTTTCTGCTGCTGTCTGCTGCTTTGAGGAATCAGCAGTGTGGGGTTGTAATGGACTAATGAACAGCTGTCACTGAATTTAAACACTCTCTCACACATATAAACACAACCACAGTGTCCCTCGCACACATGCAGATGCTCACAACACACACACACACACATACACCAACATACAATACAGTACTACTGCATATACGCGAATAAGCTCTCTCTCTCTCTCTCTCTCTCGCTCTCTCTCTCTCTCTCACACACACACACACACACACACACACATCTCTTTAGATGCTGGCCCTGACTTAGTAGCCACCCATTGGTTTTGACTTTGTGTGAGTCTGACCTCTATGTGTGTGTTTGGCCATGTGTGTATTACGCTTTGTGTGCATATACTAGTACACTTGTTTGCTCAATTAATGTAGTCTTTGATCAGAACTGGTCAGAACATGATGTTAATTCACAATGTGCTTCATGTTCTTTATCTGGTGTTAGACCATTCTTCTATTTATTTATTGAGGCATAAATGTTTTGTACAAAATGATGTTATGTACATTGATGTCAAATTTAGCAATATGATTAAATGCTGAAGGCTGAAACGCTGCCTATACACATTCGCCTGTTTTTACAGTACATCCAATACTCATACAAGCTATTTTCATTGGCATCCCACACTTTTCTGTAACATCACTCTGTTTTTCTAGGGCTGTCTGCGAAAAAGTCGTGTTATAATGTGAGTCATTTTGGAGATGGGTCAATTGCTGATTGATTTTTTTTTTTTTTACGATGGCTTTGACTCAATTTTCAGAACAGAGTTTGAAAGTGCGAAACTCTTCATGCAAAATTCTGTACTCCTAATTTTGGGCTCAAAATCACATATAGCATGCAAAATAAAAATAGGCTAACTGTATCAAATGAGGTGGTACATCATGCATCAGAACATTGGATTTTTTCCTGGTTGAATTTTAGTCCTTGCTGCATCTTAAAATAAACTGGTCATTATTCAAATCATGCTGCCAAACAAAAATAATTCTCATCAAAACAGAGTTAGCAATGCTCAGTTCCTAATATTGAGACTATCCTAATAGCAATGAACAAGAGGTTTTCAAACTCAGTTGTAGTTATCTTTTTGAATTATGTACAGAGAGCATTCCCTTTGATATTCTGATTATGTATTTTTTTTAAAGTTCATATATACTGACAGATAGAGAGAGAGAGAGAGAGAGAGAGAGAGAGAGAGAGAGACAGAGAGAGAGAGAGAGAGAGAGAGAGAGAGAGAGAACTTGTTTGCATCGGCACATATTGGCAAATGCAACTGTGTCCATCATGATCCAAGAACGATATGAAAAATAAGACTGTTTATGTCCTGTAAAGACACCAAAACATTCGATATTTTGAATACTATACTGAAATTTACTGTAATCCCTGAAGATGACAATTTCTATAGCAGCACAATACTGTGAGGTGTACATAATACATTAAACTAGTAACAGTAACCCAAAAAAAACTAACAGCTTTTCATGTAGTTGTGAAGTAATTAGCAGTTGTGTTGCAGTGCTACTAACCAAGGTAATGTCACTGGAAGAAACAAGACATGATTGATAATACATGTTGAGTTGATTTAGTGAACTGCATGTCCAGTAATAAGAACTGGAACATTCTGCTTACTGTACATGGTGGTGAATTCGGTTAAGAGAGCTTGTGATTTAGAGTGGTGCACTTTGTATCCGAGCACAGCATTTTGGGTCTAAAGGGAAGATTTTGGCAAGTCACTTTGGCTCTTTGCATTAATAGCTTGGCATATTGAAACTTGGCTGTGAAAATTGGGCCCAAGTTATTGTAAAAAACTGCAATTTAAACCAAATGTGGGTCACTAAGTTTCAGTAAAATATACAGTGTTTTACAGTGTTAAGGTCCACAGCTATGTTACATTGCAATGTGCTGTGAAAGTGTATGAACTATGTGAAGCACCTAACATGTTCTGTCTCTTTTTGAGACAAATTGCAATCTTGCCTATCATGGCTTTAATTTAGCCTGGGTATTGATACAGGGCATTATGAGATATTATGGCTGGTAATAGCATCACTTGCATTATGATGAATTAGCCATATCTTGATAATACTAGCTGTGTTATGTAAAGTAGCAACTAGCAAACAAGTGGCAATCATGTTCTGATGATTAGCTGATTAGCTGATTACCTTTATCAATCTTGGGAGGGTTTGCTGAGCATGCATATTCATTTTCAGCAATGCCCTGCTTTTTATTCATACAGTTACACACATCAACATCTTAGTCTCACATGGCACAGCCACAGGTTTGTACCATTGGAGATTTAGCAGCTCAACGAAAGCCAATATGTGCCTTGCTCAAAGGCACCTTGATGCTAGTTGATGAGGGAGGGGGAAATGTTACTCATTCACTTTCACAGATTTTCCTACTTGGTTTGGGGATCTGAACCATCGACCTGCTGGTCACCAGTTAACTTGTCTAATCTCAAAGCTGCCACTGCTGGGCTTCTCTTAAAGCTCAGTGACAATGGACCAGTCCATACTACCATCCATCTGTTCTCATGATACCACGCTCACACCTGGCAGTGAACCCCCCCCCAAATTTACATTATAAAACCATCAAATACAGTATATGGCAAATATTCAGTATTAGTGCTATTGACAGAACACAGTGTTTCATCGAGGGGAAAGCATGTAAGTTGATGGCTGCATCACAGAAACGTCCCTGCTGTGAAATCTCATTGTCTCTCACCTCGGGAAACCCAGTTAGGATTTTTCTTCTGTAATGCGGCCCCTGCTTCCTCCCTCTGGAGAAATAATGTTCTTTCACTTAGTATCAGTCCGTCTTATTACAGATTAAATAACTAAATGGAACGATCTTGAGGCAAAGGGGGATCGGGTGAGGAAATTAGCTTTGGGGCGTGTTTTATTGACCAGCTGTCTTTCAGAACCTCCAACTTGACCTGCACCAGTATCTGGCAAGAGGTCTCTGCCAAAAACTGCACCATTTGTGAAAAAAAAAGCAAGAAAAAAATTGGACTGAAGGATGTCTTGGTGAATGATCAGTCAAAGCCTACTCTAAGATGACAGACAATATAGAAGGAGAGAAGATCGCAGGGGTGGGAGTTGTTGGGAGAACCAATTTGGTGAGGTGTGTGTTATCCGTTGTCTTTGCGTGTGTATGTGAGCGTGTGTAAAGAGAGTGTGTGTGTATGTGGGTGACCAGAGATAGAGGAGCTAGGCGAGGGTGTGATGTACTTTTAGAAGTTGAACGTGTTGGATAGAAGTGACCATGTGTGTTAGCGAGAGAGCCAGAGAAAAACTAGACACAAGAAAGTAAAGAGAGGAGAATGGTGAGAAAGAAAGTGATATGCTGGGAGGTGAAAGAACTGTGTGTATACAGTATATGTGTGTGTGTGTGTGTGTGTGTGTGTGTGTAGAAAAAAAAATAGACCAAATAAGTGGTGCGTGTGTGATAAAGTCGTGTGTGTTTGATGGAGGAGACTGGATAAGAACGTGTGAGTGAGTGTGTGTGTGAGAGAGAGAGAGAGTGAAGTTCATGTGTGGGATGAGACAGAAACAGTGAAGACGGAAAGAAAGGGACGGGAACAACAAGAAGAAGAAAAACACGCCAGAGAGACGGAGAGAGAGAGAGAGAGACGGAGAGAAAGAGGGAAGAGAGGAGAAAGGAGCAGAGGAGCGAGGGCAATGAGCTGGATTGAATACCATCTGACAGGTCCAGCTGGGAGTTTGCCCACCCCACAGCACCGCAAAACCCCTCAATATGGAGGCCAATTACTGCTGCCCGCGTGACCGTGGCATGGCAGCATCAGAGAGGCGCAACCCTCCTCCTCCTCCTCCTCCTCTCCTCTCCTCTCCTTCCCTTTCCTCCCCCCCCCCCCCCCTCCTCGCTCGCACCCCACCCCCCCTCCCTCCTCCTCCTCCTCCTCCTCCTCTTCCAAAAAAAAAAAAAAAAAAAAACACTCCCACCATCTGTGCAGAGTGGCAACAACCTCTATACCCTCCCATGCACAACGCAGACCGTTGTGCACTACACACACTTAGGGTAAACACACACATCAAACATGACAAATCCTCCAGTCATGTGGGCTCTCTGTGTGCGTTTTATACTCAATGGCAAGTGAGCGAGTGGAAGGGCTGCTGGTGTGGTTTTGTGTTGGACGGGGGTTTCTGTGTATGTGTGCGTGTGTATTATTATTATTTTGTGAGAGCGTAGACTTGACCAAAATATCACAATGTGCTCCGATACGCTCACACCTCCTGCAGGTTTTTTTTTTTTGTCGTACCACACACACACACACACTTAGCCACAAGCATGGATGGGCGTTCAGGGAGTTGAATCACACACACACACACACACACACACACATACCACACACACACACACACAGACACACACACACACAGACACAGAACCTCTTAGCCATTTTCGTCGTAACCGTTTGACTGTTTGAAAATCTCTGTCTCTCTCTCTCTCTCTCACACACGCACACACACACACATACACACACACACACACACACACATACTACCATTGTTTCACAGATGCAGTGGAATTTCACTCTATGCCAGCTTCGTCCCTTTCAGAGAGCTGGGCGTGGCGCTCAGGCTGGCAGGGTGCTGATGATGGGAGGGTGCGGGGTGGGTGAGCGCGAGGCAGTGGCACCCGATGCCCACTGCGGTGGAGGTGACTCTCTACCAAACACTCCGGGATTCAGCTCAGTGTGCGGCTAGACAAACCCATGTTAAGTGGTGTTTTGTGTTTTTGAGCTCTCTCTTCAACTGGTGTGTGGGAAAGTCGAGCAAGTGTCAAAAAAATATAATGTTGCAAATACATAATAGAGCTCTCTCGCGCTCTCTCTCTCTCTCTCTCTCTCTCTCTCTCTCTCTCTCTCACTCACTCTCTCTCACTCACTCACTCACACACACACAACATACATCATCCTTATACTATACTTACACATACATAACTAAGCTCTCTAGCTGTCATTATCTCTCTCTCTCTCTCTCTCTCTCTCTCTCTCTCTCTCTCTCTCTCTCTCTCTCTCTGTGTGTGTGTGTGTGTGTGTGTAAGGCCGGGCACCCACAGGGAACCTTGGATGAGTGATCATGGCCTTACAGTGGGACTTTGCCACTCACCTTTTAATATTTAAATTGCTGTTTTGAATATTTTACCACTTCACGAGCAGAGTTTCGCTTCCCATTTCTGTCACTTTCCATGGACACTCGAGATCTGCCGCACAACAAAATGATCTATATTATGATTAGTATTATGAAACTGATTATTCCCGTGATTTTTTTTTATTGGAGAGATTAATTCCAAAATAATTAATCCGATAAATGTTTGCCTAATCTGATAAATGGGACTAAAACTCTCCAGATGGACATTCGTGTAGGCCTAGGCCTACTTTATGTTGTATTTTCAACGCGGTGTTGCCATTTTAGGGGATCAGTTGACGATTAGTAAAGAGGCTAAGTTGGGCTCTATCCTGGATTATTTAATTACAGTAATTGCATGGTATTTTATAAACATTCATTTTAACAATTACGCTTGAATAGGTTCCCAATTAATTGATTTTATGGCCTTTAGTTAAGTGAGTTAAGTCCATTTGTCATAGATATTTGGATAGCATAACCAATGCATTATGATAATAGTAGCTTATCATCGCTCTGTTTAGCTCTGCTACCCGACGTCCAGCTCAGATAATGGCACTTGAACCCGACCTGGATAATGTTTTTCTTACTTTCCAAAGAAATCCCGCTGGGCTATAAACAGTTCAAACAGTAGAAATGCCCAAATGTCCGAACTGAATCGGCACAAAGGTTTTTAATGATAGCTTTCTCATAAGACTCGATAGGTATTCGATTCTTCCAAGGACTAATTTCACTTCAAATGTTGATAATGGTCTAATAATAATAATAATAATGATAATAATAATAATAATAATGATAATAATAACATTAATAATAATAATAGCCTAATAATAGTCGCCCTTAAATTGAATTAATCCCACTTATTAGTTTAAACGAAATGAGGATAGGCCCACAGGTAAAACCACATGGTCTGCTTGCGACTAACTGAGGGGGGAAAAAGACCTTTTCAACCTTCCAGAAATGTCCGCTTAGTTTCAAGCGTCGTCCTCTCTGCAGTTCCTGCAAAAGTGCGTGACCA
Organism: Centroberyx gerrardi; assembly: GCF_048128805.1. Lineage (NCBI taxonomy): Eukaryota > Metazoa > Chordata > Actinopteri > Beryciformes > Berycidae > Centroberyx > Centroberyx gerrardi. The sequence continues at coordinate 13,750,683 of NC_136016.1, read as the reverse complement.
TAAAAAGGTCGCTTTTTGTTCAGGACCGCGCGCGGACAGCCTCCTTTAACGGTGGAGAATAATGAACAGATGCTGAGTGAATTAGGAAAGAAATACTGGGGCCCTCCCACAAGGGCCACTTTGGCAGGGGCCGCCTGGCTGCCACGTGTCGCAGCTGGCATCGGGATGGTGATGGTGGGCTTACTGGTCTCTGGCTTTACTGGTGCTCAGACATTTAGCGACTTGGCACGGGGCTCAGTCATCAAATCCTATGCCAACCGCCGCCCCTCCTGCCTAAAAAACATCTACACCATAACCGAGAGGGGAGTGGAGCAAATGAAAGCACAACTCTGTCTCTCGCTTCGCCCTCCGTGGCCCGACCTTCACCTCTGCTGACCCTCCCGAAAAACAGCTCATGTAATCCTATTACATGTTTTAGAAGGATGCTATAGAAATATCGCATCAAAACTAAACTAAATTATATATAATATCCTATGTTATATGAATACCCTACTATGGTGATATTATATAGGAAATAAAAAAAAACTTGCCTCCTATAAGTTCACCATACATTCGCTATTGCGTAGCCTACAATTTAAACAAGTGTCTCTAGGAATATTACAGTGATTTTTTTGTTTGGGAAAGCTGCATTTTTTTTCGCTCTATTTCCCATAAACAGAGTTTCGATAGAGTCATACGGTGATGAACTCCTGGTTTGGTCGTTGTATGATGTCCGGGCTTCTCATTCGGAAGATAATGGATAAAATAATATATCTGACGAGTCGCTTTGGTTGAGCTAAAGATAAGAGCGATGTCAATATTGAACTTTTCAAGACTGAAATTCCGTTAATCTGTTTCATATATAGTTGTCGGGGTCGTGTGCTACCTGTGGCCCAGACCAATGAAAATGCCTTTCTTAGTAGACTGTGGGCTAAATAGCTGACCAGTCTTCATTATTGTCTCCAAAAGATTAATTTCGTTGAATTTAGCTATTTAGAAAGTAGGCTACTATAATATTCTGTCATTTAGCCTATTGTTTCTTCCCGACTGTGTTCTGCTTCTCTCAAATTCATTCAGACCAACAGGCAGGTTGTGTTTGATTCAGCCACACCTCTAAGCCCCAGACTCACAACTAACCATGTTATATAAATGTCTGTAGTTTTAGTAGCAGGGATGGAGTGGAGGGTAAACTCACCTAAACTCTTTTTTTTTTTTTGCAGAATAGTTTGCCCACATTTTTAGGCTGACCTAAATTTTTCTGGCATAAATTCATAGGCTATACATCAGCAAGTGGTGCGTAAGTAACAGATGTAAGTTATATGAGGATATGGTATTTTAAGAAAAATAAAAAAAGCGTAAATTCTGAAAATATATCTGCATTTTTCCCAATACATCACTGCTTAGAAGCCATTTATAGTCCTATTTCCTCCTTCTGTTGTTATTGTTGGTGGTCTATATCCGTTTGGACTGCTATATCCAAAAATCTGTGGTGAGAAGTGTGTGTGTGTGTGTGTGAGTGTGTGTGTGTGTGTGTGTGTGTGTGTGTGTGCGCGCGCTTGTGTGACCATTATGCCATCCTGGTGCTTCTTCATTTGAAACCAACGGTCCATTGATTCACCTGCTTCTGCACCTGCCCAGCTCTTTCTTTGATGCAATGAGACAAATGGGCCTTGTAGGCTAAATTGGCTAAATTAAATCAAATCAAAAGGTGAAAATAATTCTGAATATTATAAATGAACGTATTTTGCAATGTAACTTGTTGTCGTACCCCGTAGAATATGCTTACATTTATTATATTCCTTTTTGCCTAGGTCAGTGTTTGTTGGGCCAGATTCCACCCTGCGGTGCCCGATGCTGATTTCCCTTGGATGCCCGCAACAGCATATGGGGCCCAGGGCAGCGGTCCAAACATGGTGCCTGCTCCCACTATTGATTTTGGAAATAACCAATAAGTAACCTAGCCTACATAAACTCAAATTGTCAACCATTCAAAGAAAATGTGAGAGTGGTTTGAAATACCAGGGTTGTGTTTTAAAACCTGTTTGCTTGAAATCCCAATTATAGTTACCTCTCTAAATGCAATTTGTAACACCTTTTAATAATTTTCTCAGACCTGTCAGACCAGCAGGTCGAGTCGAAATTTGGGCTTTTGCAAAGCAGAGTTTGGAAAATCATTTTGGGTGGAACTAAAACAAACAAGGTTTGCTGAGCAACATTCATCCATTTAATCAAATTTCTTAATCTAAAGCAATTAAGTTTAATTATGATATTTTGGAAATGTGTAAATGGTATAACTTCACAACAGGATAATTATATTACTTAACCAGAAGCTGGACAAATACACTCACCTGAAAAGCCTGTGGAACCTGGGAAATGTGCTTTCATACAGGTTTGAATATGAACCATGCTGCTCTCTGTCAGGTCCACTGAAGACCAAACTAAATAATATCATCTAAAAATGCTTTAAATGAGCTGTATGTCCAACAAGAAGAAGTTGGTGCCTTTTCTGTCTGTTTGCTCTGTCGGACCGATGCTTTGAATTCAATCCTTGTAATATTACAACCATAGAGAAGTGAGCACTTCAGTTTAGTCTCCAGCTGATCCATTGTATAACAATCAACAAACTGTCCTTGGATTACTTCTAATGTTATGTTTGTGTCTATACTGGGCATGCACTGTATCTGCAGACTAAGATATGGTGCACAAATCAAAAGGTTTTGATTCAAAGCTCTCACTCTGGAGTTTGAAAGCATTCAGTGTGCTGGTCTTCTTTGATATCATGAGCTTTGTTTAGTGCGTCAATGCACCAGGTCTCAAGAACCTCAGTCTTTGCTTTTTTTCTATTAAACTAAGCAATATAAACATAAACTAGAATACCTTAAGTGGCAGCTCACCTGTGTGGGATTTCAAAACACTTTATTTTAACAGTGTAACATTGTCAATCCCCACTATATGGAATGTCTAATTATTCCCATAGTATTTCCAGTTTGCAGAGCGATATCTTTAGCTGAATGATGGGTGTCTCAAGATTTGACAACAGGATCAACAGGATCTCGATGAAAAGAGAAAAGAAACACCAAAGGAATTAGGACATATTGGGCCGTACAGTGTATAGGCCTTATGTCTCGTACGCCCAGTCAAGGCCACTTAAAGTTTGCAAAGTCCCACGAAACTGCACTCATAAGCCAGATGGATGAATCTGGATGGAAATACAGACTAAAATACTATCCTATTTGACATTTTAATATTGTAACCACTTTTGATGTGCACTGTGGTACCTCTGACAATTTTTGTTTTTTTAAACTATTGCATGGTGATATTATCTGAACAGATTTCAAAGCTTGTTTGTTTGACAATATGCACTATAGGGTTTGTGAAATTATTTTGATCAAATTGAAAGGTTACCATGTTCATTTTTAACCTTCTTCCCTGCTGTCTCCTCTGATCACAAATTTATATGGGAATATAGGCATTTATTATAATATAATAGAACCCACCAATGCCAGTTGTATTAATCTACCCGTAGCTGCTTTTCTCTGTATATCCCATTTAATGTTTAAGTTTTTTTTATCATCATAATGTGATATTGTGGCCTGACTGAGGCAAGACATTTTTCTTGATGCTATGGGCCAATTACCCATTGCTCAATTTCATTTATAAAAAACCTTGTGTGATAGACCAGAGCTCCTACTTTATAGCCAAAATACAATCTATGTTAATAATGTGTTACATTTTATAGGCTATAGCGTTAGCCTAGCTGCATGGTGTCATGGGCCCCTAATTATCCATAGCAGGAGATGACACTTTTTAATAGCCAGGCTTCAAGTTTTGTTTTTTTGTTTTTTTAGATTTGACTATATTTTGTTTCTATTATTTTAACAAAGCCTATAAATGATCTATTTGCAAAACGGAAATCAAGATAAATCAAGTCTCATCACTTGCTGCCTCTATGCATATAGACAGGATCTGAATTTTACAGTGTGAAAGTTAGATATATAATTAATACAAACATACGCCAAGCGAAATTACTTTTACATCCGATTTATCACGTTGATGTAACCAATTAGCAAAGTTGTTATAGGACATAACCTTCTGAAATGCACTGCTAATGTTCACTTTGAAAAGACAGAAAAGCTCAAATAACTCAAAACATTTGAGTTGTCGCAAAGAAAACCACTATCCATATTGAGGCTCTTTTACAGCAGCGACAAATTAGGTGACAAAATTGCCCAGGCAAGGGAGAAAAAAATAAAGATAAGCTGATAATATTTCATATCACCTTTTCTGTGTATCTATTTTGAACAAAAGAATCGCCAACGTCAGGCTGCGATCATTTAATGACAGCGATAGAGGAAATGCTTTAGGCCTAACCACATAGCCCGAGACTGGATGTTCCCCCTCATGTTCACAAGATGATTTGCTCGATCATATCAGACAATTATAAAATACGTTTTTATTTTTGTTGTTTGTTTCATAACATGTTTCATGTATGCCTATACATAGTTCATGTCAATTGCACTCATATTCTGCATACAGGATTTGATGGGAAATACTGGATTGGGACACACTTTGATAGAATGTACAATATTATAGGGATGACATCAGTAATACAGAGGGTAATCAGAGGACTCTTTCTGCCACTTCATCTCACATCCTTCAGAAACTCCCCTTGTTTCCCTAACCAATAGGGTAATATTACAATAGGATTGTCATTATAGGGTCTACAAGCCTTGTTTGACTATTTGAGGGGCTCAGTTGTGGAAAAAAGCATTGAGATCCTCATACGGGGGCGCCCTGTCATGGTGCAAGTGCACGTCATGGAACGGCGGAATGTTTTCGGAATGCGCAGCACCACTGCGCGCTCCCGAGGGACCAAAGGGTATGCTGTGGGAGGGCCGGGACGTGGTCAATCCGGAGTAATGCATAGAGTAATGATAGTTCCTGTCTGTCTCGGAGGACTCCTGCTGCCTCCCGGACAGGCCGCCGTTGAGGCAGCCGGGCGGGCTGTGCTGGCCCTCGTAGTCCGGGCTGCTGTAATCAGGGGACGTCCCGCCTGGCGGGTACACAGCCTCGTACCCAGAGCCGTAGGAGTGGCCCCGCAAATTGAGCGCACCGGAGCCGGGCTGATAGTGAGGACTGGCGAGGCGAGAACACTGGTAGGAGTAAGGATGGACGGAGAAAGGAGAGCTGGGCACATGGAAGCGGCCTCCGTCCGGACACTGTTCGGTCAGGAAGTTCCTGGTGTTGAGCTGCAGACAGCCAGCCACCAGGTTGGTAGTGGGCTGGGACAGGCCTTTACACAACGTCTGCACGTAGGACACGACGTCCGGACGTTTCCCGTTGCGTAAAATCTCTCCAAGGGCCCAGATGTAATTCTTGGCCAGTCTCAGAGTCTCTATCTTGGAGAGTTTCTGGGTTTTGGAGTAGCATGGCACCACTTTGCGCAGGTTGTCGAGCGCAGAGTTCAAGTCGTGCATGCGCGTGCGCTCCCGCGCGTTGGCCTTCTGCCGGCGCACCTTGGAGCGCTCCATGCGCGCCGCTGTCATCTGGCGTTTCTTTGGGCCGCGCTTCTTGGGTTTGTCTCCACCGTTCTCATCCCCGCATTCCTCTTCCTCGACCTCCTCATCTTCATCGTCGTCGCCCGCCATTTCGGACTCGGCCCGACTGCTACCTTCTTGCGCCTCATTATCGTCCAGGTCGTCATCCCCAAGGTGACAGGGCTCGTGCTCGTCCTCCTTGGCCTTACAGTCCTCGCTCTCACTGTCGTCCACCCAACCAGCCGCGAGCCTCTGGACGTCCGGCAGCACCTCGCTGAACAGACGGCTCAACATGGTGGCAAGCAACCTGAAAGAGAGACAGGCAACACTTGAGCTGGACTGTTGGTGTGACCCTCTGTGCACGAGGCTATTGTGTGAACCCAAAGATGCGCTGTCAAAGCAACAGAACCTGCTACAATGTTATGAGTTGTTATTATAAGGCTGTATGCCCCGTTCCTAACGAAAAATTACTACATTATTCAGAAAATATTCATATAGGAACTTCTAGTGTGTCATTAGTGAGTTTATAGTGACCTAAACGTTTTTTAGCCCCTATGGCATCACTATAGGATGTTTTGCAGTGATAGGCTGCATGTAGGCCTATAAAAGTACAATAGAATTACAAGTTCTTTTTCGTAAGGGTTGTCCTATACATGTTATCTTTTTCTTCTCTTTTGACAACATCTTAAAGGAAGGCTGGTCCACAAACCTATAGGCCAAATTCATCCAGTTGATAACGTTTATTAGCAAACGAGATCCAAGCCGTGTTAAGAAATATTCAGGGGTTAAAAATGAACATTTTGTCACTCTAAACTCAGTTTTTTAGACTGACATTAATCTACATCACTTAAATTCATAATAATATCAAGCTGATGTCAGATAGGTCAATATGAAGATAGGGCATTTAAAAACATAAATTAATGCTTTTCTGAAATATAATTTTTGTTAAGCTTATAATCATCTTGCCCTATACCCTATTGATTACCGACTGGAGGTCGCAGTTTTCTCACCTGTTTATTTACTACTACCGCACTAGCCTACATGTAAGACAGTATAGGGTGAATAATGTCTAAAAGGAGACATTTTAATGCCAAAAAGCAACAGACTTGGCCACCCCACGGCCTCCACATGTGTCCCGGCCTGTCCCCTCCAGCAGGCCGGTGCAGGGAGCTGTGCTGGCCCGCCTCAGCAGCAGGTCCCAGGGGGCGCATTAGGTTGCGGGTCGCCTCTCCCTCCTCCCACTATAAATTAATAACCTGGAGGCATTCCAGCACAGCCAGGCCGCACTCCGGACTTACCTAGACAAGGGGTTCCCAAACTTTTTCATTTCAAAGACCCCTGAATATATACGCATTTGACCCTAATTTGATAAGATTTTTTCCCAAGGAAACCCATCTGAGAAGATTTTTACTGTACAGGATTAAATGCTACTTTTCTACAACACTGGGGAGAGTGATCCAAAACAGTCATCCTTATGCATCGTCTCATTGTGCTAATTAAGTGAAATAATGATGAAATTTAACCCCATTTTGCTGGGGACCACCTGGAGCCCCCTGAAGGACCCCTGCCTGGTCCCAGAGCCACATTTTAGGAACCTCTCCGTCAGATCATCTCCACCCCAAAACCCCGTCATCTGTCACCGGCCTATTCCTAACTATAATTTTACGGTTCAATCCGTGGCATGTGTTGGCATCCCTTTAGTGCATGGCCAAAATAAAATAGATTATTCTGTTACATGTTAAGATATGCTGCAGGTTTTTTCTTTAGTAACGTCTGTTTTAGTCTGTTCTTTGTTTTCAAAATTTGATATTTCGGAGGTTTGATGGGCTGTGGCTCTACAACTCTCCATATTCAAACGGACATTAGGCCAGGCTAGAATAGACAAGGAAATATTTGAAAATCATAATTTGATTGAACGGTTAATTTTAAGTGGGATTCAGGTTTATTTGTTTGTGGCCAGAATCAATACTGTAGCCTATTTATTGAAAATATAAGCCTATCTGTTTTTTTTGTTTTTTTATGCTATTCATGCTATTAACAATAAATCAACCAACTTGGTCTAGATAGACAAGTTATGTAATAGAATGATATCTAAAAAACACAAAAAGCTATAACCCCCCCTCCAAAAAAAAAGCTTGATAGATTTTGGTTGTAGTACTGAGCTCAGCTGTGCGTGTGGAGTCCAAGGGCGTATTTTTTCTAATCTTGTAAGCACAATGTAATTAATGCCAACCAATACCTTGTCAATTAGCCTATGTAACTCTATGGAGAATTCTACCCCCACAGTGCTCTGAGGCGCGCGCTCAAACACACACACACACACACACACTCACACACACGCACACACACACACACACACACGCAGGTATTTAGGTATTCTAAAAAAAAAGAAAAATAATTCTACAGTTTGACCTTACCTACTCCCATGCCCATCTCTAAAATAAACAACGCCAAATGATTCGTTAAATAAATGCATATTATGAATAGAAAAATGCAGAATATATCTTTGAAATCAATCACGATTTGATCATTTATTGAAAGTTAATCTGTCAAATTAAATAGGCCTAGGTAGATGGATCAATCTCCTCAATGAGACCCGGGATAAAGAGCTGGAAACGAGGATTAAAAGCCTATCTGATCAGATCCGACGCAGAGAAAAGATAAGAGAGCGGAGGAAGAAGAATCCCTTATTCTAAGAGAGTGGAGACAAATAACATATCAGTGTAGGTTACTGCCATTCTATTTCCTCCCTGGCAATGCAATAGGCATGAGAAAGAAAGAAAAACGTTTGAATCCAGATCCATAATTGATACCCTTGATTGTAAATGTGCAACCTACCTCCGTGCTGGAGCTCAGTGACGGGGCAAAGCGGGTTTGTTTACACCATCTCTCTCCGGGTGGGCATCACATCCACAAGCCCCGCACGGATGCGTCTGCAGGCGAGGCACTACACTACTATTAAAGCACTATATCCTACCACCCTGCTCTTTCAGGGCGCTGCTATCCCCAGCCCAAACGCGTGGAGGGAGCCCGTGTGGCATCTCAGAGGCAGGACTGGGTGGGTTACATACCAGCTCTGATGCCAGGCCCATATGGCTGGCACGTCATTGGCAAGAGCCATCACATGAGAGCCGGTGATTGACATGCGGCCGCATTCACAGAGACTGGCTTCCCCTGGGGGAGAGGGACTCGCCATCTGTCACTGAGCTGAGAGAGAAAATGGAATAAGGAGAGAATGGCAAAAAAAAAAAAAAAAACGCATTGGAGGCAAACCGCTCCTCTTACGTCTCGGAAAAAAGGGGGTTAATCTCATATAGGAGGTTTAAGACACCAATCCCCTTACGATAAAGAACTATAGTAATCCTATAATAATTTTTAGAGGGATTCTATTCAAGTATCACAGCAAAACTATAAGTACCTATAGGAATATTAGGAATATAATATGATTATTATTATGTGAATATGGTAGCGATATCATTATATGATTATCGTACATAAAAAAAATACCATAAGGTCAATATGAACTCACTATTGAGTATCACAAGACCCATTGTAAGCCCCTATAGGGTATTAATGGAATATTATAGTGATACTACCGGAGATTAAAAAAAACAAAAACAAACAAACAAAAAAAATATATAAGATACAATCACTATAAACTCACTTTTGAGTAACACGGACACACTAGACTATAAGCCCCTGTAGTCATTTTCGTCGTTAGGGTTATTCCACAGTTAATAGCAGATACAATTCCAATCACAGTGAATTTGCCTTTTTCATGAGATAGGTGAAATCTATCATCTTATTACAAAACTACTATATTCAGACGGACACAAAGGCCTGGGATAAATAAGGGCCTACCATAAAGATCAGAGTCAGGGTGCAATTGCCTAAACGAGTCAATTGAACTGGGCTAAGCAGAGCATCTAGAGCTGGTTTGGGTTGCCAGGCTTGGCACAGGTGCCAGTGGGCGGGCTGGTGCCAAAGGTGGCACAGACACAGATTGCAGAAAGGGGACAGAAGACAGAGAAGATGGGGCAAGACCAGAGAGAGAAAGAGGGAGAGAGAGGATGAGAAAGAAAGAAACTGAAAGAATGAGATAGTGAAGGAGAAATACAGTTAGAGAGAGAATGATAATTCTGCAAAAGAGCTGCTGAAAGCTTATCATCGCCATAATGCTGCTAGATTAGCCTACAGTCTATTGGCCACTGCCCTGCTCACTGTGTGTGTGGGCACCTTGCTCTGTTTTCACTGAACAATAAAAAGACTTGCTTGCATGACAGGATCGCAGTATTTCTTGTAATGGCGGTCCATTCCTGTCCTGTATTGATAAAGACCTAGACAGGGTCACAACACAACATGGTTAACTGTGTTATCATCCTGAGGGACACAGATGCAAACAATGGTCAAATGGTACAAACCGGCCATTCAATGTCTGACTAATTTGATCTTTTAATCAAAAAGTTCATGCTCAATTTTCAAATTCAGAAGCTCTGATTACATTTCCAGAGGTTCACTCTTTAGTCTTTAAGGCTGCTATAATGACATTTCTCTCAGTAGATCTATCAGGTATTCAGTGTTTCACAGATGTACTGTAATAAGATTAGAATAAGAATAATAAGAGGATAAAATAAGATCCCATTTCCCATTTCATACGATATTTAATCTAAGCAATGCTAAACATTCTTCATTACTAAAATACACACAACAAATTGACATACATTTCTAATGACCAATTATCCACTTAAAAGACTAAACAATTTACTTTGAGGAATGAAGCTGTACACATCTCTGTTTCCCATTAGCTAACAGAAGAATGATTGAATCAGTTTGTTTTGTACCTGTGGGGTTTTCTTAATCATTTTGTTTTACATTATGAACCACCATGCATAGTGTGCTATAATCTAGTAACAGAGAGAGTGAATCTTTCTCCATGCTCAGGATTTGAAATGAATACTAGGCTTACTGACCAGGTAAATGCTGGTAATTTTTTTTCTGTGGTTGGTAATTGTTTTGATCTATTCCAAAAACAATACATGGGCTGTTGAGAATATAAAATACATGGTGAGATTTTGAATCTACCAGCAACCGTGGATGTTCAGTTACTTACAGTTTCTACCCATGATTGATAACAAAGGAGCTTTAACAATTTAGGTTTTAAAAAAGAGCCTTGGTTGTAATGTAGTGAGGGCAGATCTTGACCACCCTGAGTTCTCCGTGTTTTTCAGCCTAAGCAGAGGGTCTAATTTATTGTATTGTTCAATTGAGCCTAGACTGACTTATTGATCTTTATTGATATGTAACTCTTCATGAAACTTCATGAAAACAAACAGCAATATGCTTTAGTATGAAGTCTCGAAGGACAGAAATTTATGGGAGAAGATACTATAGTGATTTGATAATCTTGTGGTCTTCGTCCTACTGTAGTCCCTTATGCATATTTAACCCCCTTTTGCATGGTATAAAGCATATTTTTATAGTCTCATATGCAACAGAAGTGGTAAGATGGATTTAAACTCATAACCCTAAGAGTGCATGGCATGCACCTGAACAATAAGCCCCGACACCCTTATTTTTTTGAACAACTCCTTTTTGACGAGCCATTATAACAGTGAGATGAACATTTCTGTAAACCATTATTTTAAGTTTTGCAGCCAAAGTAAAACAAGGCACCTAATCATAAAATTAATAAGCCTGCCTTTTATTTACAGTGGCAAGTGCTATTTGAAGCAAAGTAATATTTCATCATCATGTGACTTCTAATATATTTATATGATAGGCTATATAAGATAATATTTTATTGATATGGTAAGTTATATAATGATCAAGTAAAAGTTTGATTCAAAATTTTAAAACACACACACATAGGTGGCAGAGGGTTTACATACTGTAAATACTTCCTTTGTCACTGTAAGCTCTGTCCCAACTTCCTGTCACTTCAAAGTAACAAGACGTCAAGAAATACTTGACGTCTTAGCTAATAGCTACGTTTTATAAAAATTGTCTGCAAAGATATTCCCCTTTCAATTCCATCAGGTGAAGTGATTTGAGGAAAGTCTGAAGCCAGAGTGAATTTTGAGGCAGCTCACAAGAGTGAAAGAAATAATTTCTTGTCATACTGCCTGAGTTTGGGTTGGGGTTTTATTTTTTATTTATTTTTTTTTCTCTATAGAATTTCTTTTTACATTTGACACTGTTCTGTGTAGGTTATCATGCAAGTGGCAAATGTGGTTGAGCAGGGATTCTCATGTAATGCAGTGCTTTCTCAAATAATATGTGGGTGACATCTACTGGCAATAAAAAGCTAGTGCACAGCTGTCTGAAAACACTGATGTAATTCTTGTAAGCAGGATTTGGAACAAGATTTTTATTGTGTAATGTTTAACATACAGTATATTGTCCTTGGGTTTGTGCTCATGAAACTGTTAGTTTGCTTACCACTTGCTGGTCTAAAACTGATGATGATTTTGTGATGATGATGATGTTGGAATGTTGAGTCCATCATCACAAGAGTTTTTGGAACCAGCTACCTGTGTTTTTTCTAAGGGCTGTCTATCTACCATCTACCTACCTTATTTTAGTATCTTGAATAGTATTATCTTAATCATCTATGATATTGTTTTATTATTGCTGTATTAAAATTTTGTCCACATTCTTGCAATCAAAACTTTACTTTTACCGTTCAAATTTAGTAATCCAATAAACAATCACTTACTGTGTTTTGCAAAAGTATCAGTACTGATACTCATATAAGTAACTAACAAATTACACTTTCAAGATATTTTTGTCATCAGAATGCTATGGAATGTTTCCTCCTTTTTAAACACTAGTTGGTGCTAATTCTTCATATCCAATTTGTGCCAGGCACGGTTTATAACATTATAAATGCTCACAAACAGCCCATATGTCCATATTTCAAGGACATTAGTGGAACTGAAACTCAACTGAGCCACAGATGGGCTGTCTTTATATTTCCAAATTGGAAGGTCTTTTGTCTGCATCCCGTCAGCAGCAGCAGAGATCCACTGCCTTGCTCAAGGGCACTTCAGTACAGGGTGGACCCTTGAGCTCACAAAGTCACCCTGCTTATCTTTTTCCAATCCAATTCTATGAGATCTGAGAGGAAAATGATCAGTCAGAATGATCACTGATAATTAGTGAAACACTCAGTCCCAGTGGAATGCAGCAAAGAGACTTCGCCCCTCCCATGTCCTGTCTGTTACACTCTCACAGCAGAGCGCTCCAGTTCTGTCCAGAATCTTTGAGAGTTTTACTGGATTATTCCCACAGCAGCAAACTGGTCATAGCTGTCTCTCTCTCTCTCTCTCTCTCTCTCTCTCTCTCTCTCTCAAATTTTTCATATTCAAATTCAAATTTGCTTTATTGGCATGAATGTCACAACAACAATATTGCCAAAGCATCAAGAATCAATGAAACAAAACAATATTAACACAACATTAAGATTGATACATATTAATTATATATATACAGTATATCCTATGCATGTATTTGTGTGTGAGTGCTGATGAGGGGTTTATGTTTAGGGAAGGATGAAGGGGGACAGCAGCCATATTGAAATGGATCCCCAGTTAACAGTAATGTTATGGATCCTATAGGAACAGAGTCATTCATTCAGTGACCATCTCCCCAATTACATTTCAACAGATCACATCATACTGTGTGTGTGTGTGTGTGTGTGTGCGCGCGCGTGTGTGTGTGTGTGTGTGTGTGTGCATGTCTCGGTCACTCACTGTCCCTCAGGTTGTGGCATGTTGATACATATTGGGCAGCATACTCTCTCTCTCTCTCTCTCTCTCTCTCTCTCTCTCTCTCTATCTATATATCTATCCATTTCCTCCTCTGTTGTATATTGCTGTCACACACACACACACACACACACGCACACACACACACACACACACACACACACACACACACACACACACACACAGCTCCCATTTCCCTATTTCCCCTGATAATGATATTTGTGTACTGCAGCTGCTGATAGATTATATTTTATGCCAGTATTTAATATTTAATAAAAACAAAAAAAATTCATGCCAAAAAATACAAGTATTTAGAGCTTCCCACCTGAGCGCTATTCTTGGCAGGGTGGAAAAGCATTTAGACCATCAAGGGACACTAAAACTCTCCACTGAAACCCAACAAATTAAATTCTTTAAGGTGGGTTTGCAGCTCTTTAAGGCAGCATGACCCACTGCACATATTCAACTGCAGTGAAACTCTGGGATAGATTACTGCCTTTAAATGAAGAATTAATTCATAACAAAACACTGTTGAACAATTAAATGAATAAATCTCCATCATATCAGCAGTGAATCACATGAATAGCCAATATCAGATATTTAATAAAAGACCAATACCAGTCAAACCCTAGTGTTTACCTACTTATGATCATACTCACTCTCTCCCTTCTCTTCTCTTCTCTCTCTATCTATCACTCTCTGTTACATATATTTGCATACAAATTCACACTCTCATACACACCCACATGGTATCAGCTCTGTTTTCTCTCTCCAGCTCACTCTCACGTGCACACACACACACACACACACACACACACTGACACACACTGACACACGCATACACACTATGGTTACCGAGTTGCCAACACTCAACACTGTGAAAAGTAACTGTTGCCATGGCAATGTATTTCCCACCGAACATTCTCTTGATATATTTACATACCATAAGATATATTTATAGTATGTATTTGCAGCCATTGGAGAGAGGAATCACTGCTTTTGAAGTTTTTGCAAAATTTCCTGCCCTACTTTGAGAAACACTCAATATTTCTTTCTTTAAATTAGAACACTTATTTTGAAAGACTTGGTAATAAAAAACACATTCAAATATCCTAATATCAATGCACCCAGTCTTTCAGCTCCTTATCAGAAGCTGAGATGGAGCTCAAAGCAAATGGTTCTCTCCTTCTCCAGATACTTGCCATGTAATCTGGTTTTCACTTCTATTTCCATCCATTTTCTCCAACAGTAGCCTACTTATTGGTGGCTGGAAGTTTAAGGACAGCCAACAGTAACAAGGACAAGGCTCACAGATCCATATTTTACACTTGCCCCAATTTGACTTAATGATGCCTTCAAGGGCTTCTTGTAAGCTCCTACTTCCCAGGTCCGGATGAAATCATGCATTCTGCAGTTGCAGAATGAAGAGGAGATAATTTGCATCGAACATGTAATTGATGTTATAATTAATTCATTGGCCAAAAGTTGTTGTATATTTGTTACATCTTTTGCAGCAATTCAAACAATCTCTAGAGTAAATACTATTTGCAGCTTGTCAGCTTGTAAATAGTAAGTAGCCTAACCGAAAAATGCATGACAATTAAAAGTTAAACAAAGAGTTGAAATATAAATGTAGACCTATAAAATCCTATTTGCATAGGATGCCAAACAATAACATAATAATAAACTACATAACGTTTACAATCAATTGCTGACACGACTTTCTCTGCCCCCTAAACGTTGCAGCTCATTAACTGTCATAGCAAATTCCACCTGTCCAGGCTCATTCATGTCAATATTTCTGACAGGACTTGAGCAAAGTGGTAGTTGAGCTAGTTTTAGCATAAGTAGCTCAACCAGTGCATAAGCAGAAAAATGTAACATGGATATCAAATGGATGTTACACACAAAAAAAAGTGTAGTTTTTGGATTTGTGTGACGCTGAAGTTATCTTTAACGGTTTAGAAAAGTGTCTTTTCTATGGGGAAATTGCTCTCTCGGTCACGTTAGAATTTAAGCTGCAGTACCAACACCAGACAGCAGGGCTGAGTCCCAGCTTTGAGGGGCTGGGTCGTTCATGTGCGCTCACCTCCAAATTGCGATATTCCCGACAGCACTTGAAAGCAGCACAACACTCAGCCACGCTCTCCCCTCAGTCCCCACCTTCACTTCTCTCTCTCTCTCTCTCTCTCTCTCTCTCTCCCTCCCCATCTCTCTCTCTGTTATACTCCGTACCTCTCTCCACCCTTCCCTCTTTTTCTCCCTCTACACGCAGCACAGGTTCAGAGACGTAGAGAGAGAGAGAGAGAGAGAGAGAGAGAGAGAGAGAGAGAGAGAGAGAGAGAGCCGAAACAGGCAAAACTGACAGGCGTAACTCCGGCAGTCAGAGTCCAGAGAGAGGCAGTTAACACAAACCAGAGGATTGCTATTTTAAGTCAGAAGGATGCTGCTCGCCACCACACAGCAAACTTATTAGAAAATACTTTTTTTTTTTTTTTTTTAATTTGTCATTTAGGGGGTCAAACGACTTATACAGACATTTTAAAATAGAAATTGACTCTTCCGGGACTTGCTGGTTTGTCCTGGACATCTGTGTGCTTGGCTGTGGAGGAACAGGCTGGATGCCATGGACCCGCTGCTGCCCGCCGAGACCGACGTGGTGGAGCGAGAGACGGCCCAGGAGACGAGGAGGATCCAGTTCTCCGTCCCGTCCTCCGTCCCCACCCAGCTGGACCCGCGACAGGTGGAGATGGTGAGGTTGTGTGTGTGTGTGCGTGTGTGCGTGTGTGTGAGACAGAGAGGGAGTGAGCGTCTATTTGCATATGCTTACTGGTGACGGTGGTGTGTGTGCGTGCGCGCGCGCGTGTGTGTGTGAGAGAGAGAGAGAGAAAGAGAGAGAGTGATGAGGGAGGTCATACCTGGGTCACACCATCCAACCTGTTTTTGCCTCTGCAGAGCAGTGTGCCACTTTGTGCAGCCTAAAGATAGAAAACAGTACTAAAAACAGTAACACACTATCTGTCTGTGCTGTCATTTCAGATTTGCACTTATAATATTTTTGCCCCATGCTCTTTTATATTGGGTGTGGAATGTCACAATTGACTATGTTAAAGTGCAGATTATCAGCTTTATTTGTGGATATTTCCAGCAGTAATTGGTGAGCAGTTAAAGTGCTACAACCCTATGGTTTCCCATTTCAGGTTTCATGCCGAAACTATGAGTGTTTAGAGAAATGTAATATTTGACAAGAGTGGTTTTAAAAGCTAAAACATGCTTCCCTAACTGGCCTCCAACTTGAATCATCAGTTAACAGAACACACAAGTGATTGTTGCTCTGGGCGTGAAAATCAGCATCTGCGTTGCTGTGGCATCTGAAGCAGCATGCAGTGTCAGTGAGGCTGACAGACAGTTACATAACTCGTCCGGCACGACTTTGCAGAACTGTATTTTTTGTGTTGGGTATTACTCTGCAGGGCAGCTGAGTATGGGCAGCGCTAGGATTAAAGCTGAGCTGTGCAACCTCAGTTTTTGTATCCCCAAAAAGTGATGAGGCAAGTCTGTCCTTCAGAAGACGAGGCACAGCGGAGGGGAAGGTGTGGGGGTGTGTGGGGTGCACTGTGTGTGTGTTTGTGTGTGTGTGTGGGGGGGATAAATGGGATAATGTAGTCAGATGAGATTATTTACCTGAGTGGAGGATTGCCCCATGTTACAGTAATAATGCTCTTATCACATCTGACACACATAGTGAAAAAGGCCACAATAATTAGTAGTCATAAATAGGAGGGAGGTGGAAGGTGTAAAATAAAGCATAAGTCAGTATTTTTGGTGGGTTTTCTGTAGCTTAGAGCATTTCACACTGAAGCAAACTCAGGTGAAATGTGCTGACCTTAGATGTTGACTATAATTAGTCAGATTGTGCAGTGTGAACAGGAGTATGTGGACTAGTGCACTGCGGGTGCAGAGCAGCCCTTCAGTGTGGAAATGACAACAAGCCGAAAAGGTCACCAAGGACTTTTGGACGCAATGCCTCCAGCAAACGGCAGTGAAAAGATAAGAAAGATGTACCATTCATTTCTCCCCTTTCTACTAAGATGCGTTCTTGAAAAGAGCTCTTATCTGAGCGTAGCTGCGGCTGGCTGCTCCCTACGGGGAAATCTCCACTGGAGGAGAAGAACTAACCAGGTGCACTGTCAGGAATGCTTATTTCTCCACTGCAGAAAACGTTGGATCATGGGGCATCTGCTTGGACAGCTTACGCCTGTTTGGAATGTTAAAAAAAAATATTATGTAGACACTCAAATATTTCTCACACATCTGTTGTTTACAGCCCAACTTACAGTCCATGGGGCTTTGGACCGCATTCTTCACCCCTCCTAGTGTGGAACCATCCACTAAATTGCTTTCCTTGGGGATTAAAGGGCTAAATTCCACTCAGCAGGATTCACCTCTATGCCCGGCAACACAAAGTGGGTCTATTTTCATGGAAATCTCACTCAGAGCATCTTTTATGGAACACTGGCTGGGCCAAACCAATGTCGGAAATGCAGGACCTCTGACCGATCTATTTACAGAAACATTCATTTATCCAGCTAAGACTGAATGACTAAACCTCTTCAGCAATGCTTAACTTGACATTACAGTCACAATGAAACAGCATTTTGAGAGCATCTTGCTTCCTTAATGTGCTAAAGTTCCTCTTGAAACTGGATATTGGGGTGGGACAAAAGGAGGGATCATTCAAAAGTTAAACCAATGGGATATCAGGTAGGGAGAGAAACGCAGTTTAACTGTTTAACTAGAAAATGTGCTCAGTAGAGCACAGACCTCCGCCATGTCTGATCACCCTGCAAGGAAGTTATGCAACTTTTGGTGATATGCCACGGCCACCACCACGCCCCCTTTTGGCCAATCAACATGAAAATTTTATCAGTTCTTCCTTGGCCCATAACCAATATTCATACCAAGTTTTATGCAAATCTGTGCCCAACTTTTTGAGATATCCTGCTAACAGACAGACGGACGGACGGACGGACAAACACACAGACGCAGGCGAAAACATTACCTCCTTGGCGGAGGTAATAATGGAAGGGGTGGGATTGTTAAAAAATCTGTGATGGTTTTATTGGAATATTTATATACGCCTACAAAATGAAGTCACACTTGAAGATTTTTTGTTTTCCAGGGAGTAAAAGTGATGAGATTTTCATATAAAAATACAATAAAACTAAATTTTTGTCATTTTTTTGTCATAAATTGTCAAATAAATATATGGTATCGTAGTTAGAATGAGCTAAAAAGACTAAAAAGTTAATAGTAATATTAATAAAAACACCTGGGAGCTGCCCAGTACTGCCATAGTCTCCTACTGTTGGCCACAAAGCCACTCTGTTGGAGCAGTTGGGGGCTAAGCACCTTGCTCAGCAGTAGTTTATCAGGGATGCAGAGCATTTCTTGTTCACTCATCTATTTTCCCAACCACACTGGGGAATCAGGCTGGTGACTTTCTGTTCACAAACTCACTTGGCTGATGTTTTAGGCTGCTGCTGCCACCCATCTTGTAGGCTGTGTCACCCTGCTTGAATTCAGAAGATCTGAAAGATTTGGTTAATGAATGATTTAATCGGTCATGACTGGTTCAGAATCTGCCAAGTTGTTGTTCATCAAGGCCACTGTGAGCGCTGAGAGGGTCATTATCACATCAACAGCCTCCCTCCTCTGTAAAACTCTGTGAGGGAGGTCAAGGATGTCACGGTCCTTACTTAGCATGACGTGCGAACCTGCCTCCCACTCCCACTGATAGTGACTGAACCCTGTGGAAGAGGCACTGTGTGAATTTCAATGCGGCCATGTCCGGCCTGAGACCACACGACAGAAGGCTAATGTATATGGGGTGTACGTGAGGGGCAGCCGAGTACTTGTGTACAACATTACCCAAAACACAGCCATAACATTAGCATAGAAATGGAGTCCAGTAGCATGGGAAAAAAAGACAGGTAGAGAGATAAGTAAAGAGGAGAGAAGTGGAGAGAGAGGTGGGGACAAATAAAAGAGATGCATGAGAGAAGGAGAGGGATAAAGAAGAGAAAAAAAGAGTAAGATAACTGACAGAAGGCATGCAAGAAAAGGAAAGGGAAAAGTCATCAGCCAAGGAGACGACTGATTAAAACCAAAGAGATTAGCTGTGGATGGCGTCTGAATCAAGGGTAGAATGGCAAGGGTGACTTCTGCCAAGAACACATTTTCACCACAGCACAGCCAAGAGCTCAGCTCCAATAGAGTCATATCCAACATACCCAATATATTCCCTTCTGTTCATGCTAACTGATTATTCCCATTTACAAACGGGGGTGATGGCAGATTAATGGTTAGAGGAGCGACTTTCACAACTGAATCCCATGACTAGCTGGGAAAATCTGAGTAGGAAAAAGTGAATCAAAACCCATTCACTTACCATGAAGGTGCCCTTTAGCAAGACACAATAACTCCAATGCAATGCAGGGGCTTTCACTCACAGTTCCCAGGTCTGTATGTGTGTGTGTGTGTGTGTGTGTGTGTGTGTATCTGCAACCTTTCCTCCCCCTGCAATTGCTGTAAACAAGAATGTGTTTCCAGTCGACTTGCCTGGTTAGATAAGGGTTAAAATCATAGGAAAAAAAAACATGGAGATCAAAGTCCAATCTTTCATGATGCAACGCCCTCTCAGCCACCTTCAGGAATCCCTCGTTTGGAAACAAAAGGTCAAACGGTTTTAGTGGGCTGGATTTATCTTTTCTTGATTGAATGTGTCATAGTCAAATCAACCTCTATAAAGGATTATTCATATAATAAATTAAGAACATTGTATGTGTACAACGTACACAATCTGTGAAGCAATGGATTTATGCTTGTACTGCATGCTCTAGCTTGTTAAGTGGATAAGTTATGTCTATGTAAGGGTTTATGTAATATTTAACATCAATATTAATATATGGAAGTTGAAAGCAAGGGATACCATGATGATCATCCAACCTGGCAAAATTGGGGGTTGGGGAGGATTATTAATTTCCTATGTGAGCACTGTCCATGATGTCCTAATATTTTAAGAGGCACTAGGAGGGATCTCTGAAACATTACTGCAGCACTGCTCACACCAGCAGTCTCCATGGCAGTGCTCACACAATGAGCTGTTGTGTTATATTTCTAATGTTGCTTGGGAGATTTCAATCTGGGAACAAAAGCTGGAGAAACTGAGGGAAGGAAACAGTATAAATGAACCTCGCAGCTTTAAGTTTAGTTTACTAGGCTCTTCTTTCTAAAAGAGCCTGGGTGTCAGTGAGTGTGAAACCTCAATCTTGAATGTCAGAGCAACACCAGGGTGGTGTTAGGTTTAGGTTTAGTTGGCCTAATGTATGATTTGCATCAAGTCATAGGCTTTTTCCTGGTAGAAATGCACTAGTGTTTTCTAGGTGCTCAGGTGGAGGGGTGGGGTGGGGGGGTAAATATTTAATTAATGCATTGATTTAGTCATAGGTAGCTACTTCCTGGTATGTGATTGTACCAACCTAGAGCTGGCTAATGCTGGTGTGACTTCTACTGTATTGCCTAGTTTATGAGCGCATGTTGTATTTCCATTAGAAGTTAACCAATAATAATAATACTTTATTTGTATAGCACCTCTCATACAAGAAATGCAGCTCAAAGTGCTTTACAACAAAGAAATTACATGCACCAAATGCTTCACGTAACCAGTGAACCAATTAATCAACAAACACAGAGAGCCTGGCGTTGCCCCCAAGCACCTAATAATGGTATTAAAACATCTAGTCCCCTTTGAATTTCTGTGTTTTTGTAATATTTGAATAAGTGCTTAGAGGGCCCGACTCAGATCTTGACTTAATTGTTCTGCAGTAGTGGTACAGTGGTTTTTAATCACACCCCACTCTGCCTATTGTAAGTCTGTGGTTCTATGCGGGGCTGCAAACTCCTGCAAAATGTGCATTTGCAAAATGATGGCGTGTCCTTTCCATGAACATTCTGGTATTTGATGCAGATGTGGCTATTGCAAGTTTTTGCACAAAGTTTATGCAATCATAGAGGAGCTTGTTGGGGATTTGAGTAGAAAGCAGTTTTGATTTCTTAAAGACAAAAATACCAAAAAGCCTACATCAGTTCAGATTATGTAAAGTACGTTTTTAATCAATAAATGTCCCCAGGGCATGTCCAATTCAATCTTTGTATGCTGTCATCCAAAACAAAACTGAATTAATGGCATGCTGTATTTAAAGGCAACATCTCAGCAGGAGGACATGGAAAGAGAAAAGCCCATGACCGGATTTTGTACCGTACTGATAAAAGGACAAAGAAGCCAAGGTTTTGAATAAACCTGTGAGCATGGGAAGCAAGGCCTTGAATCCTCAATGTGCACACCGAATAGTCCAAGTCTTAATAGGAACAGTTCAAACGTGTGTATCTCAGTCCACTTAAGACCCGAGTATGCATTCTGAATTGAGCCGTATGAGAACTGCTCAGAGTGAGTAGAATGCAGCGGATGTGTGCAGCCTCATGCTGCTTTCCTCTGCAGTCTCTGTCTCTGCTTGGCCAGTGCAGGGCAGAGCAGGGCCTGGGAAAGACTTCTCACTGACGTAACTAGTTTAGTTCAAGTTACAGCTGTGAGCGTCTTAGCAAATGAAAATATAACCATGAAAAATCAAATCAAATCATCAATAATAGCTCATTACTCCAACTTAACAACTAACATTACTGAATGCTAACATACACTTAGTAAGGCCTGCTACAATCACACATTCTCACCAAAGGATTAAGTCCAACAAACAATATGCAAACAATCTAATCTTGTGAAATGACTCGATTTCCCCTCATCAGGAAACCAAGGAACTTGAAATGAATCTTCTACCAGCTCTACCAGCTAGCCAAATGCTTCCACAAGCAGTTTGAATTGTAGAGAAATGTGAAATAGAAAAAGCAGTCTTCCAATGCAACTGCACTAATCTACCACAGGCATTTCAAACATGCACAGTTCAACATGGACCTAATGAAGATACTCCATTCTCTTAGCAGCATAAGTACATGTAGATGCTTGACCTTCTGGTAAGCATGATAAACAAACTCTCGAAAAAGGGCATTTTGTCCCTGAGAGCCTAATCAGGCAGGTGCTCCAACAGCGGTTTGGTCTTTTCACTGCACATGCCTTTTATGAGGGATGTCTGTTAAATCAGTTAGGCTTTTTAGATTGGCATATTTACATTTTTATATTTGCACATTTAACCAGTAATTGGATGCCTTATAATTCATATTCAAATTGAAATTTCCCTCACAATGAAAGCATCTTCAAATCCAGTGTGTGAATGGCATGAATGTAAGGTATGAATCTGCCATGCAGAGTGATCCAGAAGCGTGAGAGTAACTCCAGTGTGAAAGCTGCCCACACATTTCACGCCTACATACTTAGCCGTGATTGGCTTAGCGACCACTTGTATCTCACAAAAGCCATATTATCATAACACTTCATAAAATAGAAACAGAGCTAAATCAATTGTGTATTTCAAAATGCTTTCACACTATTCACCCATTGTTATCCAGGAAGTGGTTACAGCCTCGCCTTTTTATGAGTAATCAAATGTCAGTATAGTTTGAACTTAGCAAAATCATCAAAATAAATGGGAATAACATCTCTGTTGTCATACCAGTTTTTTCTCTGCCACTGAAAGGGCTTCGTGGTAAGAACATTTTTATTTTTAGCACCATGCAACCATGTTAGTTTAGAAACAGTCAGCCACTGATATTCCTCAGCCAATATTCACAGCCACCACTCCCTTGCTTTCCTTTGAAAACCTAATCTTAAAATCATGTTTCTGTGCATATATTAAATTAAAATGTAAATGTAAATACTGTTGTGTGGATCCTGACAATATTACTTTGTGTTTGTATTCCTAAAGAAGCAATTTAGTCTGCTGGCTGTTGTCAGTAACAAGGGTGAGGTGGTGGAAAGCCTGAATATTGGCTGCAGGGCTGCTGATGTCAGAGTGTGATGGTTTATGAACTCACATGGAGGTTATTGCTGTCAATGTCAGCTTTGTTTACAACATGAAAATGTCTAAATTTAGCACCAGTTTTCTTGTTTTCTTGTTTTTGACATTCGCTTTTACAAATGATCACTCAGATATTAGCAGTGACATAACTGACGCAGCTGTGAGTATTCATATCATTTGAAATGTAATAACTGTAACAGGCATGCAGATGTGGGATATTTGTTTTTGAGCCAGCGGTTTGTGACCTGAGCGGTGAAATCAGGCTACCAGTTCACTGTGACGCACGGGTTCGACTAATCTGTCCCCTCGGCTTCCGTCCATCCCGACATCACCAGGCAGCCGTGCCACCCGGATGACTGGTGATCCCAATCACTGGATACCCAGTAAACTCCATGCCTCAATGAGAGTTACGCACAGATATACATTGATGGCTTTACATCACTTAAACTGAACTAAGTGCTGTTGCTGGTGAAGATGAAAAGGGTTTGTTGGGACAGTTTAATCCATCTGTAATTACTAGTAAAATATCACAGAGGGTTATTGTGTGGAGGAGGAGTGCTGTCTGGATATTTGCTAGCAGTTTGTTAAGGTTTTTCTTTCTTATGGCTGCCAGCTCCCCTCTCCATTTTCAGGTTGACTCCCCGAAGGCTTTATGCTCCCTGTATGGAAACCACCTTATTAAGTCAAATTTACTTCACCTCTGAGCTGGGGCAATTAAAATCTTGTTGCCCAGTGCTTCAGTTACAGAGTAAAACTACAACTGCAATTAAAGCATTTAGCTTATGCTCATATCCGGAGTGACTTAATAAGTGCAACAGTAGAATAATTGCAAGCAGCCTAATGAGGAGTAAAGAACAAATGTGAGGGGTTGCAATCCTGAGCCTGAGAAGATTTAAAGGACAGTCAAGGTAAAAAATAAAGTTAAATGCAGCTAGAGTGCAAAAACAAGTGCAAGGACAATATAACTATAGTGCGATCATGCCTACAGTTTGTTTTCATTGGTCCGAACCATATTGAAAAGTTTACTTTGTTGCGTTTTTGTATTTGGTTTGTTTAAATTCACACTGCCCAATTATAAAACCCTTGGTTATGACTGCTTTCCACCCCCTTTGCCATTTTGAAAGATACAACTAGACACTGTGACTGTGATTTTCCATAATAGGAAACAAGAGGGTGGATGCTACTGACATGCACACTAGTAGAACAATCTTAATGTGACTATGAATATAGTCAGAGCATGATGTTTTTGACACAGGTGTCAAACACATCACCATCTTTTACGGCAATATTAAGAAAAGAAAGATTAGGGTTATTTGGACAGCAACAAATCTGTCTTGCAGCACAACAATCTAACAACACACCGACATACAATATAACGCACACCATCAGCAGTGACAGGAGGCCAACCACCTCCCAACACCAATCAGTAAAGGCGAGAGAGCAATTGTTCTACAGTATGTTGTAAGATTGTCGAAGAGGGTTTTAGTACAAGAAGACATGCATCTGTTGGTGAAATAACAGATTAGACAGCAGGGTTGAAAAAGCAAAATGAATACCGCCAAGTGATGATAAGAAAATGGAGTAAAATAGTAAGAAAATACGAAAAGGAATCCAGCCATCTCTCTGCTGATAACATTCATAAACCAGGAAGTCATTTATGGCGAGATGTAATCCTGACTTGGGAACAATCTGGACACCTAATCTTTGAATGTTGTTACATAACGATGCCTTTTCTCATAGCATTGTCCTCTGCAAATCATAAGGTCTTATTGAGGACCAAAAGGCAGCGCCAAGAGGCTGATGAGAAATGCAGCACTGCCATCTTTTTCATTATTATCAGAAATTCAGTACAGGGTTTCAGGGTTACATGTATGTTCACCCTGTGTTGTGTTATTTTACATAATGCAATGCACTATTCCCTAAAAATTCACAGTTATAGAGGTGTGAACATATATTAACGTTAACACTCCTCCGATCCACCCCTGATTCCACACAAACACTATAAACAGCAGCGGCATAGTATTTAGTAGCCATTCACACGTTATTTGTAGGCTTTATAAATAGGGCTGCTTGTGATCTTGTGATACACACCACACACAAATACAAAATACACACACATTGTGGTTTGATATTTGAGGCTTTCTCTCTCTCTCTCTCTCTTGCTAAGATTCGACGGCGGAGGCCTACACCAGCCACACTCTTCAGACTGACAGACCCGCCGTCGCCAGAGGAAGAAGGCGGCCCTCACCAGGTCGGTCACCTTGTGTGCTCTATTAGGAACGGAAAGAAAAAAATCACTTTAACACTGTCACAAAACAGCTATTGGCAATGTACCTTGCATTTCTGGGCCCATTTTGTTGTTATTCCTGCAGATAACTAGCCAAATACAGACAACATGACGTCACGTAGGGATATTTGCAGTGCAGCTACAATGGAGTTTAACAGCAGAAAAATGTTCAGCGATCTAAAACATCAGCGGTAAACGTCAGGTTTCAGTGTCAGTCCCTCAGAATCAAAGAGCGAGAGCTTCTTCATCACACAGGGAGAAATCCATTGTAGAAGAGACAGAGAGACCAATTTCTCCACCAACAGCAGTCTCAATAGACCAGAATGCAATGCAGCCACAAGACATGTTTCAAGAAACATTCCAACTTGTGGTTGCTTTGGCAATAAAGTTTGAATTTTGAATCTTGTGTCT